>NC_045441.1:59659941-59835178 GCF_002776525.5 Piliocolobus tephrosceles
TCAGGTCTCTTGGAATTCTAACATCAGATAGGGTCACTCTTTGAGTGAGAAGAAGTGACACCAAACAAGTAACAAAACAAAAAACAAACTTTATAACCTTATCTAAGCACAGATGAAAACACTGTGTTCATCATGACTGGTTCACTGTGTAAACCATAAAATACCAAACCTCCCCTCTCCCAGCTAATATGAGTGAGGGGTGCTTCTTTGTCAATTACAGACTTGGCCTAATTTCTAGTCTTCCCTTATTCTACATATGATTTAAGATACTCAATCATAGAGTTACCCTCCACTTCCTGAGAGCGTCCAATCCAGAGCAAAGCCCTGCTTCCTTGAGCTCTCCCTCAAATTCCCTTACACCCATTTAAATCCCACAAACGTCCTTTCTAATACTCTCTCAGATGCTCCACAGTTCCTTATGGGCATGCATTCTCCCTTTGCAAGAATAAGTAACTCAACTTGCCCAGCTCTAGGTTTGTTCCTGGTAGACTTTGGTTGGAGAGCATGGACCTTAGTAAGGAAACTCGGCTTCATAGTTGATTGAGCCAATCAAGCCATTTGTTTTTGGGAACAGTAGATGCTAGGTAGGCAAAGATAAAGTGAGGGACTCAAATTCAGGCTGTGATCCAGATGCTTGAAGAGAGTTGAATTTTATAATGTTGAGAATTCTAGTACCAGAGTGAATGTAGGGTGAAAGAAAAGACATCATATGCCACCTCAGATTTTCATGGATTATCAAAATAAACCCTTAGGGTTTCAGATATCTTATGCCTATAGAGATTCTAAAACTGAAAAGAAGAAGCAATTCCTGACTACCTTAGATATTTGGACAAAATTCTGGCTTTTTTTCATATATTATTTGAAAAAGATTTCCAGAGTATGCATGGTGCTCTGAGCATTTTTCCAGGAAGTGCAGATATAGTAGCAAACTAAACATACAAGCTTCCCCTTTGCTCTGTTGGATTTGCAGTCATGTGTTGCTTAACAACAGGGATATGGTCTGAGAAATGTGTCAGTTGTTAGGTGATTTCATCAGTGTATGAACATCATAGAGTGTAGTTACACAAGCCTGGAGGGTACGGTCTACCACACACTTATGCTATATGGCACAGCCTATTGCTCCTAGGTTAAAAACCTGTACAGCATGTTACTGAACAGAATATTGTAGGCATTGTAACACAATGGTAAACATTTATGTATCTAAACATAGAAAAGATACAGTCAAAACGTGATATAAATGATAAAAATGGTACACCTATATAATAGGGCACTTAGCATGAACGAAGCTTGCAGGACCATGAGTTGCTCGGGGTACGTCAGTGAGTGAGTAGTGAGTAAATGTGAAGGACTGTACACTTTATGAACACTATACATTTAGGCTACTGTAAATGTATAAAATATTTTTCTCCCTTTCACAGGAAATTACCTTTAGCTTACTATAACATTTTAACTTTATAAGCTTTTCAATTTTTTAAATTTTTTTGATTCTTTTGTAATAACACTTAGATGAGAACACAAGCACATTATACAGCTGTACAAAAATATTTTCTTTCTTTATGTCCTTGTTCTATATGCTTTTTTCTATTTTTAAAATGTATTTCTTTTACTTTCTAAACTTTTTTGCTAAAAACAAGATGGAACACATTAGTCTAGGCCTACACAAGGTCAGGATCGTCAATATCACTGTCTTCCACCTTCACATTGTCCCACTGGAAGGTCTTCAGGGGCAATAACAGGCATGGAGCTGTCATATCTTAAGATAACAGTGCCTTCTTCTGGACTACCTCATGAAGGACCCATGTGAGGCTCTTCTTGAGGAAGTTTCTCTCTTTTCAGAAAAATTGCCATGATGATTTGCTTGGTTTGTTGCATTTTTTCATTATAGATTTGCTTGCAAGCAGATAATGCACCTTGAGCATTCCTCTATTAATGAAAACACTTTGGAGTTGGGCTCTGTGTTTTTAAACTTTTTAAGAAGCTGTTAAGAAGCTTGGTAAGGCCTGCAAAAGCTTCTGCTAAATCCTTCACTGTGAATCTTCTTGGGGGTTCTTCTTTTTTCTTCTCTTGCAGTTTCCTTGTCTCTTGCCTCTTCTTCAGCTATGGGTTTCTGTTCCAGTTCCAACAACTCCTCATTAGCTAATTCCTCAGAAGCCACCTGCAGCAATGCACCAGTATCATCCTCATCCACACCCATCTCCAACCACAGCCTCACTGATTTTGCAATATCCTCATCTTTGGCAAATTCTTTGAAGCCACTGATGAATCTTGAGTGTCTCCTTCCAGATGCCATTTATACACTAATTGGTGACATTACCCCTATTCCAAGCAAGGCTCTTGATGTAGCTATAGATGCTGTAATCCTTCCAGAATTGCATCAGTGTCTCCTCAGTGTCTTCCTCAGTTTCAGCCATAGGCTGAGCAAAGATCCAACTCAAGGAGTAGGCGTTAAAAGCAGCTATAACTTCTTGATGCATTCATTGGATCAAAGAAGTGGTGTTTTTAGGCAGCAACACCACTTTAATACTGGAATGAAGATTGCCAATGGAAGAAGGCTGTGCAGGAGGATTATCGATAATAAACAGTATCTTGAAAGATATATTATTCCCCAAAGAGTTCTCCATTTGGCTGTCATAGCCATTTAGGGGGACATCTTGGAAGAAGAGCTGGGTCATCCATGACTTGTTATTGCTCCTGTAGTGCACTGGAAGTGTGCATTTATTGATATATTTGAAGGCCCCGGGGTTCTCACTGTGTCATATCACAAAGGATTTCAATTTGAAACCTGCAACATTGCCTCCAAGCAAAACTTATTCTGTCCTTCAAAGATTTGAAAATTGGCGTTAACTTGGCTTCCTTATGGATGAAATTCCTCTCAGGAATCCATTTGCAGAATAGGAAGGTTTCATCCATATTGATTTACTCTGGCAAGGAATTTTCCTCCACAATCAGCACATCCAGAGTTTCCAAAAATTCTTCAGCTGCCTTCATATCAGCACTTGCAGACTCACCACTCATTTTCACATGATGCAATGAATAACGATTCTTGAATTGTTTAAACCACTCAGAGCTGGCAGCAAATTCAACATCGTGGTTGGGTCCAGCCTTTTCTTTCAGCATCACAAACTTTTTGCTTTGGCTGTAATTTTCATGGTGCTGAGAAGGATATGCTTCTGTGTCAAGTCTCCAATCCAGGTCATTAGAAGTTTCTTCATATCTGATACCGCCTTTCTTAAATTTTTGTTGGTCTCATTGCCTTCAATTTGGAGCATGAAACATTGCCTCCAAGCAAGACAGTTCCTTCAACAGATGCCTCCAAGCAAGCAGATCCTTCAACAGCTTTTGTCTTTGTTTTTGTTGCTTAAGATTGGAGCGATACTATTCACAATAGCAAAAACATGGAATCAACCTAGATGCCCATCAACAGTAGACTAAACAAAGAAAAGACAGTACATATATGCCATGGAATATTATGCAGCCAGGAAAAAAGAATAAAATTGTGTCTTTTGCAGCAACAGGGATGCATTATCCTTGTCCTAAACGAATTAACTCAAGGACAGAAAACCAAATACTGCAGGTTCTCACTTATAAGTGGGAGCTAAACGTTGAGTACATAAGGACACAAAGATGAGAAAAATAGACATTAAGAACTACAAGGAAGGAGAGTGGGAGAGGGTCAAGGGTTGAAAAGCTTACTGTTGGGTACTATGCTCACTACCGGGTGACATACCATAACCCACCAACATGCAATTTACCCATTAAAATCACTTTTAATTTTGTGTCCAGGCCAGCCACTCAACGTGGTTTCTTACCAACAGTATTAGCAGTAGATTGTGTACCCTTAGAAGCTAGGATAAGCAAAACAACATGAGATTAAATGAAGTACAGAGAGAAAATTATACCATCAAGAGACTTGGTAAACATGAGATGTATGAGGCTGCTGGCCTTGTAACATGGCATGCTGTTTTACAGTAAACTTTTTTTTGTAAGTAGAAGTACACTCTAAAATAATGATTAAAACTATAGTATAAGGCCGGGCGCAGTGGCTCAAGCCTGTAATCCCAGCACTTTGGGAGGCTGAGACGGGCGGATCACGAGGTCAGGAGATCGAGACCATCCTGGCTAACACGGTGAAACCCCATCTCTACTAAAAAATACAAAAAATTAGCCGGGCGAGGTGGCGGGCACCTGTAGTCCCAGCTACTCAGGAGGCTGAGGCAGGAGAATGGCATAAACCCGGGAGGCGGAGCTTGCAGTGAGCTGAGATCTGGCCACTGCACTCCAGCCTGGGCAACAGAGCGAGACTCCGTCTCAAAAAAAAAAAAAAAAAAAAAAAAACAACTATAGTATAGTAAACATATAAACCAGTAATACAGTCATTTATTATCATTATCAGGTATTATGTACTGTACATAATTGTATGTGTTAGACTTTCATGTGATTGGCAACATAATAGGTTTGTTTACAACAGCATCACCACAAACGTGAGTAATGCATTGTGCTGTGACATTAGGACAGCTATGATGTCACTAGGCTACAGAAATTTTTCAGCTCCATCGTAATCATATTGGACCACCATCAGATATGCGGTCCGTCATTGACTAAAACATCATTATGAAGCACATGACTATATATTATAACTGGGTATGAAAGGCAAAGCACATAAACGAATAAGTCTAATGAAAGAAAAATATCAGAAAGTATTAAGTAATATGAAGATTGTTAAATCAGGGAATGTTAGTGAGTGCTGTGTTAGAGTTAGTTAGAGTTGCTGTGATTGGGTGATATCAGTGAAGGCTTATCTCAGGAGGTGAATTTAAGCAGCAATCTGAATATGGAGAAACAGTCAGCCAACCATGGATCAGAGAGGATTCTGAGCACAGTGATCATCTCGAGCAAAGGCTCTAAAAACCATGAGGATTTTCTCAGTTTACTTTGTAGAGAAATTCTAGTCCTAGTTCAGGAGAGAGACAAGGCATTAGGCTATTGGAAATAGGTAGACTTCCTACCTGTCCTTGGATTAAAAAAATGAGCATTATATGAACTAATTGATTTTTTTTTTTTTTTTTTTTTTTTTGAGATGGAGTCTCGCTCTGTCGCCCAGGTTGGAGTGCAGTTGTGTGATCTTGGCTCACTGCAACCTCCACCTCCCAGGTTCAAGCAATTCTTCTGCCGAACTACAGGTGCCCGCCACCAAGCCTGGCTAATTTTTGTATTTTTAGTAGACATGGGGTTTCACCATGTTGGTCAGGATGGTCTTGGTCTCCTGACCTCACGATCTACCTGCATCAACCTCCCAAAGTGCTGGGATTACAGGCATGAGTGATTTCATATTGTACTGTGGTGTTTCACTTCCAAGTTGTTTACTTCTGGATCATGAATTTTTGAGTTTAGGAAGACTCTTCTTCTGGTTCCTGAGACCATACTAAAGGCTTTGACAAATATTTCATTCCTCTTCCTAATGTAACATTTTGAGTTCTCAAATGTAGTGGATTGTGCCTTCTTCTCACTTCTTAAGGCTGCCAGCCACCTATTTCTTCAGGAAGTCTCCCTTGACACAAACGGATATAAGGCATAATTTCTTCCAAGAATAAATGCTAACATTAAATAACATGTCAAATCTATATAGAAAAAAAAAAAAAACTAGCTGCATGTAAATATTTTCAACAGGTGTGCTCTGGTGCCCCCAATTAGGATGAAAACTTCTGAAGGTCTGGGATCAGAAATTGTCATGCTTTAGAACCACACATGAGAGACTTAGCACCATAACTCTCATGCCAGGGGTTGATAAATTGTTTTAAAAATAGCAGTCAAATAGTAATCCTAGTTACTAACAAACATTTATTGAGATCATACTATGTATTTTTTCTAAGCACTCTATCCTTTAATGCTCCTTATTATCCTTTGAGGTAGGTACTATTATTAGGATTTTTATTTATTGATAAAGAAATGGAGGCACAAAGCCATAAAACAATTTGTCCAAAGTCACACTGCTGGCAAATGGTGAGTGCAACATTCAAACCTGGGCTTCCTGCCTCCAGTTCTATATACCTAGCCACTAATCTAAACACATTGTGTTTCCCAGTGCTACCTAATAGAACTTTCTGTGAGATGAAAATGTTCTACATTTATGCTGTTCAATATGGTAGCCACTAGCCACATGTAGTTAATAAGCCCCGAAATATAGCTAGTCTGGAAAGTAAATTTGTAATGTAATTTAATTGTAATTAATTAAAATTCACATTTTATATAGCCACAAGTGATGAGTAGATACATTATGGGCAGCACAGGAGACCTTTACCTCTAACCCTCACAACAGCAAGGTAAATATTATATCCACTTTACAGATGAGAGAACTGAGACTTGGAGATGGGCAATTATTGCTTAATCAACAGGTGTTAATTGCTGGACTAATACTTAGGTGTGCCTAACTGTACAAATAAGCTCTTGTCTGTAAAGCAAGCTGCCTTACAAACGTGGACTTTGTTGAATAAATGAGTGGGCTCTAAAGTCAGACAGACCTGTGTTCAAGACTTTACTCAGGCACTTACTAGCTGTATCAGTCCATTCAGGCTGCTATAACAAAATGCCTAGAATTGAGTAATTTATAAACAATAGGAATTTATTGCTCACAGTTCTGAAGGCTGGGAAGTCTAAGATCAAGGTGCCGGAAGATTCCATGTCTGAAGAGGGCCTGCTTTTGGCTACAAAATGGCCCGTTGTGTCCTCACATGGCAGTAGGGCAGAAGGGCTGAAAGGGACTGACAGACTTCCTCAAGCCCTTTTACAAGGACACTAATCCCATTCATGCGACTGTGGCCCTCATGACCTAATCACTTCCCAAAGTCCTCACCTTTTAAAGCAATTGCACTGGGGATTAAGTTTCAACTCGAATATTGGAGGGACTCAAACATTCAAACCACAGCACTAGCCTCAGGATCTTGGGCAAGTCTCTAATTTCTCTCATCAGTTGGGATGTGTTTGGCTGCAAAGGACAGACTAACCAACCCAAAGCAGCTGAAATAACAGACTAACCAACCCAAAGCTACAAAGAGAGTGTATCTTCCTCATGCAACAGGAAGCCCCCAGGTTAAGTGGGCTCAGTGGTGGCAAGGGGCTCAGGCAGCCTCCCTACATTCTTGAGGCCTTTTTCTCAGAGCTGCAAGTGCACTGCTGTGATCCTAATGTCTCAGCTTCACACTTCAAGGCCCCAAAACAGGAAAGGGGTAGTGGGATCTCCTGAGGATTGTTCTTTTCTTTCAAGAAGGAAAATCTTCTTGAAATCTTCCACTTTTAAGTCACATACCAACCTGTGATATAATAAGAAATATGTATTTGGTCTTTGTCCCCAGTTCCTGGCGTAGAGCTCCTAAAACTCTTGGAATTTCCCTAGTGATCGGGGTGAGAGGACTGTTTCTGTTATTCACAGTAAGCCCCTTTCAACCATACCCGAGTTCATGTTCACGAGGCGACTGGGAGCTGGAAGCCCCTAGGTCACTTTGGGATGGGGACTGGTTGCTAGAGGAAACAACCATGTGATTAACCTCTGGAGAGGGGAGGAGGCTGGGGATTAAGCCAATCACTAATGGCCAATGATTTAATCAATCATGCCTATTTAATGGAACCTCCATGAAAATCCTAAACAAAGGGGTTTGGAGAGTTTCCGAGTTGGCGAATGCATCCACGTGCTGGGAGGGTGGCTCACTCCAACTTCACAGGGCAAAAAAGCTCCTGCGCTTGGGACTTTTCCAGACTTTGCACTAAAACCTCCTCATCTGGCTGTTCATTGTGTGTTTTATAATGAACTGCTAATAGTAAGTAAAGTGTTTCCCTGAGCTCTGTGAGCCATTATAGTAAATTATAAACCTGAGGAGGTGGTCCTGAGAATGTCCAATTTGTATCTAAGTCAGACTGAAGTAGGGAACGTGGAGACCCGTTACCAGTGACTGGCATCTGAAGTGGGGCAGTCTTGGGGCACTGAGTTCTTAAGCAGTTCCATTTGCACTAACTCCAGGTATTTAGTGTTAAAATTGAAATAAATTGTTGAACACCCAGCTGGTATCTGGAGAATTGATAACTGGTTGTTGTGATGAGGAAAAGCGTCCCATATTTTGTGTCAGAAATGTTCCTGGGTAGAAACAAATCATTGGAGTAATAGTACTACCTTTGTGACAACCACTGGAAATGGGAATGGCATAGTTAGGATTCATTTAGGCCCATGATCCCCTCTCAGTCTGGGTGTGCTGCTGTCCCATTTCTGAGATAAATTAGGTTTCTACTAGCAAGGATGAATGTGGCTGTGAGGGGCAAACAATGTTGTTTGCCCCAACTCTTCAAGTTTCAATGTCCTCATCTGTAAAATGGGAAATTAATAATAATATCTCTCTATAGAGCTGTAGGTGTTCAATGAAATTATACCTGTGCATTTCTGAGCATAATGAGAGGCACATAACACAATACTTAATGCATTTTAAAATGATGTAATAATCAAAAAGACAAAAATTAAAGAACATTTCCAGATTTCATTTCATGTTTTCCTAAAGCACTGACATCTAGAAAAAGATTAATGAAGTTTCTGGGGAATTTAAAAATAGCTGAGAGCTTCTATCTAGGATTCAGATGTCCCTTGCTTAAAATATGAATAAAATATTCTTTTTAAAGACAAGTTACAAGTTTTACATTCTGCAGACAATCAAAGTTCAATTCTGGCTCCCTGTTCTCGCTCTTGTTACTCCTCTTGCTGAGGGCCGATCACTCTCCACAATGTCTTTCCAAATATTTCTCATTTCAAGTCCCCAGATATCATCCCATCTTTCCCATTAATCTTCCTACAACCAATCTGGCTCATTGGAATTCTTCTCTACTTTAGTGCTATTTAAAATATTTAAGATGTAGTGACAAAATAAGCTAAAAATACAGCACTTGAAACAAGACAGGATTTTTTTTTGTCTCTGTGAAGTTTAGAGGTGGGCACTCCAAGCCTCGTAAGGTGGTTTTGCCATCCTCAACACATGGCTTCTATCTCTGGGTCCAAACTGGCTGCTCTAACACTCACCATCACCCAGTGGTGGGAAGAGGAACAAGGACAGGACGAGTATACATCCAGACTTTACGGGTATTATGTGGATAGAACACACATCACTTCTGGTTACATTCCCTTGGTCATTCACATCAAATTGATCACGTGGCCACACACAGACGCAAGGGAGGGTAGGAAGTGTAGGCTTTAGCTGGGTGACTACTTGTCAAGCAAAAACTTTGGAAAGAGAGAATAGATATTAGGGAATAGTAAACAGATACGTACGAGTGTGCCACATCCAGGCTGAGAGCTGGTCATATGGGATTAATTTTTGATCTCATTATAGTGTTCCAATTAAGGTTAAAAATGGCTCATTGTTCACTTGGGTATATAGAAGAGAGAGTAGTGAAATGAACAATTCAGCTCCATTCCCAATATACACACATGACTTTCTAACATATATGTGCATGGTTAACTTGTGATCTAGTGATGCTGTAGGCTTTGTAAGCACGGGGACCACGGCATAGACTTTTGTATACCCACTAAAACACCTAGTATATATTATTATGCAGACCGCAGTCAACACTGTTGAGGAGGGAGCATCTCCCTTTATTGTTCATCCCTCCTTATTAACGACTCCTTAAGGGAGAAAGAGCTACTGATCTTCTCTGGGCCTGTTTTCCTTAGTGGGCAGGCTCATTTTATAAACAGTGTTGAATATCTATGTGTAATTTCTCATTGTTCTTCTCTGCATGTGGTCACCTGAATTACTCTTCGATTTGGTCACCTTTCTTTCAGGGGAAGACACAAAGCAATACTTAGAACTTCCAGTTTAAAACCCATGATCTGCTACAGTTTTTTCCAGAGCTCTGCATTGAAGGTAAGCAAGCATTCGTTGAATACTAATTTTAAAACAGCATTTTCCCCTATTTGTGTATTGTTTCTTATGTGCTCGGGGCCCTTGGATGTAGAATGTGAGGAGGAGAGGTAAGTGGCAGGATGCCAAAGCCCACCCTGATCCTCAAACATAGATGTTGAATTGAAAATGGCTTTATCTTGAATTGCGTTTTTATAACTGGATTTGGTGAAACACAGATTCTGTTTTACCTCTCTCGATGTGTATACCTAGGCTGGGGCCACATAGTGAGACCCCATCTCTACCAAAAAAAAAAAAAAAGAGCCAGTAGGGGTGGCATGTGCCTATAGTTTTAGCTACTTGTGAGACTGAGGCAGGAGGATTACTTGAGCCCAGGAATTTGAGGCTGCAGTGAGCTGTGATTGTGCATCTGCACTCCAGCCTGGGTGATAGAGATACTGCCAAAAGAAAAAGAAAAAAAAAAGGATACCTGCCCGTTTTTCATGAGAAATTCTCTATTAACATGGAGCAGCCTATTTTAATATTTTACCTATCAAAATCAAGGTCAGCATTTACTTCTTGTTATTTCTAGAAATAGGAAAAAATGTCCATAATGTTTTGATTTTTTGTAATGAAAGCAAAAAATATTAAAAGTTTAGTTTGCTTGGGTATTTTTCCGTCTCCAAGGGCCACACTAACTTGCCATCTTGACAGCTCTTTGAAGACAGATGTATCACTTTGCCAACCAAAATGGGTACGTCATTCACATCTTAACCTTGTTTTTGACAGCACAGCTTTCTATCAACAAAGAGGTCTGTCTGTTTCTCCAAGAACACAGAAACTAGTTGTATATTTGATTTCCTATAATGTCAGTATATTCACTTTGTATATGCTATGCAAACTCTATTCTTTAATATATTAATTATTTAATATATATATTCTTTATTAATTTCATGTAAAATATAGGGAAGCCTATAACAGACGTGAAGAAATGCTAAGAAATAGAACAGTAAAGATACAGTTGAAAGTCACTTTATACTGTTCTCTGTTGTTCCACCTGTCCCTCCATCCCCAAATATAACAAAACACTAAGCTCAAGTGGGTATCTGTCCCTCTTGATCATGTTTTAATGATGTTAGTACAATTGTGTGGATTCATAGAATTATGTTTTAAAATAAAAATTTAGGCTGGGCGCGGTGGTTCATGCCTATAATCCCAGCACTTTGGGAGGCCGAGGCTGGTGGATCACCTGAGGTCAGGAGTTCAAGACCCGCCTGGCCAACATGGTGAAACCCCATCTCTACTAAAAATACAAAAATTACCTTGGCGTGGTGGTGCAGGCTTGTAATCCCAGCTACTCGGGAGGCTAAGGCAGGAGAATTGCTTGAACCCAGGAGGTGGAGGCTGCAGTGAGTGGAGATCACGCCACTGCACTCCAGCCTGGGCAACAGAGCAATACTCTGTCTCCAAAAAATTAAAAATCAAAAAATTAAAATAAAAAATAAAATAAAACAAAATAAATTTAACACAATAATATCCTACTTTAGTAGTCTGAAATTTGCTTTTATTTTCCCACTATAGTATGTTCACAAGATATATTCACCTTTTTTTCTTTTTCTTTTTTTAGAGATGAGATCTCACGATATTTCTTAGGCTGGAGTACAGTTGCTATTCACATGTGTGATCATGGTGTACTACTGCCTTGAATTCCTGAGTTCAAGAGATACTTTTGCCTCAGCCTCCCCAGAAGCTAGGGCTACAGGCACACCCCACTGTGTCAAGCTAAGATTTTCAAAAGGGCAGATTTACTTCTTCATTTTAACTATTCCATAGTAGTATTGCATAGTATTAATATATACATTTATTGGTTTTTCAAGTGTCTGATGTTTAGATTGTCTATACATTTTTTTTTTCACAATCACTCACTATGTTGCAATGAATAACTTTGTATACAGTTTCTCGTGCACATACATGAGGTTGTCCCTAGTGCATACAATGGGAAGGGACGTCGTAGATCCTACTATGTCTTCTGCTTCACTAGATGTTGCAAAGTTGGTCTCCAATGGGTTGTAAATTTATAGTCCTCCTATTCATTTAAAATAATTCCAGTTTCCCCACATCTTTGACATAATTTGATATTGTCTTATTTAAAATTTTTTGCTAATGTGTCTGATTGTTGTTTTAATTGTATGTTCATTGATTATTAAATTGGCAACAGTAAAAACCTAAGAAATACAATAAAGAAATATTTCTGGCTGGGTGCAGTGGCTCATGCTTGTAATCCCAGCATTTTGGGAGGCCGAGAAGGGTGGATCACCTGAGGTCGGGAGTTCAAGACCAGCCTGGCCAACATGGTGAAACCCTGTCTCCACTAAAAAATACAAAAATTAGCTGGGCATGGTAGTGCCCGCCTGTAATGCCAGCTACTCAGGAGGCTGAGACAGGAGAATTGCTTGAACCCAGGAGGCAGAGGTTGCAATGAGCCAAGATCACACCACTGCACTCCAGCCTGGGCAACAGAGTGAGACTCTGTCTCAAATAAAAGAAAAAAAAAGAAATATTTCCTAGAGGTATGAATATGAAGTTAGGTTTAAAGTCTCTGGATATATGTGCTCATAATAAGTTGATTTCACAACAATTGATGATATGTATTCTTAATTTGTAGAGATTTACATTTTTTTTTTTTTTAGTTCAAATGTTTTGAATTACAAACCAAGGAAACTTCATGTTCTCAATTTTAAATTTTGTACTTTCCAAAAAATAGACATTTATATTCTTGGCTGACCCTTGGGAGGCTAGCACTCTTATAGTTGTTTATGAATCTGTACCCCTGCTAAGGATAATGAAAAAAACAAGAGAATGGAATTATAAGGCAATTGATTTAATTCTAGAATCAATATTTCTTGTATTTGTTCTCCTTAAAACCTTAAGTCCACTTTACCAGAATATATTATCTTCAGATTTCTCCACGCAAAGCAGTCATGCACTTAGTTAAGTAGACAAGAGTGCTACTGCCTATTTGTGGGAACATTTCTCTGGTGCATTACTAATCAGTCAGAAGGAGAACCAAAGTAGTTCTTATATAGCGATAGTGCACCAAATGTGAAGTTTATTTCTCTTTAACAGCTCCTGTCTGTCTGGAGATGGGCCATCCACAGATAAAGTCTGGTCTCTGTAAGGTCTCTTTCATGAGGTCAAGCCTAATAATAGGCCCAGTCACTCTAGAAAAACAGCAAGATGAGCCTTTTTTTTTTTTTTTTATACTTTAAGTTCTAGGGTACATGTGCACAATGTGCAGATTTGTTACATATGTATACATGTGCCATGTTGGTGTGCTGCACCCATTAACTCATCATTTACATTAGGTATATCTCCTAATGCTATCCCTCCCCCTCCTCCCACCCCACAACAGAAGATGAGCCTCTTAATGGAGAAACCAAAACCCCATAAGTATCAATTGAAACTTTATTTTGTCTGTGCCATAAGAGGTTCTGTGACAGTTAGGCCTGATGATAGGGGGTCATGACAAGATTTTCTAAGGGGACATGTCTTAATGCGATGGACACCTCTGATAAGATAATTAGAGTCATGTAGAAAGAGGGAAGACACGAACTCTTCCAGAGACAAACAATGACAATGGCTATGTCTATGTGTATTAATAAGAATACAAAGGAATGGTATAATCCTAGGCTTACCTTAATGGATCCACTAGAAAAATGGCTGCCATCTATCAATTTCTGATCAGGGAAAACTACAGCTACAGTCAGAGAAATACCTTAGGACAGGGGCTCCAAGCCATTTTGAATATCAGGTTTCCTGAGGAGCTTTAAAATAAATAAATTACTTTAAAAAATACACTATGGTGGGCCGAATTGTAGACCCCCAAAGACAAGCATGCACTAATCCCTGTGAGTATCGTACCTTAGGGTATTTGCAGAGCTGATTAAGTTAAGGATTTTGAGATGGGAGATTATCCCATATTATCTGATAGATCCAGTGTAATCTAATCACAAGGGTCCTTATAAGAGCCAGGCAGGAGTGTGAGAGTCAGAGCAGAGGACGAGAAGATGGAAGCAGAGGTCCCAGTGATGTGGGATCAGAAGCTGAAGAATGGATAGCTTCTAGAAGCTAGAAATGGTGAGGAAACAGATTCTCCCCAGAGCCTCGAGAAGGAACACAATCCCGACTATTCATTTTTTAAAAATAAATTTGCCAGGTGCAGTGACTTCCTACTGTAATCCCAGCACTTTGGGAGGCCGAGAAGGGCATATTACTTGAGGTCAGAAGGTGGAGACCATCCTGGCCAACGTGGTGAAACCCCATCTCTACTAAAAATACAAAAATTAGCCAGGCGTGGCGGCGGGTGCCTGTAATCCCAGCTACTTGGGAGGCTGAGACAGAAGAATCACTTGAACCCGGGAGGCAGAGTTTGCAGTGAGCCGAGATCCCACCTTTGCACTTTAGCCTGGGTGACATGGGTGAAACTCTGTCTCAAAAAAAAAAAAAAATATTGTGTATATTTGAGGCTTACATGATGTTATAGGATACATATAGATAGTAAAATGGTTACTATAGTGAAGCAAATTAACTTATCTATCATTTTACATAGTGACTTTTTTTATATACAAGAGTAGCTAAAATCTACTTATTTAACATGCTTACTCATTTTATTGTAAAAAATTAAATTTGTGTTGCTTTAAGCCACTAAGTTTATGGTGATTTATTACAGTAGCACTAGGAAACTAATATAACATTTTTATTTTTATTTTTGAGACTGTATCTGGCTCTGTCACCTAGGTTGGAGTGCAGTGGCGCAATCACAGCTCACTGCAGCCTCAATCTCCCAGGCTCAAGCGACTCTCCCACTTCAGCCTCCCAAGTAGCTGGGATTACACGCACATGCCACCATGCCCAGCTAATTTTTGTATTTTTCTGTAGAGATAGGGGTCTCACTATATTGCTCAGGCTGCTCTCAAACTCCTGGGCTTAAGTAATCCTCCCACCATGACCTCTCAAAGTGCTGGGGTTACAGGCATAAGCCACCACGCTCGGCCTAACATTTTTATTATATTTCATTTCACAAATCATGAAAGTAACGAATGTTTATTGCTACAATGAGATAAAGCAAAGATACATGTTTTTAAAATCCCTCACATTCAAAAAAAAAAAAAAAAAAAATTCCTCACCTTCTCCATTTGGTAACTCCCCAAATTCCATCTCCAAGAAAAAACAATATTAACAACCCGGTGTTTATCCTTTCACATCATTTTCTTACGTCTGAACGGCTATATACATACCAATATGCAAAGACTTATAGAAGGGTTTTGCAGAATCCTTTTGTTGTGTTTTTTTACAAAATAGTCTAATGGCTACACATTTTTCTTCTTATGTAATGCGTCATAGGCATTCCAGACCAATTTATATAGACCCAATTTATTCCTTTTAGTAGCTGCTTAATACTCAATAGAATGTATATTTTGCAGTTTTCTCCAACCATTTCACTATTAACGGATTTCAGGTTGTTTCCAGATTTTCATTACTGCAAACAGTGCTTTTGTCAACATCCTAGTATCTATAAATGAATCACTGGTGATTAATTTCTACAGGAGCCATGTGAAAAAAATAAAAATGGGATTTCTGGGTTCAGAGGAAAGTGTGTGTTTTAGCAGATGCCGCCATATTTCTTTCTATAGCAATGACAGTAGTGACGAAGAGTTCCCCTGAGAATCTCTGAAAGCACAGCTTTCCAGAGTCCTGGTCATATATGACTGCTTCACTTTTTAAAATCTTTGCTCTGTCTCATGGATATAAAATGTTCTTTTGTTCCAGTTAATTAATCTTAGCTAATTTGAATGTTCCTGACTACTCAAGAGATGATCTTTTCCTATGTCAGTTGACCATAAGGATTTCCTCTTCTGTTAAATCTTTATTCATATCTTGTGATCTTTTTCATATGGCATTGTTTATTGTTACTAATTTCTAGGTGTTAAAAAATGTATTGTGGCCTAGTACGATGGCTCATGCCTGTAATCCCAACACTTTGGGAGGCCGAGGAGGGTGGATCACGAGGTCAGGAGTTCAAGACCAGCCTGACCTGTATGATGAAACCCCGTCTCTACTAAAAATACAAAAAAATTAGCCAGGCGTGGTGGCGCATGCCTTTTGTCCCAATTACTTGGGAGGCTGAGGCAGGAGAATTGCTTGAATATGGGAGGCGGAGGTTGCGGTGAGCTGAGATCCTGCCACTGTACTCTGGCCTGGGTGACAGAGCAAGACTCCATCTCAAAAACAAACAAACAAACAAAAAACATTGCTATAGTTTGAATGTGTCCTCCCAAATTCATTTCTAAGAAACTTAATAATCCTCAGCGCAACAGTGCTTCTAGGTGAGAACTTTAAGGGGTGATTAGGTTATAGGAGCACCATCCTCATGAATGGATTAATGCTGTTATATGGAGAGTGGGTAAGTTATGACCCATTTTTCCTCTTTTCCTCTTTCTCTTTTTCTATGCTTCCTCACCAAGTAATGCCTTCTGTTTTGACACAAGAATACCTTCACGAGATGCATCTTCTCGATCTTGGACATCCAGTTTCCAGAATTGTGACCCAAATAAATTTATTTTCTTTATAAATTACCTGGTCTATGGAATTCTCTTATAGCAGCAGAAAATGGACTAAGACATACATATTTCTGGAGCTCTTTCCTAGAAATCTGATTCAGTAGGTCTGGTTTAAGGTTTCAGGAATTGATGTTGAGGCTCTCTTGATGATTCTGATACATGCTGTGCACTAGGGGAAGGGCACTTGGAAATTTAAGGTCTAGGTTTTGGAGGGAGGGAGGCAATAAGGGTCTGGAATTAGTTACATACGTGGACAAGTTCTTCCAAATAACCTGCCTAAAAATCTGAAGGAGGTTGGAATGCTGGCATCTTCTTTCTAACTACTATTTTCTTGGTATATTCTATAACTGATACCTTTAGAGCAAGTTTATATTTGATAACACATCTGTGTACATGTAAGGGTGGGTACCCATCTTTAGCAAGCTGGATCTTTGGAAACAAAAAACAAATAAAAAACCAAATAAAAATGGAGGGATTTCCTAAGCATTCAAAGATGACCCAAAGTAATTTCCATCGTTGCTATTTTCAATTATTGCTGCTCATTGTAGGATGATCAACCATACTGGTTTTCCTGAGACTGTCCCAGTTTTAGCGCACAAAAAATGCCATGCCCCAGGATACCCCACTATTTGTAGCTAAGCCACTCAAGTTTTTCTTTTTTCTTTTCTTTTTTTTTGAGACAGAGTCTCGCTCTGTCGCCCGGGCTGGAGTGCAGTGGCCGGATCTCGGCTCACTGCAAGCTCCACCTCCCGGGTTTACGCCATTCTCCTGCCTCAGCTTCCCGAGTAGCTGGGACTACAGGCGCCTGCCACTATGCCCGGCTGGTTTTTTGCATTTTTTTAGTAGAGTCGGGGTTTCACCGTGTTAGCCAGGATGGTCGCCACTCAAGTTTTTCTATGCAGACCCAGTGCTGGTAGTTCTAGCTCCTCAGTTAACTGCTTTTTAGTTTATAGCAGTTCACTTTAGGTATTGAGGCGTGTGAACTAGATAAACTACACTACTAACGTGTTCTCTCCCTGAGAATAGCAGATTGCACCAGTGGCCACAAATCATTCCCCTCTCTCTATTCACACCCTCTTGAAATGTGATTTGCAGCACTTTCTATCAAGAAATTGATTCTACTTCCCATACTAATTCTGGGCTTTCCCAGAGAATTTGCTTTGGCCAATGGGACGATAGCAAAGGGAACTCAAGAAGAGGTTTTTGGGCATCTGTCTGCTATTATGTGAATTATGGTCAGCCATGCCAACTGACAGAATCATGACAAATAACAACTGTTTGAAGTTTTTGTTTGTTTGAGACAGAGTCTCACTCTGTCACCCAGGCTGAAGTGCAGTGATATAATCATGGTTCACTGCAGCCTTGAACTCCTGGGCTCAAGTGATCCTCCTGCCTCGGCCTCCCAAAACACTAGGATTACAGGCATGACTCATTACACCTGGCACTGTTTGTAGTTTTAAGTCACTAAGTTTTGAGATGACTTGCTATGAAACAAAAAGTAACTGATTTATTCATTGAAGTATTTGACACCTACTCAGGTGCCAAAGGAACTGGATTTTTCTGTCTGGGTCTGAATTTCTTAATTAATAGCATGGTATGATTTGTATATTACAGAATGATATGTAAATAAAATCCATACAAAGCTGAAGCACCCTGTAGTGCAATTTAAATAAGGAGTCACATTCAAAGATATAATGGTAAAGCAAACAAATAAACAGATAAAACTAAAAGCAACTAAAATATTTTATGAAATTTATGGAGAAAACGTCAAAGGGGAATTATATTAATGTGCACTATAAAACTTTTTCAAATCCTCTAGCCTGTTTTTGTCTCTTAATATCTCCCATATTTGCCACCTGCACTGACATCTCTCTTCTTTATTCTAAGATCTCCAAAAATTTTTTTCACCCTATGCCCATGCCCATAACTGTTTGAATTTATTCATTTTCCCTCTTCTTTCTAGAGTAACTCCCTGCCTTTTCCAATATAAATTAGCAAGCAGGCAAGTACACCCCTGTACTTTTCAACTTGCCCATTTCCCTGAAACTGAGTATCAATTGGCATCAGAAACACGGTTGGAAATATAGAATAATAGTTTCAGAAGTGTATATGGGGAAGTGGGGGGAAAAACCATGAGCTATGAGGAAGTCTGTGAATAGTCACATAAATAAATAAGGACACCAGTACAAATATGCTTCAGTTTAAACAAAGTGACTGAGATGGTTATGGCAAATTGGTTTTAAAACTTTCTGAAAAAAAAGTAGACAAATATTTTTAAATCTTCAGAGAAATATTTGTAATTTATTTCTTATGATTTCTGTACATTTTCTTTAGCATTTATTTCAGGTGTGTTTTTACACATTGCTATGATTATGAGGATAATTAATCTTAGCTTTTATATTTTTAACATTTTTATATTTATTTAAAATAGTGGTTTATTTTGCAGATTTATCTATCACTTTTAGTGAAATTTTTAATGATTATGAGAGATTTTTATGGGCTTTCTAAGTATATAATTTTGTTAATGAAAAATAATGACAATTCCCCTCCTCCCAATATTTATTCCTCTTATTTCTATTTCTTATTTTAAGAACCAGCCAGAATATTCTGAAAAATGTTATTTAATATTTATGATGGGACAATCTTTTATCTTTTTGAATTTTAATGGAAATGCCTTTGGTGTTTCACCATCAAACATGATGTTGACTCTTGGCTAAAGAGAGAGATATTTATTAAATTAAGAAATGACCCCTTTTTGGCCAAAATTTTAAAGAATTTTAAAATATTAGTCAACATTGAGTATAGAATTTTAAGTTATTCTTTAAAGCAACCAAAATAGCTTTGAAATATATTTTAATATAACTTGAATGTGTCCAATTAGATTAAAACTCTTTTATAAGTAGTATACAGTTTAATTTTCTATAACATGTAGAAAATTTATAATAAACTGCAGTGTGCAAGTACAACATGAAGTTTTCACTCCTACTCTTTCATTTAAGCTTAAATAATAACTGAAATTCACGCTTTTTAATATTATGCTTATTCAATTATTTTTGAATTTCTGTCACAATTTTTTCCCTGTATATTATAATACATCACAGTTGATTAATGCAGAAAGCTCTGACAGATATTTTAGTGAGTTGATTTGTACCTCTTAATGTTTGAAATTTATATAGTTGGTTGACAGGCTGGCTAAGGCAATAAAATACTGAGAAGTAAAAATACAAGCTCATTCTTAGTTAACATATGTTTTCTGTATCAGCATCATAAAATTCCACATTTGCAAATTTTGTTCATATGCTGAAGTTTTATTGGAAGTAACAAATTGTTGTCACATGAATTTCTCTGAGTTAAAAAGTGACACTCTAAAGACCTAGTTTTCTGCAGAGCAGTATACAAATTTGGCTAAACAGTTTTCTTACAATTATGTAAAAATAACAAACGAGGCTTAGAGAGAAACAGACTGAAAGGAAATGTATCACAATGTGTTTCCTCTCCCTCATGTCTCAGCCTAGGGGTACTATCCTCCTGGCAGTCTCTGTTGACACTCTAACTGGATTGGGCGCCCCTCCTATGTGCTTCTGGCCCCTTCTTCCTCTGTCACCCTGTGGTAGTGGTGCACGGCAGGTCATCTCCCCCAGGTACTGTCAGTTCTAGGAGTGAAGGGACTGCTTTGTGCATGTCCTTATCATCTGTCTACTGCTCAGTTAACATTTGCATGGGGAATAGATCCATGAATGAATGAATACATGGATGTTTGACTGTTATGCTATGGACATTCACAAGACATTAATAGCTCAAAATCTGTGTTTCTATTTTCCAAATTCCCTTTAACATACACATTTTATAATGTTTGGTTTTCAAGTGAACGAGAATGTGCAAAGGCAAGCATCAGAATAGCAGAATATCTTGAAAAGAGACTTGTTTTTTTCTTTCTGAGATGCAATTTTTATTCCAATACCACCAGCCATGATGGAGGTATATTATTTCCTGCTTTCTGCTTTGCTGGGACCTCACTGCCTGGCCCTCTTGTGGTGGGGTAGGATAAGGGCATGTTACTTGTTCTTACAAGAGAGATGTAGGAGGTAATAGCACATGTCACTTCCAGGTCAAAGTATTGCTGGTGTGAGCCCCTCCAGAGCTTACTTCCCCTTAGCCACAGTGACCAGAATATTCCAGATATTGCTGTCAGCCAGGTCTCAGCGTGAGAACCCTATGAAGCATAGTTCCCTGCCAAATGGAGATGGATGTTATGTGAGCGAGCAGTTAACCTTTGTAATGTAAAGTCACTGAGATCTGGGGAGTGCCTGATACCAAATGATAAGTTAGGTTTTCCCAGTTGATACTCTGTGTGGCAAACTTCTTCCTTATGCCTTATTCAGAGATAGTCACTGAGTTCTACAAACTAGTAAACTAAGCACAGAAAAATGAATTCTCTCTCTAAAGATGGAATACAATTTAAATGCTAAAAGATTAGAAAAGGAAGTACTTCTGCTTTGCAACCCCAGTACCAAGTTGGAACGCCTTGTAGGCTTATGTCCTGAGGCTCTCATTTTTCTTTCCTTCAGAGCCAGTTAGACCAACAATCTTACCTAATTGGTTAGAATTAGATACAATTCTTGACTGTGACATTTGGGGTCTTATGAACATTTTCAAGTCCAGTGGCTGCAATATCAAAAAAAAAAAACAAAAACAAAAATGACAGAATGTGGCCAATCACATTACTTCAGGGTTTTTTTTTTTTTTTTTTTTTTTAGCCCTAAATGTCAGTAGCTAGATTGATACATATCACTTTCTGAAGTACAGGCCATAAAACTAGGAGTTATAAATGTCAGTTTTGATGTGTGTTTTAGTGCCTTCAAACATTCCCAGTGGCGGAAACAAGCAGGCTGTTAATACGGAAGTTCCTTGCATTACACAGGAACCTACCAGGACTGGCAGTACTTGGCAACACTTGGAAAATCTAGGAGGAAAGCAGCTCCCAGATCACTGAAAAACTCCTGGACTTAAAATCAGAAGATCTGGGTCTGAGGATCAGCCGTTTCATTCTGTGTGTTACGCTACTGTATGAGCAACTTTGAGAGCTTGGGGAAATCTCTTTACGTACACCTCAGCTGTCTCATCTGTTAAATACCAGGCAAAAAGTGTTCTTACGAAAAGTGCATGCGATGATGTAAAACTCAGAGCTACCTAGGCTCAAAGGAGTTAATTTCACTCCTAAGGTAGGGTCCACGGATCATGTACCTGACCAGGAATGAAAGCAGATGTAGATGCATCCAGATAGACCTCTTGGCTAAATCATGACTAAAAAATCCCAAAGGGTAAGTATCAAACAGGGGCCATTTTTCATTTTTGGTGTTGGTTCAGGGATCTCTCTCAAAAATAAATGGCAGCCAGACATAATGGCTGATGCCTGTAATCTCAGCATTTTGGGAGGCCAAGGTGGGAGGATCGCTTGAGCCTAGGAGTTTGAGACCAGCTTGGGCAACACAGAGAAACCTCATCTCTATTTCAAAAAAAAAAAAAAAAATGAGGTAGGCGTGGTGGCATATACCTGTAGTCTCAGCTATCTGGGAGGCTGAGCTAGGAGCATCACCGAGCCCAGGGAGGTTGAGGCTGCAGTGAGCCATGATCTTGCTACTGCACTCCAGCCTGGGGGACAGAGTAAGACCTTGGATCAAAATAAAGTAAAATAAAAGGAAACTGCCCATCACATAAGTGGCTTACACATCGATATGTTGTGGCCATGCCCCAGCCCAGGTGCTCTAGGGACTCTTGCCACTCTGGGCAGTAAGGGCAAATTTGCATCCATACCTTTGGTCTTCGAGGGGGAATAGCTCACAGTCTTCCTGGTTTGGGAACCTGCAGATAATGAGGAGCTCTGCCCACCACAGAAGCATTTCCACAGTGTGAATGCCTGGAAGCATGGTGCTAATGTTTTAGCCAAATCCTCTGGCTCTACCTGACCATTCCATACTTGGAGTCTCATCAGTTAACTCTTATCTCAAATTCTGACATTTACTAAGTTGGGCCAACTAACAGGGGTGCTTAAATTTGGAGCAGAACTCACCTTGAGGAGTAAATTTGGAATTAGCATCTTGGTACAGGCTCCAATTAAACAGTCCCTGACCACAAGTGATGGAGCGTGAGTCTAGAGTATGTTTTTCAAATCTTCATAATTTAGTGTTTATAGGTATTCATAGAGATTTTCTAGGAAAAAGACTGACCAGCAAGGGATTATAGTATGCTTTGCCCTCTGTTAGACTTCCTTATCTCAGGGCTTTATTTTATTGGGTTGCAAAAAAATCTATCCCAATAAATATTTGTTTGATCTTTTAAATTTGCTTTCCAAAAATTTCCATTCAAATACAGCCAAGAAAAAGATTCTTTAGGGTTTTCTTCGTATGTGTGTATCAAGAAATCCTCAAAGTTCTTAGTTGCAGAAGTCTAGCATTAAAATTTGAGTCTCTCTCTTTTTTTTTTTTTTTTTTTTTTTTTGTGAGACAGATTCTTGTTCTGTTGCCCAGGCTGGAGTGCAGTGGCACAATCTTGGCTCACTGCAACCTCTGCTTCCCTGGTTCAGGCGATACTTCTGCCTCAACCTCCCGAGTAGTTAGGATTACAGGCTCCCACCACCACACCCAGCTAACTGTTGTATTTTTGGTAGAGACAGGGTTTCACCATGTTGGCTAGGCTGTCTTAAACTCCTGACCTCAAGTGATCCACCCACCTTGGCCTCCCAAAGGAGTTTGTCCTTCATAGCAATGTAGGATCTGCTATTTTCTCTCCCTTTGACCTTGAGGTCCTCAGTCAAGCAAGGGGGCATTTCTCTCTGACATTTATTGAGAATTTTCTATTTGCCAGGTACTTGCATATCTATGCTATTTGAGACTCCCAAACAGCTCTTTGAAGTAGATATTTTATCCTTATTTTACTGATAAGAAAAATGTGGCTTGGGTGGACTAAGTAATGCCCAAGGTCACTTGGTTGATACATAGCACAGTTTAGGTTTGGATTCTGGGCATGTCACTCCTGGGTTAGTTGCTATGCCTCAGTGGCAGTGATAAGACAGGTACAGGAGTCCTGAAAAGTGGATCTGGATAATTTTTTTTTTTTTTGAAACGGAGTCTCGTTCTGTCGCACAGGCTGGAGTGCAGTGGCGCAATCTCCACTCACTGTAAGCTCTGCACCCCGGGTTCACGCCATTCTCCTGCCTCAGCCTCCCGAGTAGCTGGGACTACAAGTGCCCGCCACCACGCCCGGCTAATTTTTTTGCATTTTTAGTAAAGACAGGGTTTCACAGTGTTTGCCAGGATAGTCTTGATCTCCTGACCTCATGATCCGCCTGCCTCGGCCTTAGAAAGTGCTGGGATTACAGGCGTGAGCCACTGCGCCTGGTCAGATCTAAGCAATTTTTTAGGAAAGCATGGAGAGGGAGAAGGGAGTTCTAAAAAATAATGGGATCAGGAAAGTTGAGAATAATTTGAGGTATATTTACATATGAGAGGACACAAGCAACTAGTTTGGATACTAGAATTGTCCTTTCTGGAAATTGCTCTTTCCAGAAACATGGAACTAATAACTACCCACCAATGAAGAAGGATGGTAGATCTGTACAGCAGAATCTAACATAGCCCTTAAAAAACCAAGAGGTTAACATGTGGGGTCTGTGTGTTGGCCACTAGTTAATCTCTTTTCCCTTCTAAAAAATGGGGGAAATAATAGTACCTACTTCATAGGGATGTTGTGGAAATTAATGGAACAACTCATGCAAAATGCATAGAAAGGTGCCTAGCACATGGTAAGCATTCAGTAGATGTGAGCTGTTATTATCTACACATAATGACATGAAAAGATGTCCATGTCTTTTATATCATGTGAATAGAGGAGGCTGTGAAACAGCAGAAAGAGTGTGATTCCACTTTTCTAAATATGTATGTGTGTATAGGAAATATCTGGGAGCATACATATCTTAATGTTAGCAGTGTTAATTTCTGTGTTTATAACATCATTCTTCTCTTTTTTAACTTTTATTTTAGGTTTGGGGATACATGTGAAGGTTTTTTACATAGGTAAACTTGTGTCATGGGGATTTGCTATACAGTTATTTCATCACCCAGGTATTAAGTGCAATACCCAATAGTTATCTTTTCTGCTCCTCTCCTTCCTCCCCCTTTCCACTCTCAAATAGACCCAACAACAGTCTTGAATAGACTCAACAACAGTGTCTGTTGTTTCCTTCTTTGTGTTCATGAGTTCTCATCATTTAGCTCCCACTTATATGTGAGAACATCTGGTATTTGATTTTCTGTTCCTGCATTAGTTTGCTAAGAATAGTAGCCTCCAGCTCCATCCATGTTCCCACAGAAGACATGATCTTGTTCTTTTTTAGGGCTGCATAGTATTTCATGGTGTATATATACCACATTTTCTTTATCCAATCTGTTGTTGGTGGGCATCTAGGTTTATTCTATGTCTTTGCTAAGATCATTATTTTCTTATAAGCATAAATAATTTTTATAATTAGGGAAAACTGGGCTCCAAAACCAATAAAACAAAAATAAATGACACAAGGAAAAAAAGTCTTTAGCTTCTTTCTTGGTTTCTTAATTCCAAGGCAAGTTAGTGAAGAGGAAAATGAAAAGGTGTAAGTCTCATTTCTGTTACCTTGACCAAGTCATTTAACATGGGTCTTATACCTCACAAGAATATTGTAAGAAATCTAGCAAGGGAGTATCTGAAAGCACCTCAGCTCTCATAAGGATTTCTGTTCACTCATGGCCTCTTTTGCAGACTTTAGAAGAAGGATTTTTGTTTTCAGTGCTCAGAAATATGACAACCAGAATTTTGCCAATAATAATACTAATAACAACAATGACAAAACCTTGTCCAAATCTCAACGACTCTTCTTTATTTTAAATAAAATAATACATGCAAGGATTTCAGTGTTCTTTTAATCCTCTTCTAAGTGGATGTTATTATCTCTGACTATTAAGGTGACTGGAGGCCACTTGGTGACCAACACCCATAGAGTTTACACAAGGAAACAAACCATGTATTCTCCAATCACCATTCATGTATTCCAGAATTTCTTCTGTGTCATTTGTATAATAATATTATTAAGCTCCATTAAAACCCACACTAGACTCATTTTGGAATTAGTAGGAATATACAGACAGGTGAGCAAGAAAACAAAATCTCTCTTCTCTCCTTCTCTCTTAGCAGAGGCTTATCCCGAAGTCTCCACTGATTAGAAAAAAAAATAATGCACCAAAACATCTCAAATCAAAATAAATCTTACTTTATAACCAAACATAAATATCACAATGACAAGATTGAGTGTGAGGGAGTACAGAAGGGTAACATTAGAATTGTTAGTCCTTTGGTGATTTTTAATCAAAATGGTTTGACACCTCAGGCTTCTCAATCTCAAGTCATAACTTTACTTTGTTCACCTCCTAGATGCAAAAAGTTATGTGATTTAAATAAAATTTAAATTTTATTTAAAATTTAGCCATCATAATAGATTTATCTATTTCCAACGTGTTAGACTAAAAGCTGACTGCCCTCTGGTGGGCTGTTTCTAAAATATTTAGCACCTCTTTAACTGGATTGTCTCGTAAAATATTACACAGTGCCATGAGATTATTTTACAATTCAATTCATGTAAATAACAAAATTATCTGGGGAAGGGGAAATTTTAAAAGGTTAAATATACTTTATGTTATATACACTTTATTAATGTATAAGAAAATTATACTTTGAGTTTAATTTCTAACTAAAAATTAGTTTTCCCTTTAAACAGATTTTAATGTCCAATTCCAATTAAAATGGTGGAAAACAAGAAAATGTTTGAAACTTCATTTCCTTTTTGAAACAAAATGAAAAGTTTTGAAATGTGAATATTTTGATGATTTTGTTTTTTTTTCAGTTGTTGATAGCAATGGGAAAAGTAAAGTGTTTATCATACTTAAGTTTTGTTCCCTGTCACTGTTTAGATGTAATCTTACTGTTTGAAAAAAGCAATAGAAGTGAGATCATTATATTCCTGACCAGAAAGAAAAACAAAACATTATATTAAGAAAAGAAAAAGCTTGAAAAATATCAAAGTACAAGGGCTAAGTTGAGTATAAGTAGAAAAGCATCTTTAGGGAGTATTGGTAAAATACTTTGAAATCCTAAAAAACCCCAGTATACTATCAATCCTGCCATACAACAGGATCTCATTCTCTTCTGTTTGCAGTTCCTCTCTAACACAGAGGTTCCAGTGAGCTGAAATCTCAAGCATGCCAACGAACTGAAGTTCTTAGTTTCATGTTGCTATTTGGACTGTGTATATTAACAAACTTGAGGCATCACTGGCTCCATTTTGTCAGACTGTTACCACTAATCAAAAATTCCGGCTCACGTTTTAAATGATTTCCTTAGCACATATCTCATTTTTATGCTAACAAACCTTGTGAATAGCATTTGAATTCACACTTAAAAAAGTGATTTCATATAAATAAAGATTCAGTATGAAGAAGTCAAGAATTGCCAAACTATTAAAAAAAAACTTAGAGCCTCTGTAAGGAAAATGAGAATGAGTACCAAACTATTTATCTGGTTAATTTCATCAATACCAGCAACAAATCTGAAAACTCTATTTAACATCCTCCCTCCTTTTCTTCTAGGTAGCAGTTTCTTGGCAATGGCATAAAGATTAAGTTTTTAATCTTAATTCCACTTAACACTTGCAGATAAACCTTAAAAAGAAAGAAAAAACTCTTCCTTCATGACAATAAAATTGAAGATTGCAATCAAGTCATTACAATAGGTTAATTCTGTGGCTGCAAATACTCAAATTTAAGTGAAGAAGCAGGTAGAGGAGCATTTAAATCCGTTCAGATCCCAAAATGCAACCTCTCAGGCAGAAACATTTTTAACATGCAACAGCAACCAGAGTTTATTTCTCCAAAATAGTCAAGAAAGTCACACTTTGAAAAATGTTAACTGCAAGTATATGTGCAAGTTAACATTTTTTCATGTTGCTTTTAAACTAATTAACATATGAAATAGCCTTAAAATGTAAAGATACCACTTCCGTGAAATTTGATTTTTTTCAATTTCAAAAGAAAGTAAGTAGAAATATGGAAGTGAAGAAGTGAGTGCTTAGTGAATTACTGCTTTAAAATTGTCGTACACTTTACTGTTTTATGAAGGCTCACTGGAACTTAGTTTGAAAGCGGTAACAGCAAACCAGGCTATCAATTTTTCCTCACCCTGCGGAGACAACGCTGAAGCGAAAGGCTTTTCTCAGTGGTTTTGCTTTCTGTTGATTTCCGTCCTTAAACCTGAAGGAATTAGAAATCTCCCTGTTCAGTTAAATTCTTACCGTTTTTCATTTTTAACATTAGTTAGGTGTATAGAGCCTGAGCATGTAGCGTCATTGTTCATGCTAAGTGCTCTCTTTGGTTGCAGAAACATTTGAAACGACGAAATATATGCGTGTGTAGGTTGAATCTATATCTGCACAGAGTAAAAAAGGAGTCGTCTTACCTAGCATTTCCAGGTATGTAGAAACTGAATAACTAGCATGTTTACGTGTGTATCTATCTAAATATATATATTCCAACAATTGTGTCTGAATTTGCAATCATCTGTACTCTCTCAATGTTCATTAAATCAATATTTTTATAACTTAAAATGTGATTTTTACATCACAAATGTGTACCGGCTAATGAGCAGCTTTGCGACTTCTGGTAGGAAAGCTTCTCTCTGTATCCTCCGCTGCGAATTACTTTTTCCATCAACAGAGGGCACTCTGTTGTTTGCCAAGGAACTCTGCTACGTAAGGGGGCCGAGGGCTGGGAGTGCAGCATCTGACAGACCAGGTTTGCAGGCTTTGCTCCAATAACAGGCAGAAGCTCTTCCAACTGGTCAATGTATAATTTATTGGAAATGCTACTGATCACTGAGACAACATACCTGAACGAAAGAGAACCCCATGATTTATAAAAGTCGGAGGCAAGTGACTTTTAAGTCAGTGGTGTGTTATAATTTGAGTATCACCCAAACGGTTAGTGTTGGAAATCATCATATGCATACAATCCAAATGCATGCTCAAATACAAGCTCACCTTGTAGAGAGACTGACAGCTTTATTTATGTGGCCTGTCCTAGCCCTGAGTGCAGGAGTGTCTTTATCGTGCTTGCTTCAGTACAACTTAAATATATTATAGCTGTTTTATATTTGATCTAAGAAAAATGAAATAATTCCTCATATAGTAATCTATCTGGGTCATAATTGACATGTTAGAAAGGTTCTAGGAAGCTTTTCTCCACCACAAGTTATAGAGAAGATTTCAGGTATCAGTGCTATTAATTTTTCACCAAAGGCACTAAATTTAAACTGAAAACTTGAAAGAATGAAAAAAGATGCACTTCAAGAAAATTAGATTTTCTTGGGGTATTTGTCCAAGATCTACATTTACCGATATGTAATTTATTAGATGCTTCAACACAATGAAGTAATCATAACCAGGTAGTACGAGGACTGCATTTACGCTCTGTGGAAGGAAAGTTTTCCGAATGTCTTAAGGCTGTTGTAAAAGCAACAGTGAGAAATCCTAATAGACATCAGAATCAACATATTTGACAAAAGTGTGTGCATGATCATGGCCCATTATTTTAAATGAGAGTGTTCTATCTCAAGAACTGGAATGGTACCACAAATAATAGAATAAATGGGAATGTACAAGTGAAACAACATGACAGCAACTGCTCAGACTCAGAAGAAAAGAGCATTTTCAGATACAGATGTGTTCTGAAAATCCTCTTATGAGAAAATGTGCTCCATTATCACAGAAGGAAAGAAATGCAAGTTTTTCTTATGTTGAATGTATGTTTGTGTAATGTTAAGGATGATGAAGCAAATATTTAACAGCTAGGATATTGCGTTACGGCTAACAGTAATTCCTTTATCATTTACCCAACTAGAAGATAAGTGCCGTTTTCCTTCTTTTGCAAATATATTTGCCAGCAGCTGTTTCAACATTTATAAAGACCATTTCCACTGATTGCCAAATAACCATAAATTCATTTACGCATATTTTTGAGTTGAAGGCATAAAAATAATTACATGTCTGATTAAATCCACTTATGCCTTCATGTCTTACTAAATCTATAATAGATATGAATTGTTACAATGTATTACATCTAAGTGCATAAATAATACAATGCAGATGTAGAGTCCAGCTTTCCTACAGCAGAATGTGCAGCAATAATTTACACAAATACAGTTGGGGTATATTATCAAAAACAATTAATTTTAGAAATTGTTATGGAATCTCTAACACATAAAAGTAGGACTTCAACTCGAAAGCTGAAGAAAATGTTCTTGTTCATTATGGCTTCACAATCCTGAAATACATACTAAATAATCATTTTAATAAACTTATCAGTAGACAAGAATAATTGAACTAAAAATTCCACATCTTAAAACACAAACTATGGAAAAATCATATATATACTTCCAAGTTGGCTGAATTCCTGAAGTATATTAGTTGCTCCTTCCACAACTTCCCTGCCTCCCAACCTCCCCTCATCACTCCATCTACTCCTACCCACCTCCTCTGCCACTTCGAACCAAGATAGTTTAAATGATTATAGTATTTGGAGAAAGGCTTTAAGGGACTGTTCAAAGTTAAGAATCACAACGTGTAGAAACAACAGTTTGATTCCACTCTTAACTCCCTGAAATAGAGATGGAATTTTGCTTTCTTTTGATTGAAACTCAGCTTATAATAACTTTAATCACATAATATTTAACCATATTTGTTATACCACAACACTTGGTAACACTTCATTTTGAGTGTTCCAGCATTATTAATTCATGTGGTATTCATTGTAATAACACAGATCATAATGAACTCATTTGGTATTCATGGGGATGTCATAAGTACTTCCATAGGAATTCTATTGCATTTTAGCATTAATTAAACATACTCCCTAATTTTCTTAGAAAAACAGAAATACACTGTATTTCCTAAGTACTATGTCTTTCAGCGGCACATAAACTGGGCCAATTATCTGTATACATCTTTATGAACATATTATCTTATATATGAAACAGCTAACAAAGATCAGTGTCTAGATTTTTGTGCGTTATGATATATATTCTTAATAATCAGCATTTCATGAATGCAGAGAGAAGTGATATTTACAATGATGTTTCTCATACAATGAAGAAAAGACTCTATGTTAATTTCCAGATTCTCAAAGAAAGATATACATCTTTCTTTAAGAACAAGTAAGCAACCAACACTCAGAAAATGCAAGCTATCTAACCAGGGAGAGCTTTGCATGATGGCATTTTCCCTGACCGCTGGTGCCCATGCCTCTGTGGACTTTGTTCCTCTGTATTTGTCATCATGGAGTGCAACTTATGTGATGTCATTGACACAGCCAGGAAAAAATACCAGCCCCTATTAGCATCCTGAGCTGGCAAAACAAAGTGGCTTCTCAAAGAATAGGACAAAACCAGTTTAAAAGCAGAACTCCTGTAATGTACTAAGCTTCAATCACATCAAGGTTTCTGAAGTTATGACACAGGCTTTAAATGTGTTCATAAAAGTAGCTGATTCTATTCTCTTTTCTGCCAGCAGAGAACACATTTCTCAGCCCTATCTTACTCTCTCCTTATGTTAAAGAAAAATAAGACCAGATTTTTGCGTATGGAAGATCCTGTGAGGAGTTTCAGCTTCAAGCACCAGGAGGCCCCTGTGTTAATGTGAGGGGTTGTTTTTGTTGTTGTATATTTGTTTGATTTTTATTTATTTTTTTGTTTTGGCTTGTCACTTGCCTGGGAACTGAAATCAGGCAGCAGCATTAGAAAGTAAACCCTTGAAGGGAACTACATTTCCCCCTTACTACTTGATTCTGCGTTTTCATGGGGGTGCTGGGAGGCGGGGCAGGGGTGGGGGGTGCATGTGGGGTGGGGCGGGGAACTGTTTAACTCTTAAGGCATCTAAATGTGTCTTAAAGTAGAAATGTTTAATTACCAGTTAAACCTCGCATTATCTCTTCATTATTTCTCATTTGTCATGTGAACAGAAAACCACAGGTTAAAGAACAACGTCTTTACCAGGGAAACTTTCAACGCTGTGGTACAATTGCAAGAGTCCTAACATTTTGAGAATTATAATTTTAAAAATATTTTAAACTAACACTAGCATTGCATGATCCCAAAGCAGAAAATGAAAAGGACAAGTGTGCAGTTAATGTTTATTTTTCCAGTACGCTGAAAGATAATTCAGATGTTTTCTATGAAACCCCGGGCAGTGAGAATATTCAGCTCACAATTCTAATGTTGTAGAGGAGACAGATGCATTTTTTTTTCTCTTACGGTTTGTGACTCCTGCTACATTTAATAGGAACTGTGCATCAAGGTGTGGGAGAAAAAGCAGATTCCTGTTCTGTAGCTTTGAGAATTACGGACTATTCAGAATCTCCCTGACACCTGGATACAGTGGGGCAGGTTAAAAATGTTGCTTCCTGTGAATTCGAGGCTTTTGCTTTTTTCAACATTCAAGGCAGACCTCTCATATTCAAAAAGTACTTCAAAGGTATGCAATGTATTTTTTGCTTGTTTGTTTAGGTTTGCAGTTCTCTCTTGCACTGAAATAGATTTAGTAAGCCAGTGTTGATTACCTTGATGTGGTCTGTTTAATGGCGGCAGATTCTGTTTTGCCACTGGTGGCAAACAATTTAATTAAGAACACAAAATAGCTGCCTGCTTTATTTCCCCCCTGCAAGTGTCTGCTCCTTGTCTAAGAATAAGAAACTACCACTATAAAAATCTCTTTCTTTGAGCTGTCCCTAATGAAACTTCCCAATTCCACTTGTTTCACTAGCTTTCTCCGCAACAATTTATTCTTTCTGTCTACTCCTTTAGGTATGCGAGGCCGTTTGTAAATTATATGGTGTTCATAATATCATGAAATATCATGACTGCAGTTTATGGGCAGATGAAGGGGGATGAGTTGTAACAAGAATAGATGACACAAAATACATTGGGAGAGGAGTGAGGGGACACTGGTGCCAGCACAATTATTAAACTTTGAGTGGGACTTAATGAAGACACTAAATTAAGTGACCTTACCAATGGACAGAGATAGCAAATGGGATTCTTAGGGAATTATCTTCCATTATCTTACAAAGAAATGAAGGGACACATTATCACAGAGCAAGATGAGGAAAGTATGGGTGAGCTGAATATTAGCAAATAAAGCAGTTTCACTGAAAAAACAATGATCCTTTAGAGTTGTCCTGAATGTGGTATATAAAATCACATGCCGTTGAAAAGAGTATAATTTATGGTTTAGGGAGACACATTTTATACAGAGTTTTGCCTTTTTACAAATGTGTCTGACCTAAGGCAAAAAAGCTTTTATTGTTTCTGTGATTAATATATAGTACTGAAGAACACGGAGAACTAGAAAACCAGTAACATGCTGTAGATTTCTCTCTCTGCCTTACTTAATCTCTCTGTGAAATGGGGTGGTAAATTCTGACTAACCGTTAGAAACTAAGGGAGGAATTAGGAATACGTGGTTGGATATATGTTGGAGAAGATAGGCATATGTATGTATATATGTATATTTGCTCCCAGATGCCTTTATTACAGTAGAATTAATATAGAGTAAATGACCATATTTTACATGTACAGCTTGATGAGTTTTTACATATGAATACACCCTTTTGACTACTACCCATATCAATATTTTCATTGCCTGGGAAAGGTCTCTCCTGCCTCTGTTCACTCCTCCAGAGCGAGTCACTCTTCTAACTTCTGTCACATTAGATCAGTTTTTAATATTCTTGAACTTCACATTGATATGTAATCACAGAGTACGTTCTCTTTTGTGTTTGGCACCTTTTGGACTCAACATAATTTTTTACTGTCACTATCTTCCATTATTAGGGATTGAGAGAGCTGGGAAAGCAGGATTATCTGCAGTTTAAATGTTGATCCTGAAAGTATCAAACAGCCTCCCCTTCTGCCCATTTTATTTTTCGACTCTACACGATTACAGCACAGTGGTTAAGAGTGTTGGCTCTGTCGTCCTTGGGCTGGGCGCTAATTTTAGCTCCATCACTACCACCTGTGTAAACTTGGGTACCTTGCTTAACATCTTCAAGCATTAGTTTTCTAAGTAGAAAAATGAGACTAACAATTACTTCATGAATTTGTTGTGAGAACTAAGATAATCAACATCAAGTGCACAGTGTAGTATCTGGTTCCTAAATGACAGCATTAAGACCAGCCTGGAATATAACAAGTCAAAAATGGAAAGCTCTCCCTCGGGCTTCTCATAAAGAAAACAGGCAGAAGTCTGGAGATTTCCAGGCCCTAAAAACAATAGTTCTATTAAAAGAGAAATAGGTCTATCGAGCCAAACTTACCACACCCCAGTAGGGCAAAGAAGGTTGCAGATAAGTGTTCTTTCCTAGGTATAGCTGTGTCATTATTCGTCGTTTTTGAATAAAGGGAACACGATTTGTTTAAAAACGTATTTACATGGATTTCATAATTACCAATGCACACGAGTTTATTTTGAAATAACTGCCAATGGGAATTGATAGATTTTAGAACTAAAAAGGATCTTACAGATCATTCAGTTTGTCCTCATTTTATAGATAAGGAAACTAAGGCAAGTTGTGTTATTTGCTCAAGATCAATGAAAAAGCCAAGATTTCTGTTTCATAGTCTAAGGGAATGGTTCTTCGATTGTGGTTCCCATGCTAGTACAAACAGCATCACCTGATGCTGACAGAACTTGTTGGAAATCCAAATTTTCAGACCATACCCAAGACCTATTAAACTGAAAACTCTGGGGAGGGGGTCCAGCAATCTATGTAGCATTCCCTCTAGATGGTTCTTACCTGCTAAAGCCAGAACCTTTCTCTATAGCCTTGTTGCTGAAAGAATGGTCTGTGTACCTGCAGTATCCACCTCACTTGGAAGATTATTAGAATGTAGAAGCCCAGGTCTCAGGATCTACTAAAGTCTGCAGTTTAATAAGATGCCCAAGTGATGTGCATGCAGTTAAGGCCAGGAAGCACTGATGCAGGATATGATCAGAACCATCTGAGACTAAATAGTCTACCAGGATCTGTGCCACTTACTGCCGTCAGAGTCCATTGATCCTAGCCCTTTCTCAAATTTCTCCTGAGGCTTGCTCCTGCCCCAGAGGATCTGCCAAAATGAACAACTGTAGTAATACCCAGAATTAGTGAATTCCCTCCAAGTGCCAGGTTCTATGCTGAGCCACCTCTGCAGAGCCATTTATTTCTGTAATATAGAATACTTTAAATTCCTTTAATATAGAAATAATTATCCTCATTTTAGTAACACAAAAATTATCTCAAAAAGTTGCTCACCCAAGGTTATGCCTTAGTAGGTAGAGGAGTTGGGGTAAAATATCGGCTATTTTGGACCTTGTTCCATGATATCATGAGACACCAGGTACTTATTCTCACTGGATTAAGCACTCTGGTAATTAACCTAACCCAGGATCTGCTTATCTGCTCTTAAATCAATTTTAACTTGCAGGACTCATAAAAAGTCTAAGGGCTTCCATGGATATGACATCTCAAGTATCACATCGGTAATTTTTAAGAGAAGAAACTAATGACAGCACTAGGGTAATAAACCAGGCCGGTGCTTCTCAAATGGCCTGTGATGAAGGACTATTCAGCCCTCCAACCCAATCTGTCATACATCAATTCTTTTGAAAAATACAATAAAATTAATTAATAGTACAATTAAGAAGACAGAAAAATCAAGCCATTTAAAAAAAATGTAATAGATGCAAAATTATACTGTCAAATTACTATAAAAAAAACTAAATCTTATTCTCAAATTCTGTACTTATATTGTCACAGGCCAGTCGTGGTTATAGACTGATATTGTTGCAGAAAGTACACTTTGAGTAGCAAGAAATAAGGCAATCCACTAATTAAGACTGAGGCATAGTCTGGGCCAATTTTTACATTTTTTTCCAATCTCTTTTTAGAGATGAGTTCTTGCTGACCGGCTTGACCAACATGGCAAAATCCCATCTCTACTAAAAATACAAAATTAGCTGGGGATGGTGGTGCACACCTGCAGTCCCAGCTACTTGGGAGGCTAAGGCACGAGAATCTCTTGAATCCGGGAGGCAGAGGATGCAGTAAGCTGAGATCACACCACTTCGCTGCAGCCTGGGTGACAGAGTGAGACTCTGTCTCAAAAAAACAAAAACAAAAACAAAACAAAACACGCACACACCCCAAACCCCCCCCCCAACCCCCCCCCCCCCCCACCCAATGTCTGGGAAGTGAGGAGCGCCTCTGCCTGGCTGCCATGCAACCTTCCAAGTGTGAAGTGACAGCCTTGTGTATGATCTTTCTGTCTTCCCCAAGTTTGGATTTTCGACATTTAAGTTTACTTTTTAATTTAAAAAAAAAATAGAGAGATGGGGGTACAAGCTAGTACAAGCTATATGGTACAAGCTGGCCTTGAACTCCTGGCCTCATGCAATCCTACTTCAGCCTCCCAAGTAGCTGGGACTGTAGAGATGTGTCACCATGTTTGGCTGGATTTTTTTTTAATTTTTTATTTTTAGGGATTTAGGGGCACAAATGCAGTGCAATTGTGTTACATGGATATATTGCATAGCAGTGAAGTCTGGGCTTTTAGTGTACCCATCAGTCAAACAGGTAGTATTTCATTCCTCTAGATCAGGTTTAAACTGCTATGTAATATGTCAATGATGCTATGACTCCATATTTATATCCATAGAAAGGTATGGAAGGCCACTGACACTTTTTCCATTGTCATCCCTAGGAAAATTAGTAACATTTCATTTTTTGGTATGTCAATTCAACCAACATTTAATAATACATGATATGCCAGATTCTTGGGGTACAAAACCGATTGAAATGTGGTCCTTGTTTTTAGGAGCTCACATGGTACTAGATCATAATAATTTCTTTGTTTCTATCTCTTCATTTACTTTCTATCCATACATCTGTATTTTTCCCCTTCAAAAATGAATTTGAAGTATATCTTATTTTACAGTACGCCACGAATATAAAACTAGTAAGAGTTTTATGTTGTATAGCATTTTATTACTATCTCATTTTATCTTCACTGTGAGGGAAGTAGGACAGATATTATTATGTCCATCTTAAAGATGAGAAAAGAGGATCAGAGGAGTTGCCTCATATGTCCAGGACCCTATAGCTTGTGGAGAGGAGAGCATCCAATTTAGGTTTGTTTCCTGCCAGCCCAGTGCTGCACTCGTAGCCCCTTTAGCTGTCGTTGTTTTCCTTCTCAATTCTTCATCCACTGTCATTCTTGGCTATCCTTTTGATGCCTGTCCATTCCCAAGCATCACAACCTTATGACCCTCCTGGAGGTAACCAGCTCTCACCGGGGCTTCTACTTGCAGTTCATTGGAGCTACAGGTCTTTTACTCTTTTTTTTTTTTCCAAATTCAGATTGAACTGACCTAGATCCTATTCACTCTTGATCTCACTCTATGCTGCATGACAGCACACCTAAAAAATCTGAATGCATGTCTCTATTTAATGGTAACCAATGACCAATTATTTCCTTTCTATCTGGGGGAAGACCTAGTTAAGACTGTGAGATAAGGGAAGTTTATCTTCATTAACTTCTACCTCCTTGGTGCTATGTCTTCATCCTCAAATCAGTGACCTACATAGGAATACTCTTTTTTCTTCATTCCTTGGGTAAAACAGTCTCTCAGAGCATTCATTCATGTAAGGGTGTCATGGCAGCTAGCAAAAAAGCATTCAGCACTTAGAAGTGTTTTTACGTTCTATTTTCTTCACTGTTATATCGCCATAGCCCAGTATCTTATCTCCCACATGGTAAGTACTCAGGAAGTATTTATTGAATGAGTGTTAAAAGAATGTCTAGTTTGGTAGCAATAAACCTTTTCTTTTCCTTAAGGAACGGAACCCAATATGTAAGTGTCCTTCGTTTGCCTCGTTTGGTGCTCTTGTGCTTTTTATTTGAGGCATTTCTACCTAATTCATCTCCTTGTCTCTGGTCTTCCTTCCAGTCTGTTCTCTGCATATAAAATGCATATCTGATTATGCTACCTCACTACCAAAAACACCTTCTTATACCTCTATTGCCTTCAGGTTATAATCCAGAAACCTCATCAGGTGATACGTAACACAATAGCCATGGAAATGGGAAGAAGTGACTAAATACAGAGTTATTTAGAGGGTGCAATTGGATGAGTGGTGAGAGGGAGGAAGGCACTGATGATGATGTTAAGGATAAGGCTGGTAAGGATGATGCCGTAATAAGCCATGTTATGAAAATACCTGTGTATTTCTCCAGCCCTGTTTTCCTCACTTCGCTCTATCTTCTCTCAAAATGTACAAAGTCCAGAGAAATTCCCTGAGACTCATTTTGAAATCTGGTAATAAATTCAGGGATGAAAAAACACAATTATAAGACCTTTTTTTTTGTTGTTAAAATAAAAAAGGATACCACCTTTCCCATATTTGTTAGTTGTAGGTATTTAATTCTCCCATTGTGACGGCAATGAAACCCTTAAAACTATACGCTCTACATACTTTTTTTCTGAGTAAGAAGATGAATGGATGGGGAGAAAAGGTTATTACATTGTGTTTCACTTCTTTGTTGTTGTTGATTGGAAATAAAACCCCAGAACAGGATGGGTGGTGAAAGCTAACAAGAGTAAAGACAGGACCCTGGAAAACTGTCTGATAAAGGTAAAAGGCACAAGCAGGTATTGACTGTGGTGGTTAATGACATGAGATCTGCCATCAGAAGTAGCTAGGAACCCTGTCTACCACTTCCTTATTAAATGGGTAATTCAGGCCTGTTGCTCTCACTTCTGGCCTAACAGTTTCCCCCAAAGTCCTTGCCTCTTTTCTTGAATTCAGAACATAAATGTGTCTAATAGAGCTAACCTAATAGAAACCTTTATCAGAATATGCTTAGCACTTAGCACACATTATTTTTTTTGACCAAAATCAAAACTAAAACTAAAGTTCTAGCATTGTGATACTTCAGGCTATGTGGAATTAATTGACTTCCTTATCGTTTTCCCTAAAGATTTTGTTATTCTGTTTGTTTTAATTAGGAGTACTTACGCTAGAAACCTACTGAAGCTTTTTTTTTTTTCTTTTTAATTAATTTCCTGTTTTGGTTTAAATGTAAACCTTAATTTAGAGTTTGTTTATGGCCATATAAACAATTTGTATCACTTTGCAATACCCTCTCAGTTGGATCCCTCACTGTGCCCAATTCGACTTTACTTTTCAGAATGGTGAAATATAAATTATTTTTAAATTGTTGCTCAAATATAAATATATGGCCAGGTATAAGAATTCAGTGAAGTTTTAGCTTTAACTTAGTTTTGCTCTCTCTTTTCAAGCGAGAAGCTGAAATGGATACTTGCATTTTACTTATCACAATTGGCTGCCTTCTTTACAGCTGTGAAAAAATGAACAGTTTGCCATATCCATCAAAGAAAAACCATTGACATGTGTGTTTGTGTGTGTTTTTGTGTGTCTTTAAAAAGTACTGCATCTGTGCTACATTGTACTTAACCACAATGACAGTGACTAACATATAATAAAAGGCATTAATTGGTGATGTGCTTCAGAAAAGTGAGCATTTAAGTCAGCTCCTCAAATTCAGGGAATAGGTTTCTTTCCTAAGGAAGAAGAGAAAGACATAAATTAAAACTCAACTGCAAAGTAGAAGTAATATAGAGGATGATCTGGCAAACTGGTTAAAAGAAAAACAGAAATGTCCTATTTCTTATTAGCTGAACTTGCTGTAAATTCCAAAGACTTTAGGTTTTGTCCATTTACTACACTTTGGAGAACCATCCTAAAAAAAAAAATGAAAACTTAAACAGAATAGTGTCTTATTAAACTGGGAAAAGATGAGAGTGCAATAAGTAAAGACAACCCAGGGGAAAGCAGATTTGGTTGAAAAAGAGAGGCAAGGGAGAAAGGCTTCAAATTGTCCTTTCCTCTTCTCTGGCTTATACTTCGGATTCCTTAGAGATGAATTCTCTATATATAAAAGTTGAAAATTCTTTTTTTGATGAGTAGTAAACCATTTCAGTGATCTTACTCATCAAATTTAGCTCAAATGTTCTAAATAAGAACATTTTCACATTTAATAAAACTTTTCAAACGGCTGTCTTAAAAAAAAAAAATAAGAACTCCTCCATGCTTTGTAATACCTGAGAACATTTCTAAACCTTTCATTTTGGCAAAGATCAATTTTGATAGTGTACTCTGTGGTGAGAATATGAAGTTTCAAGCACATTTACGTTGGTGGTCGTATAAATTGGTACAATCTCTGTAGAGAGTGGTTTGTAATATCTAAGATAAAAAAGCACATACCCTTTGACCTAGCAATTCCTGTTCTATGGATTTAAGCTACATATATAATTTCTCATATGTGGAAACACATATGTTCCAATAATACTCATTGAAATGTCATTTGTAATAACATTTGTTTATCAATATACAAATGATTATAAATTTAGTTTTATCCATCTAATGGTATACTATGCAGCTATTTTAAAACAAATTCAGTATATATTGGTATGGAATGATCTCAAAGAGATATTAAGAAAATATCATGTCTGTATTTGTTTTACATATAATTCCCCTGAAATGTAAAAGAGACTAGTAAAGGTAGCCACATCAGGGAAGTTGTTATGCAGGGCAGGAGCCCAAGGTGGAAGGGAAATTTTTACCACATTCTCCTTGAAACCTTTTGATTTTTTTTACTCTGAGCATCTATTTGAATTCTTATTCAAAATAAATTAAAATTTAAAAGTGTGGAATCTCAAGTCACAAATAAACCTGAAGCAAACTGGGTTAATTTAACTTATTTCAATGACTTCAGTAGCCCAAGAACTGAAAGTCTAAATTATTTAATTCTGAATGTAACCGAACTTATGTAGAAAAGTCTTATCCTAAGCCACGCAAACTCAGGGCTAGAGAAGTATTTCTTTTTAATGACATATTTCTTAAGCAGGCATTTGTAAAACTAAAATGCACCCATTCTTTACTTGCTTAGGAAGTTTAAAGCTTGTCTCTGTAAGGTAAAATAAAGGAAGCTTTGTAGCCATCATTAAATGTCTTCACTGTAAGATTTATTACCATAATTGTGACAGAGCAAATGATTTTTTTTTCCTGGCAGCAAAAATAGTTTTAAAAAGAAACTAGGTATTGTTTTTTCTTTTCCAAGCAAAGTATAGATACCTCAAAATTACATGGTGTCACAGAGCATGCCATAGTTAGAAAAAATGATGCACTGCCTTTTCAGTCTTATTAAGAAAATTACATAGTTAACTCTTTGTACCTTTGAAGGATGTCTCTGATGAACTTTGTTATTAGAACAACATTTGGCTGGAAATTGTGTATTGGAACAACATTTAGCTGGAAATTGTGTATTAAAACTAACTCAGTTTAGAGTTAACAAAGTAGATTCTGAAATTAAACAAATGTCATAGCAATAAATACAAATTATATAACTGTGGCTGAACAGTCCAAGACTTAGCTATTGGTGGAAGGAACAACAAGAATGTAAAGGATCTGTATTAGTTGATTGACAAGTGGGTTATTAATGTACTAAGGGAAGGACCATGTCATTTTTTGCACTACTATCTGCACAGACTAATATCATGGGGTTCATGCTAGTCACTCACTCACTCACTCATTTTTCTTATTTGGTCCATCAGTCCCCAACCCCTGATTTTATTGTAGAGGACACAAAAGTAAATGAGGCAGTTTCTGTTCTTCAAGAGCTTACAGGTTAGTGAGAGGGAGGTTAGGGGGAGATGAACACAAGACACACATAAATGTAATGCCATGTAACAAGTAAGAGAGAAAACTCTTAGGAGTCCAGAGGGAAGTCCTCTCATTCAGCTTGAAGTGCATGTCTATCTGTGTGTCTTGGGGAGGTGTAGTGGGGAGGATCAAGAAAGATTTCCAAGACGGTGTGATGTTTGAAGGGAGTTTCAGTGCTATGTGGAAATTCAAGTTCACTGTGTTTACTGGTGGTTGCAGGGTCAGGGAGAGGCATAGGCAAAACTCCAGGCAGAGTTCACAACATTAAAAAGATAAGGAGGTGAGAAATATCAAGGTGAGGGGTGGAAGAGGAGGTTAGCTTTAAGCCACGGTGTTGCTGAAACCTACGGGAGAAGCAAGATCCACAGAGGAGAGTCCTAGCAAACTATTTGAATAAGAATGGACTATGAGAAAAATGCAAAAAGAATCATAATTTTCAGTCACCCTTGAAATGTACTTACTTCAGAAATGTAACTACAACTTTAGATGCTAACTATGTAATTTAATTTAGAGAGGGACAGCCATTATCATAAATCGAGACCATGGTAATAATTAGGTTGTTTTCAGATTATCTAGAAATGTTAAAAATATTATTTGCACTGTAGAAAATATTGTTTGTATGGCATTGACTGTCATGCCACAGGTTGCATCTGACCAGCACAATTCATAGAAACGTCACGAGGCCTCTGGGAACTTATGTGTAAAGTCTGAGGGTGTTGCTGCTAGGTGGTGCTTTTTATTTGGAAACACTCCTAAAAATCGGGAATTTAAAAAATTAAAAATACTGAGTAAGTTATTAGAATAAAAATTTATCATGAATACTAAAAAGGTAACAGTGGAAAAGTAAAAGTAGTTGTGGTAGGATAAGATAAAGCAATATGAAGTTCTGTCAATATATATATTTTTTATTGTGGCAAAATACATGATACATAGCATAAAACTTAGCATTTTAACCACTTTTGAGTGGACAGTGCAGTGGCATTAAGTACATTCACATTGTAGTGCAACCATCACCACCATTTATTTCCAGAGCTCTCTCATCTTCCCAGATGGAAACTCTGTACGCATTAAACAAGAACTCTCCATTACTCCCTCTCCCCACTCTGGTAACTACCATTCTATTTTCCATCTATGAATATGGCTCTTCCAGGCACTTCCTAATATGTGGTCTCATTAGCTTGAGTGTAACTTTGCTAAACTTCATTTATCTGCTCCACTGAGAGTCTAGAAATGTATTCATAAATAGGTTTGGCTTCAGGAGATGTGACCTACAGGCTTGATCATTTTTTGGGCTTGGCCCACAGAGAAGTATGGAAGCAGTTGATGAACTTCACACTCCTAGCTGCTGATGCACACAAGTTATCTCTTTATGTGGCTGATAAAGCTAGTGAAACTGTTAATGTGGGAAGGCCCTTTCTTGCTGGCTTCTTGAGCTCCCAGATTCGACTTCAGATGGTGAGGCAGCTCATTGCTTCCTACTGTATCTTTTTCTCCAACAGGGATAAATTGGCAACCATTTGGAAATATTAATATGTCCGTTCTTACTTTACAGATCTCTGTGGAAGTGAAGTGTTCATTATAATTGATACTACATATGTGGATAACTTCAGAGCTGTTGCTTTAAAATATATTGAGAATCCTTAAAGAGTAAATGGAAATCTTTCCAGCCTCCAACTAAATAATAATGTTTAGTACATTTATGTTACATTGTTGTTCTGAAGAACAAAGTATGCTCAAATACTAGGGGAATGGGATGTTTTAGTCCATTGATTGCTTATAGTTTCAATCTTTCTGGTTAGATTTTTTAGAATGCAAGAGTTGCTTATCTGCTTGTATTATCAATCACATTCAGTAAAACAGAAATGGACTCTAAAATAATTATTACTGTTAACCTAATTCACTTTTAGCCTCTGTAACCAGTGAAGTAATGCCTTTTTAATTTTTTTGTGGTTGAAAAATAATGCATGCAAATTATTTAAAATGTGGATGTTCTAAATAAAATTATTTAAAAATCAACCATAAAATGCTACCACCAGGAATAATGACTGTCAGTTTTGTTGCATTTCCTTATGCACATATAATATGTATCCAAAAATCTATATCTTATCCTGTTCTTTGCAATAAAATTTATCAGATTTTTCTGTTATTTATTATTGTTTTATAACTTTTAAAAAATAACTACAATAATATTTTATCATATGGCTATACAGTAATAAATCTAACTATTTTTTCTATTCCTCATATTGTTGGGCATTGAGTAGGAAGGGGCTATTTACCTGAGGGTTCAGATTGGGAGGCATCTGTCAGACCTGGATTGGAGCATCCCCTCTGTCTCCCGTCCACTATGCATGATTCTGGGCAAGTCGATGGAAAACTTTTAACATTGTCTCTACTGCGAAACTTGAAAAATAGAGATTTTCAAACACAGCGTGACATTTAATGTAAAGGAAAGAGGCCAGCATGGTGGCTCATGCCTGTAATCCCAGCACTTTGGGAGGCTGAGGCAGGCGGATCACCTGAGGTCAGCAGTTTGAGACCAGCCTGGTCAACATGGTGAAACCCCATCTCTACTAAAAATACTGGGCACGGTGGCACACACCTGTAGTCCCAGCTACTCAGGAGGCTGAGGCATGAGAACTGCTTGAACCTGAGAGGCTGAGGTTGCAATGAGGCGAGATCACACCACTGCACTCCAGCCTGGGTGACAGAGCAAGACTCGCTCTTGAAAAAAATTAAAAAATAAAGGCATGTGTCTTCATTATCTATTGCTTTAAAATATAGCACTCCAAAACTTAGTGGTTTAAAACAACATGACTTATTCTTTCTCATGGTTCTGTGGGTTGGCTGAACTCAGCTGGGCAGTTCTTTGATTCACATGTGTTGTCTGGGGTCACTCCTAGAGGTGCACACAGCTGGCAGCTGGGCTGCGCTGTAAGTTCCGAGGCAGCTTTTCTCTTATGTGCTGTTGGCTAGAGCACCTCAATTCTCTTCCTTATGGCCTCTCTCCCCATGTGGTATGTCCTCTTCTGAGGCCTCTACGTGTGACCTCTGTCTCCAGCAGCGTAACCTGGCCTTCCTTAGAGCATGGTGCTTCTTCAGTCCAAGACCCAGAACAGACCTGCTACTGCTGCTTTTAAATTTACTTTTTAATTGATAAATATCAATTGTAATATATATGTATGACATGTTCTTTTGAAATATGTATACAGTTATTCCTAGGTATTCAAGGGGGATTGCTTCTAGAATCTCCCTCCCTTGGATATCAAAATCCATGAATGCTTAAGTCCATGATATAAAATGACATAGTAGGCCAGGCCCAGTGGCGGTGGCTCAGGCCTGTAATCCCAGCACTTTGGGAGGCTAAGGTGGGTGGATTGCTTGAGCCCAGGAGTTCAAGACCAGCCTGGGCAGCATGGCAAAACTCCATCTCTACAAAAAATATAAATATTAACTGGGTGTGGTGGTGAGTGCCTCTAGTCCCAGCTACTTGGGAGGCTGAAGTAGGAGGATTTGCTTGACCCTAGGAGGTTGAGGTTGCAGTGAGCTATGATGATGCCACTGCACTCCAGCTTGGGCAACAGAGGGAGACTCTTGTCTCAAAAGTAAAAACAAAAAAAAAGGCAAAGCATCTGCTTGTAACTTATGCACATCCTCCCATATACTTTAAATCATTTCTAAATTACTTATAATACCTGATACAATGTAAACGTTATGTAAATAGTTATACTTACTGTATTGTCTTTTATTTGTATTATTGTATTGTTATTTATTATTATTATTTCCAAATATTTTTGATCAGTGCTCGGTTGAATCTGCAGATGTGGAACCAGTGGATACAAAGGGCCATCTGTACATTGTGGAATAGCTAAATCAAGCTAATTAAGATATGCATTACCTTACAAACGTGTCTTTTTTTGTGTGTGGTGAGAACATCTAATATCTACTCTTAGCAATGTTCAGGAATAGGATATATTGTTATTAACCATAGTCACAATATTGTACAATAGAGCTCTTGAACTTATTCCTGCTATCTAACTGAAATTTTGTATCCTTTAGCCAACATCTGCTGTCTTTTTTTGGTCAAAGCAAGTCAGAAATTGGCCAGGTGTGGTGACTCATGCCTGTAATCCCAGCACTTTGGGAGGCTGAAGCAGGTGTATCACTTGAGGCCAGGAGTTTGAGACCAGCCTGGACAACATGGTGAAACCCTGTCTCTACAAAAAATGCAAAAAATTTAGCCAGGTATAGTGGCATATGCCTGTAGTCCCAGCTACTTGGGGGGCTGAGGCATGTGGATTGCTTGAACCCAGGAGGTCAAGGTTGCAGTGAGCCAAGATGACACCACTGCACTCAAGCCTGGGGGATAAAATGAGACCCTATCTCAAAAAAAAAAAAAAAAAAAAAAAAAAAGCAAGTCATAACTTGAGTCTAATTGGAGAAGGACTGGGGAAATAGACTCCACCTGTTGGTGGCAGAGGAATGGCAAAGGATTTGTGGCCATCTTCAATCTACCACAGTATTTATATTTAAAAATTTGAATGTATGTACCTAAAAACAAAATAAAATAAAATAAACAAAAAATTCCTTTCTATATTATGGTTGTCTGTAAGGACCACATGCTGTTTTTGGTTTCTTTTACCAAATTGTCTTTCCATGAGACTGAGGGTGGTGGGATATGGAAAGGTGGTAACTTGTTTAAGCTTCTTGATAAAAGTGCTGTCTCTGTTTTCTGATATTTATACAATTATTCCTCTTTTAGTGGCTTTTATAATTATTGGGAGTGGAAAAATCTTGAATAAACTGTATAGCAGTATGGGTATATTAAATTTATCTTACCCTGAGACCTGTATTTCTTAACTTGTTTTTAACTCAATAAATACTTATTGAATTAATAAAAAAATTATTTAATTCTTGAAGCAGTAACAAACACTGGGAGGCGGAGGTTGCAGTGAAAAGAGATTGCGCCACTGTACTCCATCCTGGGCAACAGAGTGAGCTGGGCCTCAAAAAAACAAAAAACAATGACCAAGATTCACTCTTCTTAGAAAGGACACACAGTGATATATGCTTTAAATCCTTGCCTGACTGAAAGTCTTGGGACAGGCACATCATCCAGATTTTATGTGGAATTGTTGTTTCTCAAGCTTTTAAAAACATTCTATAACTTTCACACTTAAAAAAGTATTTCCATAGGTTACTGGAGAACAGGTGGTGTTTGGTTACATGAGTAAGTTCTTTAGTGGTGATTTGTGAGATTTGGGTGCACCCATCACCCAAGCAGTATATGCTGTACCCAATTTGTCATCTTTTTTTCCTCACCCCATTCCCACCCTTTCCCCCTGAGTCCCCAAAGTCCATTGTGTCTTTTGTATGCCTTTGCATCCTCATAGCTTAGCTCTCACTTATGAATGAGAACGTATGATGTTTGGTTTTCCACTCCTGAGTAACTTCACTTAGGATAATAGTCTCTAACCTCATCTAGGTTGCTGCAAATGCCGTTAATTCATTCCTTTTTATGGCTGAGTAGTATTCCGTTGTATATCTATACCACATTTTCTTTATCCACTTGTTGATTGATGAGCATTTGGGTTGGTTTCACATTTTTGCAATTGTGAATTGTATAGCTTTCACTTTTTTTTTTTCCAGTTAGTGTTGAAAAAGTGAAATTGGAGCACTCTGAATGTTGTTTCTTTCTGATTTATAATTACATTTTCCCCCTTTGTTCTTGAATTTAAGTTTCGAAAAATATGACTGTTTATTTAAATGTAGGTCCTTTTAATTAATTTTTGCCTGAATCCAGGTGAGTCGTTTCAAGTCATGATTTTTCTTCCAGAAACTCCTTCTTCTATTATATTCTTGACTATTGCTTCACTCATTATTACTCTGGTTTCTGCTTTTGGAAAATTATTATTATTATTATTATTTTGAGACGGAGTCTCGCTCTGTTGCCCAGGCTGGAGTGCAGTGGCCGGATCTCGGCTCACTGCAAGCTCCGCCTCCCGGGTTTACGCCACTCTCCTGCCTCAGCCTCCCAAGTAGCTGGGACTACAGGCGCCCGCCACCTCGCCCGGCTAGTTTTTTGTATTTTTCAGTAGAGACGGGGTTTCACCGTATTAGCCAGGATGGTCTCCATCTCCTGACCTCGTGATCCGCCCGTCTCGGCCTCCCAAAGTGCTGGGATTACAGGCTTGAGCCACCGCGCCCAGCCTGGAAAATTATTATTTATGTCTGCTCTCAAATCTGTCTTTCATAATTTTCCCTCATCTCTTTTACCTCTGCATTTTTAACTTTGCTTCTGGGAGAGTATCTGACATGCATCCTCCACAGTACACATATGAATTTACAAATTATTTCGATAGTTTATACTAACAAATGTACATTTTTCATCACATTTTCTTTTGCATTATTTTCTTACATTAGCTATATTTGCATCTATATTTATCACAGCTAAATTTTTTCTATAATTGCCTGCTCTTTTTTTCAAAGAAACTTTCTTTTTTAATCATTTTGGGGAGCCAAGCATAAATACTCTCTTATTTTTACCAGTTTATTATAGGGTAAGTCATGCTCTTCCTCTGAGGCTTTGAGGAAATATCCCAACTTTGCCTTAAGTGGCAGATTTATTTATTAGCCTTCTTTTCCACCAAAGTGGTTTTCCAGATTACTTGAAATGCAGCAAAATAAATAAATAAATAAATATTCAACTAGAGACAGAAAGAGGAAAAACAAAGAGAAAAGTCAAAAATGCCTACCCTGAAGACTCACTCTTTCATGTTAGTGGACACATATTAGTGAGCATCTAAGATGTGTGCTAAGATGTGCTAAACTGAGAAAGAAATTGCCCCTGAAGCCCATGATAAATGGAATTCTCTGCACCATAATGATTAGTGTCCTTAACAATATGTGGGAGAAGTACAATGTCATGTGGCTAATGATGGGTTAATAGCCTTACCTCAAAGGCAATTCAAGTCTGGAAATACTTAGAATGTATGGAAAGTTACATGGATTTCATTTACTTCTTTGAGTGATTCCCCCAAAACTTTACTTTCCTCAACTTTCACTGAATATTAGGCAGCTGTTATTTTGAAATTATTCTCTTTGGCAATTATCTGGAGTGTGATTGTTCTCTATTCCCAATTAAATTTGGAACTACACATTAGTAGAAAGTCAAGCCAGAGGCAAGGTTGACACTCTGTTGTGAAATTACTGAAGCCTAGGAAAGCCTACATGACTGAGAAAAAGGCACATACGTTGATTCTACCTTTATGCAGAGAATTACCTGGGAGGCAAGGCATTACTCATGAGAAGAATGAAGCTTCTTAGAAAATAATTTACATTGACTTTTTAATTTAATTTTATTTTTTTGAAGCAGGGTCTCACTCTGTTGCCCAGGCTAGGGTGCAGTGGCATGATTTCAGCTCACTGCAGCCTCTGCATCATGGGTTCAAGCCATTCTCTCAACTCAGCCTCGTGAGTAGCTGAGACTACAGGAGTGCACCACCATGTCCAGCTAATTTTTGCAGTTTTTGAAGAGAATGGGTTTTGCCATGTTGCCCAGGCTTACATCTACTTTAATGCACAGACAAATGGAAAAGTTCAAAGTCTATTTCTAGACCTTGGGCACAACAATTTTAGCAGGAAAATCATTAAGGCAGGTGTATGCAAATACTCTACAGTAGTCAAAATACTATCTCAGTAGAGTATGCAGAATGCATTGTTTTGAGTAATGCTGCTTCATGGTATGTACAACAAAAAAACTGTTGCTATCTAAATATGAAACAAATAAATGAGTTGATTATTAAATACATGTAAGTTAAAACTTGGGGAATATTATAGAAGTTTTTTTGGCTTTAAATTAATTGAGAGCCCTCTGGAGAAATGATCAGGTGGGAGAGCCAGGTGTTCATTACAGATACACTTTGATCATGGCAATGAGATCCAGATCCTATCTTTTGTATATGTGAAAATTCTTATTTTTTGTCTGTTGGGGATTCTTTCCAAAGCATATTAGACGACAGCCAAAATGCCCTCACTTCAACTTTTGTAAGTGCTTTGATTTATTTTCCCTTTCTTTTAACTTCGGGTCCTCCTATGGGATAGGGATAGTGTAATGACAGTAAGTAAAAAATTAGAAAAATTTAAAAAATAAAATACCTCTAGTTGGATCATTAGCCTCTAAGTGTTTATAAACCTTCTGGTTTTGTGTTCTTGGCTACACTTTCACCAGAAAGCTTCCAAAATCATTTGTAAAGAAGCTTTTTCCAAAACTGCCTGGAAATGTCTATTTTTCAACAGAGAGAACTGTCTCTCCCAGGGATCTGAGGTCAGGATAATCCCACTTGAAACAAGTCAGCAGGAAAATCACCCTGTGTTCTTTCCCCCACAGCCAAAAAATTGATAGATAGGTGATAGGTAGGTAGGTAAGTAGGTAGGTAGATCGATCGATCGATCGATAGATAATTATGGAGAAAGGATAAAGTGAGTGTCATTGTAAAGCTTGAAGGTACAAATCCTAAAAGACACTATGCAGCCCCAGGGGGAAGTGGCAATGGGATTCTGCTTGGGAAAATGGAATGAATACAGGATTCTCCTACTGGCACCTTCCCTGAGTTACCACAGAGCTAATGGTAGAGAGGTGGTTCCCTCAGAGAAGAGTCTAAGCTATTTCCCTCAACAGTGCCCTCAGTTTGTACCTTCAGGAAATCCTTGGCTGTATATTATCACAACAATCTCACTACAGCTGTCCTCATAATAAACAAGAAAAACATTTGTCCCACCGCCCTCCCCAACCAAAATGGTGTTTGTGTGTGTGTGTTTGTGTTAAAGAATACTATACTCAGCAAATTTTTCATGCCTTTTCAAGTGTCAGTGCAAAATATGGTAAAAGGCATCCAGATGCATTCCAATTCTCCCTTTGCCTTTCCAAAGGAAAGATTTTTCTGGTGTGAACCTGACCCTTGTGACAAATCAGAATGAAATGGCGCACTTTAATGTTCTTGGCTGGGAACATATAAGCAAGCCTGCGAGTGTTTGAAGGGGTGATGAAGGCTACAGCCCGGGGACTGCTCCCATATCTGTTGTCATCACTCCTTAAAGGCGTATTTCAACATTGTGAACGTCATTCCTATTATGTGACAAGATGACAAATACTATCCAATGAACCACAACACATAAAAGAGAAAAATAACATTTTCTCACCTTAGGAGGGCTTGAAAGGTCCATCTAGCTGAAGACACCGGCTGATATTACTTTGCCAAGATGGTTTCAACCTGGAGAGATGGGTTCAGAGAGCAGAATTTTAACAAAGAAGGAGGGTGAGATAAAATAAGGATTTAGCGAGAAGCCAGCCTGGGAAACACAAGATGAACTTTGGTGAAATATTCTAAATCTGAATTCCTAAAGGAGGCTTTTCTCATTGCCCTTTTTAACATCCATATTGAAATAGGTGAACAGGTGAAAACGATTTCCAACAGTCAAAGCAGACTCTCTCAAAATATGAAAAAGTGAAGGAATTCTCTAACAAACATAGGCCTCCAAACATCGTGTTTTCAGCTCCAACCCTGCCTGGGTATCACTTACAAACAGATTTTTTAATTGTTTCTTTGGGTTGAAACTAGATAAAAAACTTATGTCTATATGATCGATAATCATTCTGTACACCGGCTCCACTTGTGGATTCAGGCTCACACAGCAGGTCTGCTGTCAGTCAGTCATGCAGGCCTGACTGAATAGTTTTTCACACCCTGATCAGGTGTCATCCTGGATGGCTATTTTCTCCTACTCTGGGTTAAGTTCAACAAGTGTCAGAGGAATTTAATGAACCATGTGGTGGCAACATCAGCTAAGTGAGTGATTCTTTGATGTTCCCTGTTCTTACAAGAACAGGGGATAAAATGGAACGTTTACAGAACAAATTCTGGGGGACCGGGTGGTGAAATTGTAATCTGATGAAACATGGGCATGATTAAGGAGTTGTTTTTGTTTTGTTTTGTTTTGTTTCCTGAGAAGGAGTCTCTCTTTGTTACCCAGGCCGGAGTGCAGTGGCACTATCTCAGCTCACTGCAACCTCCTGCTCCCAGGTTCAAGCAATTCTCCTGCCTTCGCCTCCTGAGTGGCTGTGATGACACGTGCACACTACCACATCCTGCTAATCTTTGTATTTTTGGTAGTGACGGGGTTTCACCATGTTGGTCAAGCTGGTCTCAAACTCTTGCCTCAGTTGATCCACCTGCCTTAGCCTTCCAAACTGCTGGGATTACAGGCGTGAGCCACTGTGTCTGGTCAGGAGTTTTTATTTAATTTAAAAGGTACTACCTTAGTTCCAAGACATCCCCCACCTCTGAAGATCATTTACAGCAGGACAATATTCATATGTATAGAATGATTAGATCCTGGGTGCTTGGAGGGACAAAGGATTAACACCAAACTCTGGAAGCCCGATTTTGTGATTCCATGGATGCAGTTTACATAAGGGGTGAGAACAAGGGTTCATATGTCAGAGCACCAAGTTTTGCCTATATAATTGTAGAAAATTCATGTGTCTTCAGAGCTTCCTTTAGATATAGATCTCACATTGTTGACCCTATATTACCTCTTTGTGATAAGTTAGTAAACCCCATTAAATGGTTTGGGATTTCAAGGCTAAAAATAAAAGGCTCAGAGAAGTACTAATTAAGTGCACAGACTCATGTTCATGCTGTCAGGTTCATATCCTGTATCCACCCATCATCTATTAATGATTTAGACCTTGGACAAAGTTACTTAACCTCTCTGAAGCTCAGTGTTTGCAGCAGTAAAAAGGGGATAATAACAGATATGTCTCAGAGGAGTGGTGTGAGGATTAATTGGACTGATGACTGCATAGGTCCTAGCACAGTGCCTGCCACATAGTGCTCACTCAATAAACAATAACCACTCTTTTAGGATGTGACACAAATAATCTTTGGGAAACAGGGCCTGCTGAGGAGATGCTATGTCCGTGTGAACTGAATAAAACCAACTTGATTACAGGCCTGATTACCCAGTTTGCACATTTCCTTGTGCTTGCCTTTCCTTTAATTTTCTATCCATTCATTTCTATCCATATCATTGCATAATTCTCAACACAACGTAGTGCAGGATAATTCTGCTAGAGAAAAGGCAAACACTGAGATGGGCTCCCCATGAAGATTAGCAGAGTGAACAAATAAAAGGAAACCCATCATCTGGTTCACTGTAGAATGGTTAGTAGGGGGGTTGGTGGAAGCAGACCATTGAAATATATTTTTATATTATGTGAGATACTAGCATGATTTTCTTGGCCATAATAAACATGGACCATCAAGGGGCGAAGTTAATATTCTGGGCATCTTTTCACACAGGCATGGGTGTGCTTGTACCTAATCCCCCAGGCACACACACATATGTATTTGTGTGCTTGTCTACACACTTGTACATGCACACATGCAAAACATCCTTCTGATATTAGTGTCCTTTCATTTGCAATAAATTCTGCCTTCAATCCTGTATGACATGGCTGGCAAAAGGACACAGTTACTACATAAGTGTTTGAGGCAATGACGGCAGCCCTTGGACTCAAACATTGATTTGCAGGTGTTCTGCCATCCTCTATAAAGAAAAGACCATATCCTCAGCATCAGTGACAGAGAAATCTTCAAAGGAGATGTTGGTTAAAAATAAGCATTTCAGAAAAAAAACAAAAACAAAAAAACTTGCTATTCCTCTGTCACTGCCTGAGATAGCAAGATGTGGAGTCAATTCAGTGAGCTTCAATTGTAGCTGACTTTGGAAGAAATAATATACTCATGTCTCTTCGGATGCATATTGAAGAGGGAGCTATGTGAAGGGCTGCGATTTTGCCGATTGCAACCTGATCAGACTTCCAAACACAGACTATCACCTTAAAACAGGGAGAGAGAAATCCCTGTATCTTAGAGGACCAGTGATTTAAGGATTTTCCAATTCACTTCTAAAATGTATGTGGGAGGTTCTCTATTTTCATAATTTTCTTGTCAAGCTTGACACCAGGAAGAGGTGTGAAAAGGGCCAAGCTTTATTGGCAGGCAAGGTCAGACACTTCCTTTGCAGGGAGATTTCAGAGGCATTAGAAGGGCCTCTTATTGCCCAGATCCCATAAACACTACTTGATACCTAAAATGCCACCACAGAATCTACATTTAGAGTCATTTTCTTGGAAGTCACAAGTTTGGAAGGGAGGAAGTCCAGTCTCCAAGGTAAAGAGTGGCTGGGGAGGGAACAGTGCACACAAATATCTTCCTCAGGCATAGAAATGGCCAAAAGACAGATTTAAAAAACGTGCTCTACATAACTGATCATCAGAGAGATACAAATCAAAACCACAGTCACATACCATCTCAAAATGGTTACTACTAAAAAGTCAGAAAATAACAGATGCTGATGAAGACACAGAGAGAAGGGAATGCTTAAAAGACACCTACACTCATATGTTTATTGCAGTACTATTCACAAAGACATAGAATCAAAACCTAAGTGTCCATCAACAGTTGATTGGATAAAGAAAATGTGGCACATATACATACGGAATACTACACAGCCATAAAAATAATGAAATCCTGTCCTTTGCAGAAACATGGATGGAATTGGAAGTAATTATCCTAAACAAAATGACTCAGAAACAGAAAATCAAATACCACACGTTCTCACTTAAAAGTGGTAGCAAAATAATGGGTACACATGAACATGAAGATGGAAATAATAGACAGTGACAACTCCAAAAGAGGGAAAGGTGGGAAGGGGACAATGGGTGAAAATTATCTACTGAATACAGTGTTCACTATTTGGGTGATGGGTTCACGACAAGCCTAAACCTCATCATTACACAGTATTTCCATATAATGAACCTGCACATGTACTCCCTGAATCTAAAATAAAATAAAGTAAGTGAAGCAAAAAAAAAAAAGTCTTCCTTATCACAATTCTGCATAGAGCTGGCCTGCAGTGGTATTAACAGTGAGCAATCTTCAGAGAATGAAAGTGGAAGGCCACTGAGTGGGCGCAATTACAATGAGCATTAACTTGAAAAAGAGAAATGCAACCGAAGGTAAAGTTGATTGGCTCTATGTTATGGGAGAACTTTGAAGAAACATCCCACATGCAACCTCACTCCCTGACACTACCATATAATAATTTTCCATCCTGGAGGAAGTGTATACAATAAACAGATTGTGAGTATCTCAAGGAGAGCATCCCAAGGGCTCCTCTATGAAAGGATTTATCTGGTTGCAATAAAAGAGAACATGTAACATCATTAAACACCCCCCTAATAAAAATCCCCCTTCTTCCTGAAATCACACAATTTTGCCTTTTATATTTATATAAAAGAATAGACAGACACTTACTCAACCATGTTTCAAGTGAGGCATAAGAACATTGCATATGGCTGTCACCACGGCCTTTATTTCTACCTTGAGGTGAACAAAAAGAGAGATGAGAAAATTGTTTCCTAGATTATCTAGTGTGACAGCAGGGACTTGGCTATAGGTCTTGAGCAAAATCCTTTGGGACTCAGCAACATGGTCCAGTGTCCTACATGAGCTTTGATGCCTGTGACTCTCCCATACAGCTGAAAAATCCCACTTCCTGGCAGAGAATAGGGAAAGGTTTCAGGAACACTGGCTTTGCAACTGATAAGGGATGAAGACAGAATAAAATTCTCTTACTGGTTTCAGCTTCTTTGCCTCATTATACCTGTCAGAAGGAAAAGTTTTCTGGAAAGTTTTACTAAGTGGCATGGCTAATTGAGCCTAGAAACCCTATTTCCTAGGTGAGCCTGGAAAGCCACCATCTTCGGAGGCTTGGCCATGGTATCAGAGAATAGTTGGCAGGTAAAAAAAAATTGCATATAGCCCTGCTCTGTCACCTGCCACCACTGCCCGGGCCGAATGGTTCACTGCACCGTGAAGACAGATTCCAGATGCCGGGAACTCGCGCCTCCAATCCCAGAGGCTATGTCCAGTAAAGGCTCAGTGGTTCTGGCCTACGGTGGCGGCCTGGACACCTCGTGCATCCTCCTGCGGCTGAAGGAACAAGGCTATGACGTCATTGCCTACCTGGCCAACACTGGCCAGAAGGAAGACTTCGAGGAAGCCAGGAAGAAGGCACTGAAGCTTGGGACCAAAAAGGTGTTCATTGAGGATGTCAGCAGGGAGTTTGTGGAGGAGTTCATCTGGCCGGCCATCCAGTCCAGCGCACTGTATGAGAACCGCTACCTCCTGGGCACCTCTCTCACCAGGCCCTGCATTGCCCGCAAACAAGTGGAAATCGCCCAGCGGGAGGGGGCCAAGTATGTGTCTCACGGCGCCCCGAGAAAGGGGAACGATCAGGTCTGGTGTGAGCTCACCTGTTACTCGCTGGTACCCCAGATAAAGGTCATTGCTCCCTGGAGGATGCCCGAATTCTACAACCAGTTCAAGGGCTGCAGTGACCTGATGGAATACACAAAGCACCACGGGATTCCCATCCCAGTCACTCCCAAGAACCCGTGGAGCTTGGACGAGAACCTCATGCACATCAGCTACGAAGCTGGAATCCTAGAGGACCCCCAAGAACCAAGCGCCTCCAGGTCTCTACACGACGACCCCGGACAAGCCAAAGCCCCCAATACCCCTGACATTCTCGAGATCGAGTTCAAAAAAGGGGTCCTCTGGAAGGTTACCAACGTCAAGGGTGGCACCACCCACCAGATCTCCTTGGCGCTCTTCATGTACCTGAATGAAGTCGCGGGAAAGCGTGGCGTGGGCCGTATTGACATCGTGGAGAACCGCTTTATTGGAATGAAGTCCCGAGGTATCTGCGAGACCCCAGCAGGCACCATCCTTTACCACTCTCATTTAGACATCGAGGCCCTCACCATGGACTGGGAAGTGCGCCAAATCAAACAAGGCCTGGGCTTGAAATATGCTGAGCTGGTGTATACTGGTTTCTGGCGCAGCCCTGAGTGTGAATTTGTCCGCCACTCCATCTCCAAGTCCCAAGAGCGAGTGGAAGGGAAAGTACAGGTGTCCCTCTTCAAGGGCCAGGTGTACATGCTCGGCTGGGAGTCCCCACTGTTTCTCTACAACGAGGACCTGGTGAGCATGAACGTGCATGGTGATTATGAACTAATTGATGCCACCGGTTTCATCAACATCAATTCCCTCAGGCTGAAGGAATATCATCACCGCCAGAGCAAGGTCACTGCCAAATAGACCCCTGTACAGTGAGGAGCTGGGGCCTCCTCAATTTGCGGATCCCCCAAGTACAGGTGCTAATTGTTGTGATAATTTGTAATTGTGACTTGTTCTCCACCACAGGTAGTGTAGTGGGGCTGCCAGGCCCCAGCTTTGTTCCCCTTTGCAGCAACATGGATGAAGCTGGCAAACCTAGTCATCAAAGGGAAGGGTTGGGGGGCAGCTGCGGTGGGGAGCTATAAAATGACAATTAAAAGAAAAAAATTGCATATAAACTTAGGGATCGGGCACTCACCTTCTAACCATGAATATACCCCACTTGTAAATCTATTGAATAATACCAATGTAAGTTACCATGCACATATAAAGAAAAAAATGGTGGAAAAATTCCTTAGGAGTATGAGCAATAACAGCCAGTAGTACCTAAAAAACAGCTAGTGTGTTACTATGGTTAAGCATTGGTTTGGGTGTGGTCATTGAACTCTATTGCTCTCCAAGTTCTTCCAGCTTGATCTAAGTGAGTGCACAGTTGCATGTCTACTCGACTTGAAGACATTTCTCCAGAACTGACAAATTTGAAGAATTTTTAAAGTTTGTATTTCTAATTCATTCATCCATATGTTTATCCAATAAATATTTATTTAGAGCCTACTATGTGCCAGGCACTCTCCAAGTAAAGGGGATTCAGTGGTGGGGAAAAGCAATCCAAATAAATCAGCTTTATCTCTGCCCTCGTAAAACTTATATTCTGGATATAACAATAGGCATTAACAAAAAAAACCCAATCATACTAAAAATGTAAAATTCCCTCCTTGCTTGGTGCTGGGGAGGAGAGGAGTATTGTGAGAGCATAAGAAGTGAGTGGTTGATATAGCCTGAAGTGTAAAGGATGGTTACTTCAAGGAAACAAAGACTCAGCTGAAATCTAAAGTATAAGTTGGAATTATTTAGTTAAAGAGATGGAGAGGAAGAGAATGCAGGAAAAGGAGGCAGTATATGCAAATGCCTAATGGCAGGAAGGATCACAACACATTCGGGGGCCTGAGTGAGGCCTGGTGTGTGGAGATTGAGTGAGCATGGTGGGGATGTGGCTGGCAAAGGAGGTCTGGGCATACAGGATCTTGTAGGTCCTTTCAACTATATTATTTGCCCCAACATTAATGGGAAGCCTAGAAATACTAATGGCTTTTAAAACTGGTAATGCCATAATACAAGATTTTTTTTTCTATTTTTTTAATGCTCCAGACTCCTTACCAACCTGAGTGTTTCTAGAAAGTAGGGTTAAATTCAGCACTGCCACATGTGGCTCCTTGCGCCATTCACTGCATTTTCACATCACACTCCATTGTGACCAAATGTGTTTTCAGGAGCTGTGGGGTGGGGCAGTCCCGGTTAGACATCCTCTGATCAGCAGACGGGGTTGTTTTCTCTAAATGGAGAATCAAAGGACACGCTTGAAATTGAAAGTTGTGTGAAAGGAATCTAAATTGGTTAAATGTCAGATACATCCATGATTTATGTCTCCTTTACATCTCATTGCTGATAAAGCTAACATTCCTCTATTTGTTGGATGTGTGTGTGTATTTGTGTGTGTGCACATACCTAGGGGAAAACATTCCAAGGCAAGGAGCCAGTGGATGTCTGTTGCCTTATTTTTCCTGGTACCGTGATAAGGTAAGGGAAACATCTGGCCTAGGAAAAATGCAAATTTCATGCCATGTACTAGGCAACTCCCTACTAGTTTTTCTTTTTTTAAAGTATTACACAAGCAATTTATACTCAGTGTAATAAAATTAGGGAATTTGTACTACCAAAAAGAAGAAAATTGGGAATTCTTAATTCTATTAACATTTTGGTATATATACTGTCAGGTATTTTTTTTTCTTCCTCCATGTGTGTACCTTTAAGATTTCTAATTCACTTATGTTATTGAATGATTGGCATGCTCATTTTTAATAGAAAAATTCGCATTTACAATGGAAATTAATCTGGAGGCAACTGAAGATGGAAAAGTCACAGCCTCCATCATGAGATGAGTGTTTTTCTGCAAAACCAATGTTCCACAATAAGCAATTCTTTCTTCCAGTTTTCAACATAATCATTTTCTTTCAAGCTGTAATTTTAAATGACAATGAGGATAAATAAAACGCATGTCATGAGGAAAAGTAAGTCAACGTCCTTAGACTTTTGGTAATCAAAAAGAATTCTCCCAAGTGGAAGTTTCTCACCTATGTCTCTGGAGGCTTAGAAAGTCCTGGCTAACATTGGCCCTTATGCAGAAAGCAATTTGAGGTGTGGTTATTTTACAAATCTATGTATACTGCATGTATTAGTTTCTTAGGGCTGTCATAATAAATGACCACAAACTGGGTGGGTTTCAACAGAAAATTCATTCTTTCACGGTTCAGGAGGCCAGAGGTCCAAAAGCAAGATGTCTTCAGGATGGATTCCTTCTGGACACTGTGAAGCGAGAACTGGTCCCACGCCTTTCTCTGAGTTTCTGGTGGTTGGTAGCAATCCTTGGTTTATAGTCTCTTGGTTTATAGCTGCATCACCTCATTCCCATCATTGCCTCCATTGTCACATGGCCATCTTTCCTGTGTGTGGTGTCCACTATGTCTCTGTGTACAATCTCCTTCCCTTTTTCTTATAAACACACCAGTCATCAGGTTTAGGGCCTGCCCTAATCCACTATGACCTCATCTTCACTTGTTTACGTCTGTAAAGACCCTATTTATAAATAAGGCCACATTCACAGGTGGCCGAATTCACACTGTGAATTCGGACTTGAATGTATGTTTTGTGGAAACACAATTCAACCTGCTACACTGCATATCTTATGATCCCATATATAATAGTTTATATCATTCATAACTAGCATCATCATAGAAAAACAAAATTGCAAAGCAGTTTTATTTTCATTTATATTACATGGATCCTAGCTTCAATTCCCCAATCCACACCGGAAATTTTGAATAATATCCAGAATGAAACAAACAAAACAAGACAAATCCTTTCTTTTAGCACACTGTGGAAAGACCCTAGACCAATATCAAATTAAATCTAGGCAATGGAAGGGACAGATAACAGATTCATGAGTCCTAAGAATGTTGTCTTCATGTATTAAGGATGTATTAATGTATTAATTTAAGGATGAAAAACACAGATAAGAGTATCCTGTAGTGGATGAGCTCTTCATTTTTAGTGTAGGAAATACTGCTGTGCACAAAACAACAAAGCAAAACAAATATGAGTTATTCTGTAATTTTAATAGAATTGGAATGGAGCTTATTTACAGAGTAGGAGATGATAAGCTTCAGCTTTCCTTTAGGTAGGATGCTTTAAGAGAAAGTTTGGTTTTTTGAGACTTTGGGATATAGTATAATGGTGAACACAAATCCAATAAATTACAGTAAAATTTGTATTAATCTGTACGTAATTTTCCATATACAATTTTTTATAAAATTAAATTTTTGTATAAAATAACATTCTGTGCATTGAATTACATTTGCCCACAGATTTACATTTTTTGAGATGAACTGCTGCATTATGATAACTGTCATTACGAAGGGATATTATGTAAGTAAAGGGAGGGAGGGTCTATGTTCTCTGAGTGGATCTGCTCCTGAATAGCTTTGCTTCTCCTGCCTCCATCTGAAATCCTGATACCCAGCCTAAACCGTAAGCCTGTTGTAGTAGACTTAATTCTCTTTGTTGTACTATTTCTACAAAACACCTAATCAGCAGTTTGAATCTAGACTCCTGGTGTAGAAAAGTGGGAGGAAAAATCACATATATGAATGGATGATCCAAGAAGTTCCTGGTGTCCACCTGGGACTTCCCTGTCGACCCGGGATGGCTGCGAGTGGCCTTAGCCAGGGTCCTCCCCAGTGTACTGCATCTTGTGGAGGCATTCATTCTCTGCAACACAGACTTTCAGAAGGATTCACTGCAGCTTACAAGATCCCTTCTCTAATTGATTTAAAAATGGTCAAAAAAGGCTTGGAATCTACATCCAGTGATTTTAACAATCATAAAATACTCCATTTACTGGGAGCAGTGTCACACCTGCAGTCCTGGCTACTAGGGAGGCTGAGGTGGTAGGATCACTTGGGCCTAGGAATTAGAGGCTGTTGTGCACTATGCCAGTCAGGGGTCGGCACTAAGCTCACCATTATGGTGACCTCCCCAGAGCAGGGGGCCACCAGGTTGCCTAAAGAGGGTGAACTGGTCCAGTCTGAAAATGAAGCAGGTCAGAGCTCCCATGCTGATCAGTAGAGGGGTGGCACGTGTGAATAACCACTGCACTCCAGCCTGGGCAACCTACTGAGGCCCTATCTCGAAAGGAGAGGAGAGGAGAGGAGAGGAGAGGAGAGGAGAGGAGAGGAGAGAGAAGAGGAAAAAAATAAAAAAAAAAAAAAAAAAAGGAAAGAAAGAAAAAAATACTCCAGTTGGAGGGAAGCACTAGTAACAGTAGCAAAAGAAAATAGCTGGCAGATTTGACCACCGTTATAATACAGTAGAATAACAAGTTTCTCCATGTTCTACTGTCATGAATTGCATATTAAAATGAATAAAATTACCCAGCTGTAGCTTAAGAGTATACGTTGACTGATGTTTAAGGGTGGTCTGTGGTGTACACCTGAAGTCTATCTGGGGGCCGTACTGCGCCTTGTCTTAAACAGTGCCGTGTGAAAGAGTGGATGCAATGTTTAAACACAAACACTCTGGGTTCCTTTCCTTTCACTAAGGGGAAATGGAGAACTATTACATTCTATTGCTGGCAGTTGAGGTTTCCTGGTTGTCCTCCCCCCACCCCATAAACCATTAATAATTTTTTGTTAGATTGTATAATTTATAGTATCAGTTTTGAATGCATAATGTAATACTGTATACTGAAGGGTAGTTAGTCTTTCTTCAAATAGGTTACCGAAAATGAAATAAATACCTAGATTAAATTTCCATACTAGGGAGAGGAAAATGAAATAATTTGCTGACTTGCAAAAATATATAATAGACATTGTGGAGATAATATACATTCTAAAAAATTACCTCATTGTTTTAGTCATCTTGGATGGTTTCATTGTAAAGGCAATTCTTTAGAAAAAAAAAATTGCAGCAATTGTTGATCAAAAATAATTCTTTTTAAATAAAATGAGTTGGAAAATATTTTTAAAATATGTTATTATAGAATAATAATCTCTATCTAAATAGTAATAAAATGAGGCAAAATTAGTTTGGGAACTTATAATGTGATATAAAAAGGTGACCAGTTTATTTTAATGTCTTTCATTTTGTGAATGAATGTGTTATAGAAGCTTTAAAATATGATATTTTAAGCATGAGCTGAAAAACTTTTGTTTTATCTTTATATTTGGTCCTATGCTTTGTTCTAAGAAAAAAATTACTAGACCCTTATAGTTCTAAAAACTTGTTTGTATTTCTAGAGTTTTACTTGTAGTTTTTGTGTGGTTGTAAAAAATATAATTCTTGTTTCATATTATGAGACATCTACTGAAATTACTACCTTTTACCATGCCACCAGTTGCTCCTTGCTGATGTCTACTATAAATTAATAATATTATTTAGTCCTTTTCCTTTTGCTATTGTTATACTTTTCACAGATTCAAGCCCCTTATTTTTCTAAGCTTTTGTCTTCATGATAAACTATCAAACTTCATCTGTGGGATTGGTATTAGATACTATGGGAATCCCAAATAGAATTTTAATTTTCTCCAGACATTGGGTACCATTTGTTGCTTGTTCTTCTGAAATGGTATTATTTTCATTATAATAATAGGAGTATGTTCATCAGGACATGTGTTGTCTTCCTTATTATATAACCTCACTTTTTCCCCTTTAAAGGAAGGAAGACAGGAGTAAAGAGAAAGCTTGTTAAGCATAGACAAGCATGAAATTAAAGGATGGTAACTAATGACTGTTGGATGCTTTAAAAATAAGTATATATCAAAATCATTAGGGAACTCTAATCTGTAAAAGTAACAAGTTTTGATGATGTATATAAATGAATTGCTTCATAAAAGTTTTCTATTGAGCCACTTAGCAATCTTCTGAGGCTGCGTTTGATACACAGATATTTTTGCTTTTAAAATGTACTCTTCCCCATAATGTTTTAATACTTCCATGTAATCAGTAAATGCTCTCAAACACACAAAACAATTTTGTCTAGATTGTTTATTTAGTGTGACTTGTAAAAATAGTATATCACAAATTATTTGGAAGTCTGACATTTTTCCATATGCATAAGTACTCTGTTAATAACACCATCAGCATCATTATAATTAATGCTCTTTAAGATGAAACTCTGGGGAAAAAATTAAGGGTTGAATTTCATCTAACTTTTTTACTCTCTTTCTAAACATAGGCTGATTTACAAAGGCTTAGCAATTTGATATTTATCTAGAAATGTGAAATTCACTATATTTCTAAATTTAGAAATTCCTTCTAAAATGTTTGAAACATTTCCTAATTTTTCTCCCTAATCATGTTGCGATTGTGCACAAAATAAAGGGACTTACTCAAGCCAGATAAATTATACATAACCTTGATAAGCTTCATAATGCTAATGCTGTTTTGATAGAGAAAACCACAAGTAATGCAAATAGCAGCCTTTACTCTCTGGTACAGGTGTGTAATAAACACATATAATTAAACCAAAGATACATAATGGTTTGTTGTTGGATACGCATTTACAACAGCTGACTACGTTCTTAATGTGTGGTTCATGAGTTAGGTAATTTTCTTATGTCTCCATTCCTTGAACAGAATATTCCTCATGGGCTCATATACGAAATGATTCTGCGCTTTTTACTCAGTAGCTTCCCACTGCTCCTGTAATTTAGCGTCTTTGCCATATCGGCATTACCTAAAGATGATTAAAAAGAGCATGTAAATTCACAAACAAGCCATTTTATTCTTCAACTTAAATAATTTAGAAATACCCCCCAAAAGGAAAGTTATCAAAATGTAAGCCTTTCGACATGGTTTCCATCTTAGTGAAATATATCAACTGTGCATTTAATCACTGTTATGCATAAAATATGGTTTATGGCTCTGCTCTATATATCAAATAAACTTCTTTGTATATTATGAATCTGAGTTCTTTGAAGGGCATAAAGCAAAAAGAAAAACTAGTACCAGATTTTTAAAAACCAGTATAGAAACACAGCAATGCCAAAGCTATATTTAGTTATTTTAAATTCTTTTTTTTTTTTTTTTTTTTTTTGAGACGGAGTCTCGCTCTGTCGCCCAGGCTGGAGTGCAGTGGCCTGATCTCAGCTCACTGCAAGCTCTGCCTCCCGGGTTCACGCCATTCTCCTGCCTCAGCCTCCCGAGTAGCTGGGACTACAGGCGCCCGCCAACACGCCCAGCTAATTTTTTGTATTTTAGTAGAGACGGGGTTTCACCATGTTAGCCAGGATGGTCTCGATCTCCTGACCTCGTGATCCGCCCGTCTCGGCCTCCCAAAGTGCTGGGATTACAGGCTTGAGCCACCGCGCCCGGCTATTTTAAATTCTATACTTCCATTGAGGTTTCTATTTTTTTTTTTTTTTTTTTTTTTGTAATTCAAAACAAATACACATATATACTGTCTTTGAATCTTGAATTGGGCAAACCAAAAATAATAATCATGAATCTGTATAAATAGTGCGTGAATTTCTTAATTTTAAACACTTTTAATCCGTTTTCCCTTCCACTGTGATGCTATACAACGCTGTGACACTGTAAGACACTGTATCATGTAGGCGCAACTGAGATAATGTCTCTTACCAGATTTGGCCAGAAGAGTCTGTCTACTAACGTTGATAATGTAGAGAAAAATAAGTAATGTAAATTTGTTTTTTTACTTTTTAAAAAAGGTATATCTTAACACATGTATTAAACTATAGTGCTTGGTAAAACTGGTCACGATAATATCTGAGCTTAATAGCAATTTCTCATAAATTGCTCTGTAGGTACCATTAATCATTGTATTCAAATGCTAAGCATCACCTGTTTAATTCAGTTGGTTCTGATTTACACATCATTTCAAAGAATGCAAAGGAAACACAATTGAAAAGTTTTACTTTCCACATTAGCTATACAGCTCATCCTCTTCTAGCCATATCTCAGGACAGGAAATAAGTAATCAACTTCAGTTCTTTGTCTAACTTTTAAAGGCTTGTTTGCAACTAATTTTAGGCAAACCCTTTATTTTAATTGAGTTTCTAGCATGAACTTTAAGGAATGGAATTTAGTACCAAAGCAGTCATAGTTATTCCTATTGCTATTGTTATTTCGGTTCCTCATGAAATAAACTAATTATTCTCCCCTTCTTCTTTTTTATGACCTTGAGTATGTGTGATTTTGTATGTGTTGGAGGAGGCAATATGTCCCCTGCCTATATATAAAAGGCTGGGTGCGGTGGCTCATGCCTGTAATCCCAGCACTTCAGGAGGCAGAGGAGGGCAGAACACCTGAGGTCAGGAGTTCGAGACGAGCCTCACCAACATGGTGAAACTCCATCTCTACTAAAAATACAAAAAAATTTAGCCGGGTGTGGTGGGAGGGGCCTGTAATCCCAGCTACTTGGGAGGCTGAGGCCGGAGAATCGCTTGAACCAGGGAGGTGGAGGATGCAATGCGCCAAGATTGCACCATTGCACTCCAGCCTGGGTGACAGAGTGAAATTATTTCAAAAAAAGGTAAAAAAAAAAAAAAGAAAGAAAAAACTTGTCACTGTTAAGTTTCCTTTTTAAAAAGAGAAGTTGCCAAAAGGGAACTTCCTTACCTTTCACCACCGTGTGTAACCCTAAGCCCTCCTTTCTTCCTCCTCCTGTCAAAGGTCAGTGAGTCCAGATGTGCTCCGGTGCACCGTCCTTCCCTTGTCTTACAGACGTCACATCACTGCTTACTCTGCTGGTCTCACTTGCCCTCTCCCCTGCAAGGACTTTTCAACCTTCCTCTCTCTAAAGGACTCCTGCCCTCAGCACATGCTCGCATCTCATCCAAATTATAAAAGGCCACCCAGACCTTAAAAGCTTTCTCCAGGTCTCACCTTGTAATTTTCTTTTTCTCCTTTTTTTGGGGGGTGGGGGTTTGGGGGTGTGGGGAACAGGGTCTTGCTCTTTCACCCAGGCTGGAGTGCTGTGCAGTGGTACCATCTCGGCTCACTGAAACCTCTGCCTCCCGGGTTCAAGCAACTCTGGTGCCTCACCCTTCCTAGTAGCTGGGACTACAGGTGTGAATCACCACACCCGGCTAATTTTTGTATTTTTAGGAGAGACGGGGTTTCGCCATATTGGCCAGGCTGGTCTTGAACTCCTGACCTCAAGTGAGCCATCTGCCTCAGCCTCCCACAGTGCTGGGATTACAGATGTGTGCGCAGCTCACATACCATTTTCAATCCTCCTCTCTTGTGACATCTTGTCAGCTTTTTAAATAGTGAGTGATTCTCTCTTTCTCTGCCTTCGTAATCCCATATTTCCCTAGTTTTCTTTATTTAAAAGAAAAAAAAAAAAAAGCTCTTTTTTTTCTTTTTTCTTTTTTTGAGACAGAGTCTCATTCTGTCGCCCAGGCTGCAATGCAATGGCGCGATCCCGGCTCACTGCAACTTCCACCTCCTAGGTTCAAGCGATTCTCCTGCCTCAGCCTTCCAAGTAGCTGGGATTACAGGGAAGTACCACCCTGCTGGCTAATTTTTGTATTTCTAGTAGAGAGGAGATTTCACCATGTTGGTCAGGCTGGTCTCGAACTCCTACCTCATGATCCACCCATCTCGGTCTCCCAAAGTGCTGGGATTACAGGCGTGAGCCACTGAGAGTTGGGGTCTCACTCTGTTGCCCAGGCTGGAGGGCAGTGGCACAATCATAGCTTACTGCAGACTCAAACTCATGGGCTCAAATGATCCTCCTGCCTCAGTCTCCCAAGGCACTAGGATTATAGGCATGAGCCACCAAACCCAACCCTTTCCTAGCTTTCAACTAAATGTCTGATGATTCCTGATGGGTTTCTCTTTGGAACGCTTCCTCCACTCCCTGAACTGGAAATATTAGAGATACTCAGGACTCTGTCCTGGATTCACGTCATGTAGCTTCTTATCCTTCACTCTCACACATTAGGTGAGCTTATCTAATTTTGTGTTTTCACATGGGACCTGTATGTCCGTGATGTCCTAAGTTTTACCTCTAGTCCAGTCTTTTTCTGAGCTGCAGACCCGTAGGGCAAACTTTGTACCTGACATTCTTTTTTGGATGTCTCACAAGCATCTCAAGCACATCGTGTCTAAAACACGGCTCAGGGTTTTCTCTTCACACTCCTCTTATCTCTCCTCATCCTAGTAAAAAGCATACAGCTTCCCAGTTGCTCTGCTGAGAACTCAACGATCCATGTCTCTATATTCCTTCTTACTTATCCAACTTGCTTAATAAATGTTTGAGTTCTAAATAGCATTCAAGTCTATCTACTTCTCTCCGTCTCAATAGTCACTATTTTAGTCCAAACAATCATCATTTCTCATTTCTCAATTTGGACTACTACAATGCCTCTGGTTTTTCCTGCATCCACTCTTATCTGATTCCAATCCTCTATATAGCAATTTAATTCTGATAATAAAATATCCTTGTTTAAAACTCTTAAATGACTGCCCATTGCTCTTAGGATAAGAATAAAATCTCTAACATGGTTTAAAAGGCACTACTTAATTCAGGCTCTGCCAATTTCCCTGGCCTTAATGCCCCCTCTTGATCCCCATGCTGAAGCCTGGTACATAGTAATATCTCAATAAATATCTGCTAAATAGATGAGTAATTCATTGGCAAAAGAATGGATACGTGGATAAATGAATGCATACAAAAATGAATTAATGAAGAAATAAGATAACCCAAGTCCATCTTGAAAACAGTGTCATACATTTTATAATCTTCCTTCTCATACATTTTCATCATCCCAAACCACCCTCAAAACTATATTTTCATTTTGGATGATTATATATAAGATTTATTAAATATTTATCATTGATTTTTGAAGAATTTTGAACTTCACGACACACATACACTTGACACATCTTCTAAACATCAACCTGAAGAAGATAAGGAGCCATTCTCGTGGTTTTATTCCAGGTGAGAAAATGGTGGCTCATCCCACACACAGTGTCCCCATGATCACTGAAAGGGTCAGTGGCAAAGGCCTCTTGAGTTTGAAAACTTCTATTCCACCTAAGACTACTCTTAGAAATCTTGATTTATAAGGCACTACTTAATTTGGCTCTGCCCAACTAGAGTAGCATATGTCAAAGTGGCAGAAGCAACAAGGAGTTCACAAACTTAAAGTTTTCTCCTTAGTAGACAACCATTCATTTTGTAACCATTTTAAGGATAAGGTGGGGGTTTTCTGAAAGTTTCTAAGGAAACTTTGGAATGTAAATTTCATTTTGGGTTAAAAAATAAATAAACATTACTACTGATATAAAATAAATATTGATGCCAAAACCTGTCAATTAAAAAATGATTATTTCTGGCTGGGTGCAGTGGCTCACGCCTGTAATCTCAGCACTTTGGGAGGCTGAGGCGGGTGGATCACCTGAGGTTGGGAGTTTGAGACCAGCCTGACCAACATGGAGAAACCCTATCTCTACTAAAAATGCAAAATTAACTAGGCGTGGTGGCGCATGCCTGTAGCTGCTCGGGAGCCTGAGGCGGGAGAATCACTTGAACTCGGGGTTGGGGGAGGAGGTTGCAGTGAGCTGAGATGGCGCCATTGTACTCCAGCCTGGGCAACAAGAGCAAAACTCCTCTCAAAAAAAAAAAAAAAAAAAAGATTATTTCTACTACAAGTTCGTTGTATAAAAAAATCAGAAATGCTGACAAGAAAAAAAGAGTTAAAACAATCTTTGGACTATTCACAATAACTATGATTATCTATGTTTAACATTGAAAACTATGGTTATAAACTTTAGTTATGTGCAACTGCAAACATTAAAAATTTAAAAATGGTATTATATGCACACATAATGTTTTATAACTTGCTTCTTGAGTGGAGTCTTAATAATATATTTGAAATATTTCCTACGTTAAAAAACATTTTTTTTCTTTTAAATAACTTACTGTAAGATATTTCAAATATATATAAACATAGTATAACATAACCAACACAAAAGTATCCATCACCCAGGTTTAACAATTGTTGACTGATATGATTTCGCTCTGTGTCCCCACCCAAATCTCACCTTGAATTGTAATGATCTTCATGTGTACAGGGCAGGACTAGGTGGAAGTAATTGGATCATGGGGGCAGTTTCCTCCATGCTGTTCTCATGATAATGAGTGAGAGAACATCAAAAAACTCATATCATGAGGTTTTTGATGATATATTTTACAACAATATGTAGATTAAAATATGTATTTTCAACAGAAGTAATGATTGGCTCCAATGCAAAGCTGAAAGGTTAGGACAGTTTCGGGATATTTGATATTATATATTATGAACACAGATACATATATCAAAATATGCTATGGTACTCCCACTGCACCATACTTTTTTTTTTTTTTTTTTTGAGACAGAGTCTAGCTCTATCTCCCAGGCTGAAATGCAGTGGCATGATCTCGGCTCACTGCAACCTCTGCCTTCCAGGTTCAAGCAATTCTCCTGCCTCAGCCTCCTGAGTAGCTGGGATTACAGGTGTGTGCCACCATGCCCGACTAATTTTTGTATTTTTAGCAGAGACGGGTTTCGCCATGTTGAGCAGGCTGGTCTTGAACTCCTGACCTCAGGTGATCTGCCCGCCTCGGCCTCCCAAAGTGCTGGGATTACAGGCGTGAGCCACCATGTTCGGCCCACCATACATATTTTAAATCTGTATGTTGTTAGGTGTGTCTTATATCTACCACTGGAAACAGTTAAGTGTGGTCATATCTAAGAAATCTGGGCTCGGAGAGCAGGAGTCAGAATGCCTTCAATGCTAAGGAATCTCAGTGGGTTACCTGATCTATTTCTTAGCTTCTGGATATGCAAATCAAATAATCTCTCCAAAGAGCTATTTTTCTTGTTCTTGCAGATCTCTAGAAATGGAGGTATCATGGACTTTTTGGTAGACTAATATGATGCCTGTTACTGTTCTTATATGCTGAGTGGGTTTGTTTTTTGGGAAGAGAAGCTGCGATGATTTAACATTTCTCTTCATATTCAGGGCTTTCCTGTCTAAGTGAGTTTGAAATGATTCTCCTCATTCTCTAAAGGCAAATCTTCACAATTAAAAATTAATCAAGAATGACATAGGTTAAAATCTAGCAGGCCAGTGAATTGTACTCACCTTATTGATACATGGAAGCACCACATTAGCCAGTAAACTAGACCGACTACCATTTTTATCAGAATTAGTCTCATTTTCCATGAGTTTTGAATATGTGGGGGTCTCAGGAATGCTTTTGTCACATAAAATGAGACTTCCCTCTGTCCAAAGTGCTGTCAGGTGGAGGAAGATTAGATTTCTTGGGCATTGCTCCAGAGGCCAGGCAAAGAGTAGTGGAGATACATCATGAGAAGGGATATTTTGATATAAGACGAAAGACTTACTAATAATTAAAGCTGTCTGAAAATAAAATAGGCTGTCTACAAATCCAGCGAATTCTCAATCTCTGGAATTATTCAAGCAAGGACAAAATGATCATCCACAAGGCTTTTGTGAGGGTACTCACTGGTAAAAAGAAAAAAGCTGGGTGGGATAGCACTTTAAGGTGTTTCCCACTCTAAGGTTTTATGATCAAATGGCTTAATTATATTAATCTTTCCTCGTAATTATATTAATCTTTCCTCGTGAGAGCTATCAATCTTCTATCTAAAAATTAATCTTGGTTGTCATTTATTAATGTTTTCCAAATATTTACACAATATCTATTTTTAATATATCCATGTACATATAACATTCAGCTATTTATCTCTGAACATAACAATACATATTTTAAATCAGATGTTTAAATTACTCCTAATATTTAAGCAGAAGCCTGAGAAAGCTCAAATGTAGCACAAATATTAGTTTGTTTGTTTGGTTGGTTTTGTTTTGTTGTTGTTGTTTGAGACGGACTCTCGCTCTGTGGCCCAGGCTGGAGTGCAGCGGCGCGAACTCGGCTCACTGCAAGCTCCGCCTCCCGGCTTCACGCCATTCTCCTGTCTCAGCCTCTGGAGTAGCTGGGACTACAAGCGCCTGCCACCGCGCCCGGCTAATTGTATTTTTACTAGAGACGGGATTTCACCGTGTTAGCCAGGATGGTCTCAATATCCTGACCTCGTGATCCGCCCGCCTCGGCCTCCCAAAGTGCTGAGATTACAGGCGTGAGCCACCGCGCCCGGCCCTATTAGTTTTTTTTAAGAAATATCATACAGGGTTTGTGCTCAGAATAGGGGCAATTGTACATACTCCCAGGAACAGCATGTTCTAAATCAAACTCTCTGATTTTGAATGACAGAATCAAATAAGACACAATATGCTGGCCTTGCTTTTTCATTGTGTATGCATTCTCCACCAGAGAAGAAAAGTGAACTGCTAACTGCTTTTCACAAAGTATTGAGCACTCCCAATACCGTGTTCCGTCCTAAGTTGGTCCAAAATCCCAGTCTTTTCTGACATCAAAATATTTTTCCAGAATGATATGTTAGTGGCAAAGTATCTTCAGCTAGGGAAACTTGCAAATCCCAGACTATAGCTTAATGAAGAGAGCAATAAGCATGTCCCACAGATTTTAATCCCTGAGAAGCAGAAGAAATGGCTCAAGATCTTTTCAGGTTGAGAATACAGAAATTGTGGTCAGAGGGGGTGACGTGATTTGTCCCATTTCACACAATAATTGAATGCTAAGATCAGAAATAAATACAGATTTACTTACCAACTTTTAATCCATCATCCCTTCCATACCGTGATTATAGAAATACAGAAGATGTACAGAATATTAAAAAGGTAGGCTCTGCAGCCAAACTGCTGGGATCTAACCCTTGACTCCCTCATTTACTATGCTTCACTCATAGTGCATCAGTTCTCCAATCTGTAAAATTTAATAACAAAAACTACATATCTATATTATAGGGTAACCATAAATTGTAAATTAATACATGTAAAATGATTAAAACAGTGCCTGGCACATAGTTAACAAGCAATTTTTTGTTTCTATTTTTCAAGACCATGGAATATCTCAGACTGTCGAGCTAGGTAAGAATTATCTAACATTCCACTCTATGGAATATTTCTTGTATGGTTATTCTTTTTTCACAAAAACAATTATAGCCTTGGGTTGGATTTTTTATTTTTATTTTTTGCCTTGTTTTTCAGTTATCTGTTGTATTTTCTTCAAATGTTGCAGAACTGTTGTTGCATGTTTATTGATGTTTTGCATTATTAAAACCCAGCAATTCAATTCCCTTCTACCTTCTGCCTGAGACCCTGTAGGAGCCCTGGGGCCTCTGCTCAATCTGGAGCACCTGCTGTCTGGGTCACTGCACAGAGTTCACAATGAAACTTCACTTCATCTTTCTCCATTATCCTATCCTACCTTTTCTGATACAACGTCTCTCTCATTTGATTAACTTCTTATTTCATAAAACCACAACCTCAAGGAGCTTCTTAAGAAAGAAAGATTGAGAAGTATGTACTCTGGTTTCTTCCCTTTCTGTAGAGACTTTATTTTTGCACTTGGTTGATACCATGGTTGAATAGAAAATGCTAGGTTAAAAATTATTTTATTCAGAAGCTTGAAGTTGCTGTTCCATTGTTTTCCAGGATTTTGTTGTTCTTTAGAAGTCTGCTATTATTCTGAACTTAAATCTTTCAAACGTGACCTGTTTTTCTCTCCAGAAAACTTTTAGAACCTTTTCCTTGTTTCTGATGTTCTGAAATTTTGTAAAGATAAAATCTTAATTTTTTTTTTTCTTGGACACTCAGGGTTCCCTTTGAATCTGGAGATACCTGTCTGCCAGTTCTGAGAACTTTTCTTGTATTTTTTTTGATAACTTCCTCTCTCCAATTCTCTGTTCTATTTTTCTGAACCAAAATTTACTTAACTATGGATTTCCTGGATTGTTTCTCTAGTTTCCTATAAAACTTCCATTTCTTTTTCTATTTGGTCTAATTTCAGGAAGGTTTGTTTTCATGTTTTCTCCCAGTTGAAATTAAAAGTTTTATATTTTAAATGATCAAGATTTAAATTATAAATTTTCTTTTTCCTTTTTACTTTTTCATAGTATTCTCTTCTTGCTTTGTGGGAACAAATACTTCTTTTAACTCTCTAATGATTCTTCACAGACAGACACAGACACACCTATACAAGCATGTGAATATGTAATTGTGTGTGTGTATATATTTATATATATGTGTGTACAATAGTCCTCATTTAATGTCATCAATAGATTCTTAGAAACCACAACTTTCAGTGAAATGATGTATAATGAAACAAATTTTACTATAGGCTAATTTATAGAAACAGGAGTTAAGTTCCTATGGCATATTTGTTGTCACAAAAAACATCACCAAACTTCTCAATAAAGACCAAAATGCTTCTAATATTAAACAATAAAATAAATGTGAGATATACATGTAAGAAAGATTAGTAAACACAAGATAAATATTTATCCAGTTATTCCAGTTCAGGGCGCAAGGCAGGAACCAACCCTGGACAGGATGCCATCCCATGGCAGGGTGCACTCACACACACACCCACATGCACTCACATGGGAACCATGTAGACATGCCAGTTCACCCAACACACACATCTTTGGGATATGAGAGAAAACCAGAGGAACTAGAAAAATCTCACGCACACATGGGGAGCAGGTGCAAACTCCACACACACTGTGGCCCAGGCTAGGAATCTATCAACGTTATAACAAAACAATGTTGAATAAAGTGATGTTAATTGAGGACTGTGTGTGTGTGTGTGTGTGTGTGTGTGTGGAGAGAGAGAGAGAGAGAGAGAGAGAGAGAGAGAGAGAGAATGAATGAGGTGACCAGGATTTTAAAAAGATAATGCAGAGAGATGAAATTATCTTCTAAAAGCATGCAGCTACTTTCTCCTGACAGGCGTGAGGCTTGAGAGGCAGCAGTTGGGAGGACTTGGGTAGGGTGGGAGAGGTGCCCTGGGCACCAATTGATGTCACAGACTTTCAGTTAAACCCATCGGTTCCCACCTAGCCCCCAACTCCCATCTTCTCTGGATCCTTGGATTTCTTAGCCTAACCTTTTCAGGGCCTGCAGGGAATTGGCTACTTTATCATAGGTAATCATTGCTGAATGGGTTGCTACACATTCATTGACTTCACTTATTTTGAGTACATTGAAAACTCTTGTCTGCTGTTGTCTTTGCTCCTATTCTTTTATATATATGAGTCAATATCTTTAAAAATGTATTTTCTCGGCCGGGCGCGGTGGCTCAAGCCTGTAATCCCAGCACTTTGGGAGGCCGAGACGGGCGGATCACGAGGTCAGGAGATCGAGACCATCCTGGTTAACACGGTGAAACCCCGTCTCAACTAAAAAAATACAAAAAACTAGCCCGGCGAGGTGGCGGGCGCCTGTTTCTGGAGGCTGAGGCTGGAGAATGGCGTAAACTCGGGAGGTGGAGCTTGCAGTGAGCTGAGATCCGGCCACCGCACTCCAGCCCGGGCGACAGAGCGAGACTCCGTCTCAAAAAACAAAACAAAAAAAAAAAGTATTTTCTCTTATATTGGCAGGGTTTACGGGAAAAGAGGAGCTGTATATGCATGTGGTTAATCTGCCATTAAGATCGTGGACATTATTTTGCTTAATTTTAAAATAAAATGACTACAGGCCAGTTGCAAAATACATACTATTAGTGAATATAATTTGTGTCTGTCCACAAAACACCAAAAATTCTGCCTCAAAAATAAAGTTTAGCACTATAATTGGTGGTTTTGTCTGCGCATGGCTAAATAATAATTGTTTTTATTGTTTTTCAGTTTCCCAGGAACCCACATTATAAATCTTGACATTACCTTTGATTTCTCTTTTCTTCCTATTCCACATCTGTAAAGCCTATTGCTTACAGTTCTGTAATACCTTTTCAATACGTTTCCTCTTTCCATTTGCATAGCTGCCTCTCCAGTTCCTCCCTGATATTGCTCACCCAGACTACGACAATATTTTCCTATCTGCTCTGCCCACCTTTATTCACTTACTCAATAAACATGTAATGAGTGCTTACTATGTTCCACTGGGGGCTACATAAGTAGCAACAGCAAAGACGCTGTCCTCAAAGAATCCATCTTTGAATGGAGAGACAGACTAAACACATTTCTTCTCTTTCAATCTATCCTGTACACCAGAATCATTTTCCTAAAAATTATGATGGTGATTTTTATCACCATTTAAAAACCTCTGATGACTTTTCTCCCTGAAATTCTAGATGCTCCGTGGACTTGATCTAAAATCCATTTCTAGGCCAATATTTTCCAATCACCTCCATTTTTTTTCATTTGGTTGAGAAAACTCTGACACATTTCCAGTTCCCAAACTTTACCTGTACTTCCTCCAACCCCTTATTCTCAAAACTGTTCTTTCTACATTGCAATGCCATCACAGTAGGCAGAATTCTCAGATGGGCCCCAGAGTTCTCACCTACTGGTATAGACTCCTGAGTGTGAGCAGAACCTGTGAAGATGGTGACATGTCACTCCTATGGTTCCATTACTAACAGTCAACTGAGTTAATCAAAAGGGAGACCATCTGAGTGAGACTGACCTAATCAGGTAAATGCTAAAAAGGGACGGGGCCCCTCCTAAAGTCAGATATTACTCCTGCTGGTCTTGAAGGAGCAAGCTGCCATGTTGTGGAGTGAACTACATGGCAGGGAACAGCAAGTGCCCTCTAGGAGCTGAGAACAATTCCCAGTTGGCATCAATGAGTGTGGATGGAGTCTTACAACTGTAAGAACTGAATTCTGCTGCCAGCCTGTGAGTTTACATGAGGAGCTCAGGCCTCAGATAAGACTGCGGCCCCAGCTGACTCCTTCATTTCAGCCTAGTGAGATCCTGAGCAGAGGATATGGAAACCTAATTTCCGATCCACAGAAGCTGTGAGATAATACATTGGTGGTGTTATAAACAGCTAACTTTGTAGTAATTTGTTAGGCTGCAAAGAAAATGAATACGGTCACTTTCTAATTTCACCTGGAAATATCCTAACCATCTATCAAGACTCAACTTATATGTTTATCTCATTCATGTTTGCCCTGATGTCTCCAACCAAAAGTGGTCTTTTCCTAAATGTCTACAGAACTTTGTTTCTTTCTGATGGCATTCCCTACTTTTATTGTAGTTATCACGTTTGTCTTCTTTCTCCTCCTGAATTGTAAGTTCCTCGGAAGCAGAGATGGCCTTGCATATGTACATATGCATACATTTTATAGAACCATTCAACCAAGCATTCACTTTTATAGAATCATTGAACCAAGTATTCATGGTGTTTTCATAATTCACACTGAACCAAGTATTCAGCAAGTGAATGTTTCTCAAGCATTAAAGAGTTAAAGCTTCAGACCAGGCATGGTGGCTCATGCATGTAATCTCAGCACTTTGGGAGGCCAAGGCAGGTGGACCACTTAAGCCCAGGAGTTTGAGACCAGCCTGGAAAACATGGTGAAACCAAATCTCTACTAAAAATACAAAAATTAGCCGGGTGTGGTGGTGTGCACCTGCAGTCCCAGCTACACAGGAGTCTGACTCATGAGAATCGCTTGAACCTGGGGACAGAGGTTGCAGTGATCTGAAATGTGCCACTTCACTCCAGCCTGGGTGAGAGAGTGAGACTCTGCCTCACAAAAAAGAAATTAAAAAAAAAAAAAAAAAAGTGAAAGCTTCAGGCTTCAGCTTCACTCTGATTTTTCTTGTGCTTGTGAGTAACTTCACCTGACTAAGCACAAGTACAGAATTTTGTGACCTGATCCTCCCTAAAACTGCCACCCTAAAGGCTAATATTTTTGTCAAAGAGTAGACAGCAAGGAAGTCAATCCATTAAAAATTCAAAGTTGAAGGTCATTAAAAACAGATTTATGAGTGTAGAAATTTGCAGATAAGCCAGATGGCCTTTAACCGCCCCCACCCCCCACCCCCTGCTGGCCCACCCCAGAGGCTGTGATCCTTGCTGTGCAGATGTGAGGTCTGTTTGCATCTGTTGCCATTTACATGTGTTCTCCCTTTTCCTTACATCGAAGGTTTTCTCACCTGCATGTGCTTTGGTGGTTTTAAATAATAAATAATGAAGAACCCAGGCTCAGAAAAGAGCTTCCCCCAGCAGTGGAAGCATTACGGTCAGACTTGGTTAATTGAAATCATGCATCGAACTAAGTTGCCACTCTGATGCGATCTGACAAAAATGATCATAGGATAAAATTGCCTCTTGCTGATCCCCACCTATCTTACATTTCAACTTGCAGCAAGATTGAAGCAAACTGCTCCAATTTACTGCTCCCGACCTGCTGATAATGGACACTTTGCCGTGCACTCTCCCTTCATTACCGCTCAGGTCAGGGCTGTTAACAGGGACTCTTGCCACTTTTGACAGATAGTCACTACCAAGATGAATGGCGGGAGCCACATGACCACTTAGGACCAGGCCTTCCCTCTCCCGTACCTTCAACATGCCTTTTTAAAAAATAAAATAAAATAAAAATAAAAGACCACACTTCACTGTTTAACTCTTTATTAACTAGGAGAATCAATAGAAACCAGGCATCTGTGACCTTGTGATTCCTTTACTGCAGTGCTGAAACTATTGCAAAGAAACCGTTTAACAGCATTTTAAAAACAAACTTTCTAGTGAAGTTGCCGCTGTACATTTTGTTCTACTGGGGAATAGAAATTGGGCTGTAAATTGTGTTATTTGGGGAAGGGAGCAGACTATTTGCCCAAAGTCTCAAGGGTGCGAAATCCTATGAAGCGGCGTCTTGTCTGAGTTAAAATGGGCTTAAGAATGATAAAAATTACTTATTAGGGAAAATAGGTTATTGTTATCACACAGATGAATGGAACGTGAGAACCTTGTTCTCCATGTATTCAATTGTTCATAAATAATCCTTCATGAAGAACTTTTTAACACAAATATTTCCAAATCATTCTACTTATTTTTAGAAAGAAAAGAACAGTGAGAGGACAATGCCTATATCATTCTGTATTATCTTCCTTAATAGACATACCACAGTTTAGATAGTAAGCACTTAATGAGTAAGTTTTAAGAGCAAGCTAAACGGGAATAGAGTCCATATGTTTTATGTTCCTTAAGGCTTATAACTTAATTCTGTATAAAAACTAAACACAATTTATATAGAATGCTTTAGTTTATATCTAATTCCTGATGTGCCCATTCATTTTTGCATTTGACAAATAGTCAAATGAGCCCCTACAATTCTTATTAGATTTACATTGCATTGTCTAATTCACTTTGCCTCATGAAATTAGATGAACTATTAAATACCATAATCTGTTATCCACCATTAAAATTAATTGATTTTTATGTCACTTTAGAACTAATGAATCGTCTAGAGATGGTCTCATAAACTACCTAGCATAGTGGGAAAGCTATTTTATTCCCCATCATTTCTAGTAAGGTTGAGCAGGGCTATCACTTTGCCGGTTTTGCTCTCAGCAGAAATCTCAAAAACATAATTATTCCAACACTGTTATTTTTATTGCTTTACAATCATGCTTGCAAATGGTGTAGCTATATTCAATAATTACACTTCATGGATAAAAGCCACATTTATGAAAAAGGTTTTGAATATGTGGATAATGCTTAACATTGCTCTGGGAGAGGTTAGTCTGCTATATGGAAAGATACTTCCACGTACAGTATGGCGTTGCCATCAGGATAATATAATTTGAAGGGACATGCCATTAAACAGAAGTAAAACGCTACCAAATAGTAATGGTCATAAAGTAAATACACGTGGATAGCATTTTATTGTGTTGCCTGAAAAAACCTTATTTGAAATTTTGGCTCAAAGATTACATAGCTATATTACAATATAATGCCTCATGGTTACTGAAACTGTATCATGTGCCAGGAATGGTGCCAAGCATTTTCATCATGCATTGTTTCAGTGAATCCTCAAAACGTTCCTATTATAGTTGGGCTTGATTTTTATTCGCATCTTACAGGTTGGACAACTGAGGCCTAGAGAGACTAAGCAACTTGTCCAAATTCACATAATTAATAACAAAGGAGTTGGGATATGAACCCAGGCAGTCTCACTCCAGTGTCAAACTCCTAACTATGATACCCTGCTGTCTCTTTAATGGATGGTATGAGGGTTATTGTTCACCATTTTTATTCTCTTTATGTTTATGAAAACATTAAATCCTTCTTTACAAAACATCCTTCCACTTGGAACAAATTGGCCCATTTAAAGAAAAACATCACTTGTTTTAAAAAAAAAAATCCTTCAGTATCAATAAAATTGCTCCATGTAAATTTTAACAAACAAATATAGCTCTGGATTGAATCACATTCCCCTCACCACAGCCCCCCGACCTTAAGACATTAAAAGTGGTCAGGAGGTACATTGTGTATCCACACATATTAAAAAAAAAAAATTGATAAATGAGTTAAAAGATAGTCCAACAGCATCTGGGGCTGAATCAGGGGATCTCATGTTCTGATGTGTCTGGAACTGTCCTGGCATAATTAAAGAACATGCTTTTATTCTCAAGATTGTCCCAGTTTGCATAATACATTGTAGGGTTGCCTTAACCTTAAGGGAGAGGTTAGTCTGCTGAGTAGTAATCTCAGCTGGAAATCACCTCTGCGAATCTCACAGAGTTGAACAACTCGAATACTTGAGAGAGCTGTAAATATTTCAAAAGCGGATGGACCTGCAATGCCTGACACCTTGCTTATCCTTCTCTATTCATTTTTGTTTGTTTTCTGAGACGGATTTTCGCTCTTGTTGTCCAGGCTGGAGTGCAATGGCATGATCTTGGCTCACTGCAACTCTGCCTTGCGGGTTCGAGTGATTCTCCTGCCTCAGCCTGCTGAGTAGCTAGGATTACTGGCGCCCGCCACCACACCCAGCTAATTTTTTTTTTTTTTTTTTTTTTTTAAATTAGAGACAGGGTTTCACCATGTTGGCCAGCCTGGTCTCAAACTCCTGACCTCAGGCGATCGACCTGCCTCCCAGAGTGCTGGGATTACAGGCATGAGCCACTGCATCCAGGCTGGTTTCTTTTCATTTGGTCACTGAGATGGTCTTTGTGATGTGTAAACTTGGCTAGGCTACACAACCTAGTTTTTAAATCAAACTCTCATCTAAGTGTTGCGGTGAAGGTATTATTATTTTTGTAGATGTGATTAAAAGTAACAGTCAGTTGACTTTAAATTGAGATGATGATCCTAGGTAACTTGGGTGGGCCAGACTCAGTCAGCTGGAAGGCCTTAAGAGCAGAGCCTTCCCTGAAGAAGAAAATGTTTCACCTGTGGACAGCAGCATCCACCTGTGCCCGAGGTCCCGCCTGTTCTTCCTGACCACCCGCACTGTGGATTTCAGACTTACCTAACCAACCCCCACAATTATGTAAGCCAGTTCCTTGCAATCAGTCTTTTAATATACATTTCCCATTGGTCCTGCTTCTCTTGAACCCTGACTGACCTGGTCATTAATGAGTGTTGCGTCTTGCTTCAAATATTTCACATACTCCTCCTGCCTTCTTTCACTTTATGCCTAGATAACACCCATAGCTCTCTGCCTCCTCTTGCTCCTTACTCTGCCATCAAAACCAGATTCATGCTCCTAGAGCAATACTCTCATAATTTTGCATCTAATCCTTAATGAGGGCTAATATATCCCAAGGACTCTGTTAGATACCAAGGATACAAAAATAAATATAGTTTGTTTCTTAGGGTCTCATCACTCTGTCACCCCAGTAAAAACTTTCAAAGTCTCCTCCATTGCTTGAAGGGCATGGAAAACTATTCAGTCCAGTAAAGCAGGCACCACTAATTTCAGTCTCTCATGCTATTCACATTCATAAGTGCTTAACACATGAGCCTCGCTGGTCTCTTCATAACCTTCATCGCGGAGGGTTTATGTCTATATTTCTTGTGCCTTCATTTGTCAGCTAATGTTTTGTTGTAGAGAGCAAAAACTGGCTATTTAAAATAGAATGGGGACAGGCGCGGTGGCTCATGCCTGTAATCCCAGCACTTTGGGAAGCATAGGTGGGAGCACCACAAGGTCAGGAGATCGCGACTATCCTGGCTAACATGGTGAGACCCCGTCTCTACTAAAAATTTAAAAAACAACAACAACAACAAAAAAGCAACATAATTTAGAAATTAGCTGGATGTGGTGGCAGGCGCCTGTAGTCTCAGCTACTCAGGAGGCTGAGGCAGGAGAATAGCGTGAACCCAGGAGGCAGAGTTTGCAGTGAGCCAGGATCACACCACTGCACTCCAGCCTGGGTGACAGAGCAAGACTCCGTCTCAAAAAAATAATAAATATAAAAATAAATAAAATAAAATGGACCGGGTGCAGTGGCTCACGCCTGTAATCCCAGCTACTACTGGGGAGGTGGAGGCAGGAGCTCACTTGAGCTCAGAGTTAGAGACCAGCCTGGGCCACATAGTGAGACCCCATTTCAAAAATAAAAGATAAAAATATGAGAAGGAATGGAATACAGAGAACTAGCCATTTATGAAATCACTGGAAAGGTTAGAGACACAGGCTTTTAAGTGGGCCTCTAGGAATGACACCTCTCTACTGGCCCATTGTGGTCACAGGCTTGCTCTGCCACAATCAGGAAGGTGTGAAATCCACTGAATTTCACTGGAACTTTGATCCCTGGGGTCAGGAAGCTGTTGCTTGCCACCAATACTACATCTGTCTCTCAGCTCCCACTGAGAAGCTGCTACAGGAAACCAGTGTATTTATGATGACTCTTGCCAGCAGAAAACTGGTGAAGCAACAGGAAGATGGCTTCCACTTTACTTCCTGTGAATGCAACTGACACATTCAGAAATCTAGCCACAAGGGATTCTGGGAAACAAGGGGTTTTTTGTTTGTTTGTTTTAGCTTCTCAGCTGCTCATAATACAAGAAAACTCAGCAGAAGGCTGAGTGTCATCCCTCATTTTTCCTCACAACTCTTATCTAGTCCAGAAAAAGCTTTTATGCCTATCTTACTCAGATAAGGAATATTTACTTAAATCAAGTCTTAGTGTCCTTAGTACTTTGTGTAATTTTTACCACATACAGGTGTTTCACATATATGTTGAATGGATGAAACACAATTAAAATTTATTCGTTTGTTCTGACACAATCATAAATTGATGTAATTTGTCACAAGCAAAACTTTTCCAGCTAATTATAGAAACTGTATCCTATATAGTGCAAGTACAATACTTGCAAGTAAGTGGAAGGCACTCAGTAAGTATTTATTGAATAGTTGGATAGGTCAATGGATGGATGGATGAAGACACTGCTGTCAGAGTGTCAGCACTATACCTCAAATAGACCCGCATAACCAATGCTTATGTTTCTCTAGGACACTAAGCCATTGGACTTGAAGGTAATATTTACTTTCCTATGTTATAGAAACCAATGACTTAAATATTATCTTTGTTTAAAGATTTGACCTTCTAGAAATTATTTTTATTGGATACCTATTCTTGAAATTGTAGCTTAGTGAGAACAAATTAATTCTATAAAAAAGTAATATTATTTTCTGAATATCATACTTCATTTTAAAAGACTAAAGGCAAAGAGGGTTTTTATAATATTCTGTTACTCATTGTACTTGTAGTGAGATGAAAGGCAGATAATACCTAAGTGAGAGAAGTCATTTGATGTGATCATAACAAATACAATCAACTGTCAGAAAGAAGGGAAAGATGGCCTTTGCATAGATGGGATCAAGTTTGACGAGAGAAAGTTGTCGTTAGAATGGATTTCATCACGCTGAAATCTGTCTCCACACATGTGGCATGCTTGTCATGCATATGGTGCCTCTCAAACACCTTTCAATAAACGGAAAGAAAAGAATGCTGTAAAATTAGATAATTTGGCATCTGTAATGTAGACACTGCAATGATAAGTCATGTGATCTACTGCCCACAGGAGAATCAGTAGCACTTCATACACGCTATCTGCACTTAAAAAATGTCACGGTATCTATGGGCTGGTGAGTTGTTCCTGGAAAGGTTAGTTGACTCTATTATTCTTCATATTAGGTAAGGGGTATCTTTTTTTTTTTTTAATTAAGGACAAATCTGAGATGGCAGATGCCTACCCCAACGCTTGTTAGTCTGCATTAGATTACTACATAACTATATAGATCACAATATTTGGAATTTACATTTCACTATTTCACCAAAGTTTTATTAAATTTTCTTCATTTTGACTCAGTTAAAATGGAGCTATTTCAGTGGATTGAGTGTAAGTTTGTCTTTCAGTCTTACATGGTGGAGAAAGAAACTACTATAAGGCTTGCAGGAAGCTTGATCTTATTTCTCTCATAATAGAAGAGAGAGGTAAGCTGCATTTTTATTGCCTTTGCTTCTCTAGCTCTATCATTACAGCTTGAACAAATGTCCATTGTGCCAGGTCATTTGATGGACCCTGAAAAGGGATGGGGCTGTCCCAGGAGTGTTTTCTATTGGCCCTTATGACACTATCCCTAATGGCATTTGGGGAAACTCCACTTTTCTTTTCTCCTGACTTCATGAGGATGTTCTTGGACGCTCCGGTCACACAAACCTTCTAGCTTGCCATCTTCCATCTTCTGCCCAGTCCCAATCCTTTATACTTTAGATTTCCTGACACAAAGATCCCACATAATTAATCTTTGTATCTTGCTTTTAAAACATGTGCTTCTCTGTTATTTGGAGAATGTACTTTAGTTTTTTAAATTCATTCTCAACTATATGTCATATGAGTATTAAAAAAAAAAAAAAAAAACCTGTATTTTTGTCAATCTCCCAAAAGCTTAGTTGGGACTCAGCAGCACACACATTCCATAGTTACTACCTGACAGCACAGTCCCAGAGAACGTGAGGACAGCATCAGCCAGAGGTAACTGATACTCCCTTTGCTTGTGCTCGAAAAGCATGCCCTTCCCCCACTGACCACCAGGAATGCACTTGAGTGACCTAACTTCTTCCTTTGCAGCACTTATGGAAGCAGGAAATTTTCCTGTACATATCCTGGCCTGGGCTGAAGCAGTTCATGACCTTCTAGATTCCCCAGGGTGGCTAAACATTCCAGTAAGGCCTTGATCTCTGCAATAATGCCTACTTTCTTCAGAGCTGGCCTTTGTGGTGAGTGGCCTTTTCTATAATGCTGAGCCCAAATAACCCATTGTGTCTGATCCTGCTCAACATGTATCTGAGGGAGTTCCTGAGGGCACCAGGTAACAGAGCAAGCCCTGAGGTAGGCTAAGTCAACATTAAAGCAAGTTTTGAGGTAGGCTAAGTCAACACTGAAGCACTCTGTCCCACTTGATAATCAGCAAAGCCACTTACGGTTCCCCAGTGGGCTCCATATGGTGGGCTCACTACACAGAAGAACCCAAGAAGGCAAGTTTTTGGTTAGCTCATCAAGTTATCTAAAGTAACCATGAAGCTAAGTTAAGGGAATGAAACTACAGGTTAATAAAATCACACACACCCTGCTACCTACTGCTATGTCCCTTCAGGGCTTCAGCTGAACCTGATTCTGAAACAGACCCATATTAATATGTTGCTACATTTATACAACAAGGAGCAACTGGGTATAAAAAGGTCTTTGCAAACTCCAGCATTCAAAGCCAACGTCTGTGATACACAAATTTCTTTCAGAAAACAACAACAACAAAAAAACCCACAATGGTTTTATGTTCAGATTGGCTACAGTGCATTGGAAACAAGGGAATCTTAATCACTTATAGGCTTCTATGCCAAAAGCCTCCATGGGCCTCATAGCAGACAAGCAGCCATGAGAAATGACCCCTGAGTGAATTCGAATTTAACAAGTAGAAGATGTGTTGAGGTGGAGGCTGGCAGAAAGGAGAAGTGGACTTTTGTAAGTTTGGGAATCACCTGTGTTGTTTCTCAGACGGACTTGTGAGTTGATCTAGGAGCAACATTGGGAGGTGAAACACCTCCAACGTTCTTTCAACTAAATCCTCCATAGATGGGGTGCTTCACAGGAACCAGACACCCATGGAGATGCGTGGCTTCCTTGTGCTTGATATGGAAACATTTTTCTTTCTGGTTCCTTTAAGAAACAAGTTCTTTGGTTAACCTGGTGAGGAATTCCTTCAGCAAGTATTTATTGGCACCTGCTAAATTCCAGGTGTTGGAAATACAGCCATGAACAAAACCAAATCTTTACTCTTATGGAGCTTACATTCTAGTAGAGGAACAATAACAGCCAACATTTTGAGCTCTTATTATTTGAGCTATGGGCCAGGCATTGTTTTAAGTGCTTTACATGTATTATTTCAATCCCTGCCACAACCCTGTATATTCATATTCTCTTTTTTTTTTTTTTTTTTTTGAGATGCAGTTTCACTCGTCACCCAGGCTGGAGTGCAGTGGCGCGATCTCGGCTCACTGCAACCTCCACCTCCCAGGTTCAAGTGATTCTCCTGCTTCAGCCTCCCGAGTAGCTGGGACTACAAGCCTGTGGCACCACGCCTGGCTAATTTTTTGTACTTTTAGTAGAGATGGGGTTTCACCATGTTGGGCAGGCTGGTCTTGAACTCCTGACTTCAGGTGATCCACCTCCCTTGGCCTCCCAAAGTGCTGGGATTCCAGGCCTGAGCCATCACGCCTGGCCTATTATTCTAATTTTACAAGTGCAGAAACTGAGGCTCAGCAAGTTAAACAACTTGCTCAGGCAGCTTAGCTTCAGAGCCAGAAATGTCAACCATTCTTTCATCTTTCAGAGAAGAGGATGGACTTACTACCAAGAGGGATTGTGATGGCAAGCCAAGTTACTTGTTGTGAGTCTGGGCATTTTGATGCCAATGCTGTAATGCTTAGCTGCAGTTCTTTAATGCTGCAGTAAAAACAGACTTCTCATGCATTGTATGTCTGTGTTTGTAGGCTGAGATGTAAAACAAGATTTCTTGTTGATCCAGGCCCAACTGTACTCACTCTGCTTATGTAATTCTGCTCCTGGGAAACTCTTTTCCAGGGAATCTAATCTGTTCATTCTGTGCCTAGGGAGTCACGCTTTTGTTCGTGATGTACAGTCACTCTCAAGGACTCCCTCCACCAGAGAACCTGTTTATCAGGAAGTAGCATGGTAGCACAGAAAGTTTTATGTGGTGGAGTTCACAACGGAGAGAGTCCAGGAGTGAACGTTTCAGGGCTAAAAAATGAAGCTGTAGTGACAAGACGATGAAAATAGAATCACGTGCAAACATGAAGCACCCAAACATATATACACACACTTATCCATTTCATGTCCAGTAACAACAACAAAAATGGCCACAAACAGTCAGATGTATGAGTTTGCAGTGAGAACAAAGGCAGCTATAAATATTCCAAGGAGCCAATAAAAAGAAGAAGATGAAGAAGAAGAAAACGGGAGTGGTTAGCTCTCCAGTATAATGGGCCCCATAAAAGCTTTTATTGTTAGGGCAGTTACTTTACTAAGAGCTATATGAGGAAAGTTGAATGAATGTGAAAAATTGCATGCAATAACCTGAACCGAAAGATGATTATCAACCTCTGAATCCTGTATTTTGGAGCCAGTTACTGCTGCTATTAGAAGATTGCTTTTGTAGTTAAAGAAAAGCTTGTTTTGTACTTTTCTCCCCCTTCTGGGTAAACGGAGAGTCAATATAGGCCTCTCCGCTGTGCTAGTCCATTTATTTGAACAATTATTTTAAAGATGTAGTCCAACCTTACAGTCTTTCTGAAAGTATAACTTCTATAAACTTTTCCAGCGGAGTTCTGCACACACAACTTGCTAACCAAGAATTATTTCTAGCGTGTCCTGCTTGCCTCCCCATCTGCCCTCCACCCCACTCCATTCTTTAACCATCTGTTTGTTTTGTCCTTGGTAATTGACAGGATAGTGGGTGACATTTAAGGGAGTTAACCCATCTGTACTTCAACCATTCAAAGGCTAGCCAACTAGAATTGCAACAAATGGAAAGCTGGAATGTCTTTTTTTGGACATTCTTCTCTTGGCTATTAGTGTGGTTTCTCTGTACTCTGTTTGAAGGACTCTGCTCTGTCCTTTCCTGGGTAGATGGAGACAGAAAAAACCTTCCAAAACATTAGTGGGGGGTGGCAGGGGAAGTGGTAACTTTTTTAAGAGATGACATAACAGATGTTATTGATGTTTCTGGAATTCTATTTGATGCCATTAATATATTCTGAGATAATGGTTGCTTTATTATTGCTTTAAATGTACTTTGGGAGTTATCAAAGTAGCAGGTATATATGTAAGACATGTAATAATATGGTGGAAACTACTTGGAAGGTCCAGATAAACTCAGGATTAAACTTATTTCATCAGATATCAGGAAGATGGCTTGAGTGCCTTTAAAACATCTCTCCTAAATATTTCAAAAAATATATTTAGATAGAGCATGTGGAAACTTTCTTTTTCACAGATTATATAAACAGCAAATTCAACTTTAATAAGCGAGGTCTTGACCTGAGAGGGCAAGGTGGCTTTTCCTTTCCACGTACAACACTGCAGGGCTCCCAGCTATCCACAGTGCTCATGTGAGCCTGGGCAAGTGAAGGCTCATTAGCTTCACAAGAAGTCCATATTGACTTGTTTCCTTATGATGCATGAGCTTCAAGTAGTGATAAAAATACAGAATTCAAATACAACCTCCCATGCGGCTCCTGAAGTATGTGGAAGGGAAAGGGATGGACAAAGATGACCCATGCTGTCAATTTCTTTTTAAAATAAGCACATATGAGGGTATATGAGTAGAAGCTGATATAAAGTGAAGCAGAGAAGACTGGTTGTCTGCCCTCAGTGTTAAGTCAGTCTCCTGGGAGGGAGGCAACATAAGGGAAGAGAGGAGCAAGCAATTCTGACTAGATTAGTGACGTCTCTGGGGAGACACAGCTTCTCTTTCCCTCCCCCGCCTCTAGATTTCTGCAGAGGCCATGTAACATGCATCTAAATCCATGCGTCCTGAGGAGTCCTTTTTGCAAATACTGTGAGGGTCTTGAATTTATATTGAAGGCAAAACTAATAGAACTTGCTAATGGGTTGAATGTGTGCTATGAGTGGAAGAGAGTAGACAAAGATACTTCCTATATTTTTGACCTGAGCAGCCAGAAAGATGGAATTGCCATTTTCTGAGAGGAAAACGCTGGGGAGTGTGACTAGGGTGGGGTCAGGAGGAGTTCAGTTTTGGACATGTCAAGTTATGTCTCCAAAGGATGCTGTCAAGTAGGCACTTGGATATACAAATCTGGAGTTCAGTGGGAGAGATCAGGAAAAGTGGTGCTGGTAAGTGTTTAACAACTGGCTCTCTGGGAGTACGAGGGAAAGAGGCCCAGTATATAGCACTTGCCAATTTCTTTGGTGTAATTACTTTCCCATAGCTGAATTGTGAAGTCACTGTCACTGAATCGAGTTGAGAAGAAATGATTACAATCTGCTCTTGTGTGTCCAGATGAACTGACTCATGCATGTTTACTAGGAATTAGAACATAAATTTGGAAGTCATCAGAATAAAAAAGATGCTTTATACCAGAAAGTAGAGGATGCACTTAGGAAGTATCGAGAGAATAAATTATAAGAGCCCAGGGCACTCCAATGTTAAGAGTTGGGAAGAAGAGGAGGAAGCAAGAAGAGGGGACCAAGAAGGAGGCTAAGAAACGGTTTCAAGAAGGAGGGAATTGTCGTCTGTCAAAAGCTAGTGGTGGGCCAGATAAGAGCAGCTTCAGTGGAAGGGAAGGAACAAAAGCCTGAGATGTTTTAGAATCACCCAAATCTTCTCAAAATAGCAACACCTGGAGGCAGGTGGGCTTGGCAGCTGAACCCAGTATTAAAATTTTTTAAAGGGACTTTGAGCTTTTGAATTAGAGTAGATTTCAGAATCACATGATGGCTTTTGAATTAGGGTAGATTTCAGAATCACATGATGGCTTTTGAATTAGAGTAATTTCAGAATCACTTGATGGCTTTTGAATTAGAGTAGATTTCAAAATCACACGATGTTAGGACTGGAAAAAAGTCCAGATCTCTTGGCTCGAAGCCCTAGGAAGAAGAGAAAGGAGGGGACCAGTGTATGCTCAATAGTTTGAAAAGATATTTAAAATCTGTATACACCTTGCATCCTGTAATTGCCTATTGGTTCATGTGGCTCTAGGAATAAAAATCCGGGCCTTTCATCTGAATTCACTGGTTAATCCTTTTTTTCTTTAACACTGCAGAGAATGCACAAAAATTAAGAATATTTTCTTAGAGTCTGAGCCTGTTTTTAGCTACTGCTTTACTCTCCTTGTTTTCTTCATTCTTACCCTTTCACCTTTTTAGTTAAACAGCAATGAGGTAAATCTGGGGTACATATTCACAGGTAAATATTATCAGTGTTTCTCTATTTCTAGGCAAATCTATTATTTATGCAATCTTGCTCCAGGGGTAAAATCAACTAGTTTTTCTTGACACAGCTCTTTACTGTCTCTCACTTGATCATTCACTCACTCACTCCCTCACAATCCAGGAAAGAGAAGTGACTGGGGGGCTGGAGGCAGAGAGGGAAATGTCTTCCAGAGAAAGGATCAGCAGGTGCAAAGACAAGGCAGCCTAAGAGAACATGCTCTAGAAACTAGTTGAGTAAGGCCTGCAGATGTGAGATTGATGATCCTGAGACTAAAAAGGTAGGCTGTACTGAAATTCAAATGATGTTGAAAAGGTGGATTTTATCATGGAGACACAAATGCAGAGGGGTATCATGATCTGATTTGTGTTAGGACTTGTGACAGAAAGGCCAAGTTAGAAGCAATAAATGATGATCTTAAAACAATAGCAGTGTGATGGCTGGGTGGAAACAGGATAGATTTGAGAAATCTTGGAGGAAAATCGACTGGGCTTGGTGAACGACTAGATGTGGTTTGTAAGAGAGATGGAAAGAGGAAGGGAGAGGGAGTTGGCAATCATAAACTATCAGAGATCTTCTTAGACTTTGACCTTTGACACAACTGTAGTTTCTGCAGTTGTTCCCAGGTCTCAAGCTCAGTCCAGCTCCCTGGGTCACCCCAGCCAGGGGATTGCCAAGTCTCATATCCTTTTGGCCACTGTCTTCATCAAATTGTGCTGCTATAAGAGAACACTGTAAACTAAGTGTCTTATAAACAACAAGAATTCTCCAGTTCTGAAGGAGGGAAGTCTAAGATCAAGACCCTGGCGGATTTGGTATGAGGTGAGGGCCTGCTTCCTGATTCACAGCCATCTTCTTGCTGTAGCCCTGCATGGTAGAAGGGGCAAGGGAGCTCTGGTTTTTCTTTTATAAGGGTACTAATATCTTTCAAGAGCCAACCCTCTCCCGAAGGCCCCTCTCCTAAATACTATCCTACTGGGGATTAGGTTTTAACATACATTATTTTGAGGGGCCACATCCTGTCTATTCAGCCACTAGTCAGTCCCTTCCTACGGTCAGACAAAACTGTGTTCTTCAAGTTATACCTTCACTGCTCTGTTAGGTCCTGGGCACAGCCTTGGACATAGCACCAGCTTAAGCATTACTGTCTACGGACAAGGATGAAGGCTCTCCTTCCATCTGTCCTGGTGAGCCAGTGGAAGACAGTGCCCTCGGGGTCAGCTAGACTGGCTGGTGCCCTGCAGCCCTCGAGGTCCTTATGCTGATCTCTGCCTCAGGAACTCTGTGCAGTAGAAGTGGGCATGGAAAGACAGGATGGCAGAGGCATTCTTTCCCTGACCCTGTGCCAGGTTAGAGGGATATCATGCCTGTCTTTGGCGAGAGAATGTAGGATTAAATAATTAGATTATTTCAGGACAAGCGCTCCTTTCTTTAGAGAATAGGATCCCCAGGTCAGAGACTCTTTGGTTTAAAGCACTTACAGAGCTCTGGGGCAGTCTGCTATGGAGGTAGATTCCAGGCTCTGTTCAGAGGTTTTAAAATCAATGGGTTATTTTTCCCATTTCCTGACTTAATTGACACGGGGGACAATTCTCAGTTGGAATTTTGAACCACTCGGCCACAGGGGGGAAAGCAGCTCTGAAAGTCACTTTCTCTTTGATTTGATGAGTACCAATCCCCAAGTTTCATAAGCAAGTTCAGGTTGCACTCGGTGTGTGTGTGTGTGTTTTGGGAGACTGGGTGGCAAAGACGAGAAAAAGAAAAAGATAATCTGAATCTAGACTCAGTCGAAAAGTGAGGAAAGGAAAGGGAATGTTGCAAAGTAGGATTGCCATGGCTTGGGAGACTCAGCGTCTAATAACAGTTGAGATGGTATTTAAGAGATAAGCAGCTTCCCTGAAATTTATGCTGATTGATACGCTTCATTGTGTCCTAAAGCTTGGAGAAATAAGAGAAATATAGCTTGATAATTAGCAAACAGTAAGGAAACTTTGAAAACATATGACAGGTAAGTAGATTTATTAAAAGCAATCGTGACATGCTCATTTTTCATCGGTGTTTCACTAGCAGAATATAAAATAAAGAAAAAAATCCAAGATTTATTTCCACATTTCATATGCCTGATTTAAATGAGAATACCTCATAACCAAGCAGCTTTGTGTCTGCTTGGTTTTGGGAAAGTATTTTCTGAAATAGCTATAGGATATCAAAACACACTTCATTTCTCCCTTACCTAGTACTTCCAAGTTTAAAGTCAACATAAAAAGACATGACAATGTGGTGAAGCAAGGTGCTAACATTCACAACAATCCCAGGTAAAACATGAAAACAGGAGAGATTTTCTAATTATTATTATTATTATTATGTATTTATTTTTAGTTTTCTCCTCTAGCCATCTGCTTTCTTTTGCTGTAAGAGGGTAAAAGTGTTCATTAACACTTAGGTGTAAATGATTGATAATCCTTAACGTATTAGGTTGGTGCAAAAGTAATTGCGGTTTTGGCATTAAAAATAATTGCCAAAACTGCAATTACTTTTGCACCAGCCTAATATCCTGCCTCTCTTAGGACTTTACATTTGCACAGACTTCAAGAAGATGAGTCAAAGGGAAAAAGACACTAAGCATCCAAATGGAAAAGTCAGTGATCTGATGGGGAAAAGAATTTCTTTGGTCCTAAAATCATCCCGTCCCTTTTTTTCTTTAGTCAATCTGTGTAATTATTCTAGCTTTATTCTCACTGATTCTCTCATTCAACTCATTTACAAAACACCACTCCACCCATCAGAGAGACTCTGAACCCTTTCCAGCAGACGGGTTTTCTTTTCCACTCTTCTCTCTAGGAAAATGAAAGCAGCACAGAATGAAAGAGACCAGTGAGAAAAGAATTATGACCAAGAAACTCAAACTTGAATGGGTTGCTAAATAATACTGAAAGGGAAACGTACATACCTGAAGCCGTAATTGGGCAGGAAGGCTGAAGGCTTCATCTTGTTGGAATACATTGGGTCACTTGTTGAGCCACGGTAGAATATTTTGTTCATAATGAGACCTTATTGGGTTTGGTTGCTGTAAGCTTTTCAGCTTCTAATTACGGTGTTTAGAAGACAATGGAGACAGCTTAAAATAATAAGAATGCTGCTAAAAGTAAGATTGCTGCGGTGTTACAAAGAGAAATGTTGGCTCTCTGTGTATAGTATACATTTAACCTGTCAGCAAACACAGAGCATTTTACAGGTAAAATGTAAAAGGATGCATTTAGGAGCCATCGCATGAATGATGAGGTTTTTAGTTTTGCTTTCAAAACGAGCTGCTTAAGTTATAATACTAGCTTAATATAAATTAGAGTTTATCCTTTTGAAACCACTCGCAATTTGCTTCTGTTAGGCCGCAGGTCATTATGATGCAAAGTTAAAGGTTCCTGGAACATAATGTGATTCAGGCCTGCATTCTTGTTGCCATGTCCAATTCAGCTGAAAATGAGAATTATAGTGAGAGCATTTCCTGGTCTTTGACCCTTCGTGTGAGCTTTTTAAAAGCAGGGTTTATGCAGAACACTAACCTCCTTCTCAGACACTCAGTTCCAACTAATATTAGCCGTGATAAAACTCTTAAGTACATTGGAAATTGTTAAAACAAAAACAAAAACCTCATTCCAAGTTTAAAAACACTTACCTTCCGATTTCTGTCCTTAATATACAGAAAGGTTTGCTTGTGACATAGATGATATTTAAATGTCAAAAAAAAAAGATCTCTTTTCACTTGCTGCCACAAACGTAGTCAGGCAACACAAAGGACAGTTGTTTAAAAATCTCCTGTAATTGCCTGAGGAGAGATAATAAAAATATTAAGAAAATAATAGCCAATACATAAGCACATTGAATAGGTCTTACAAGTTCTGTTGTAAGGACTTCAGTATTAACTCCCTTGTTTAATTTTAACAATAAGCCTATTACTAGGACCTCCATTTTGCAGATGAAGAGACTGAGGAGCAGAGTGTTTAAGTAACTTGCCCAAGGTTACACAGCCAGTGATTGGCAGAGGGGAGATCAGAACCCAGAAAACTTGGCTCCTCAGTTTACACTTTTAACCCCTACCTCTCAGGGTGGGAGATAATCTGAGAGGAAGATACCTAGATTCTTCGGGGTTGTTGTGATGCATAAAAAAAATTTCTTTTTCTTTTTTGTTTTGGAGATGGAGTCTTGCTCTGTCGCCCAGGCTGGAGTGCAGTGGTGCAATCTCAGATCACTGCAACCTCTGCCTCCTGGATTTAAGCAATTCTCTTGCCTCAGCCTCCCAAGTAGCTGGGATTACAGGCATCTGCCACCATGCTCAGCTAATTTTTGTATTCTTAGTAGAGACGGGAGTTTACCATGTTGGCCAGGCTGGTCTTGAACTCTTGACCTCATGATCTGCCCACCTTGGCCTCCCAAAGTGCTAGGATTTCAGGCATGAGCTACCGTGCCCGGCCCCTAAGCCCCTTTTTAAATTTAATTAACTTTAAATTAAAGTTAATTTAAAGTCAAGTTTAGCTGGCCACTGTGGCTCACACCTATAATACCAGCACTTTGGAAGGCTGAAGCAGGCAGATTGCTTGAGGAGGAGCAATCAGGAGTTTAAGACCAGCCTAGGCAACATGGTGAAACCCCATCTCTACAAATAAATAATAACAACAATAAAAATCAGCCAGGCATGGTCGCATGTGCCTGTAGTTCCAGCCACTTGTGAGTCTGAGGTGGGAGGATCACCTGAACCTGAGGAGGTTGAAGCTGCAGTGAGCCGTGACTGTACCACTGCATTCCACCCTAGGCAACAGGGTGAGACCCCGTGTCAAAAATAAAATAAAGTCAACTTGACCTTGTTAACTTCTCTAAGTCTATTTCTAGACAGATGGAGAGGTAATAGACTCTTCTCTGGTAGATACATGTCCCTCTACTACCAAATATTGCAGTTGTCATAAGTTCTCCAAAGTTTGTTCTGCCTCTCTTTTATTAGTGTACAGGATACTGTAGTTTCCATGTATTGTACAATAACAGTCTGTGCCAGTTACTTAACTTTGTTCCTAACATAGGTTTTACCTGGATAAATAAACATATGTTGAATGAAAACAAAAAGTCATGCTCAGGATACATGAGATTTAACTAAAACACACATATATACTGTCCACTCAGTCAGAGTAGAACTTTTTATAAGATCATAATGCTATACAGGGACCCAGGAGTAAACAAAGGACTAGCATGTGAGTGCCAGTATTTAGTGATGAAAGTGAGGGATACAGGGGCCATAGGGCCACTACGTTGACCTGCTCTTCTCACTTTTTCAATCTGAGTGCACATTCTGGGGACACAACTTTTGCAGGAGGTGATACATTGGGCGAAATCATCCCAAAATGAATGAGTCAGAACAGACTTAACTGTGTCCCAAAATATTGTTTTGTTTTTTTAAAGGCACCAGAGAAAAGCAAAATCAAGGATCAAAACCAAAACACAGTACCTAAGAACCTTGGGTTCCCCCAAACACCTGTCCTGGGGCTATAAAAGAAAGCTAATTGGTATGAGCTGCTTGCCAGTCAGAGAGGATTTACAGGGTGAGGTGGAAATCCCCCAGGGCCTTGGAAGCTCCAGAACATCAAGCCAATGAATAGACCCCCCCAAGATTTTCGATGAGGAGAGTAAAGAACATTTTCAGCTTCCTAAACCCAGGAACTCAGGGTCCCAGAGGATACTAGAGGGTATTGTGAATTAGGTAGATGGGCCCAAGATGTTTCCAACAGTTAATTGAAACTGTTGAGTGTTCCAATGGCCTGTATGCTTATAGGGTTATTTGATTGAGGAAAAACTTGCCTTCTGCAAAGAAGAAGATTGGAACACCAGCTCTGATGAAATTCTGCTTTAAAAACAGATGTGTGAGCATAAGAAGTAGGTGTCTAAGACAGGCAGTCAGGGAAGCATCTCTCTGTCACCACTTCCTTGTGGGCTGTTCTACAGAGAAACAAAACTGAGGGCAAGGAGGTCTCCAGTGCCGAAGTACTGATGTCTCTGCGAGCCTGTGTATTTGTTTCTTCCCTCACTGTCATAATGAAGGCTTTGCAAAAGGGGAGGGGCTGGTACTGGAGAAACAAAGTTTTGAAGAGGGGAAAAGGTAAACAACTGAGGAAATAGAAATAAACGGTGACAGTGAAGCCATAAAGAGGAATCGTCTCCAGGAAACATTTTTAGGAATAGTTCTATAGAGACACCTTTATAGTTTCCATTTGTTGCACTTATAAGAGCCTTGGACCAGGAGGCGGAGAGCTTAGATTCTGTCTTCGGTCCGGCACTTTTTTGATGTGTGACCCTGAAAAGGCCACTACACTTTCCTGAACCTCAGTTTGTTGTATGCGCTATAAGCAGTAACACATAGTGACATTTTTAAACTGACATATTTTACGAATATAAGCGTCTCCGGGCAGGTTGTGGGAAAGACTTTGAGATGGAATTTTATACGCAGGAAGTTTACTGGGAAGTCTGGGGATCAATACCTCTAGAGACATAACAAAGACAGGATTGCTGCGAGGGAGGAGTTGAACTGCAACGTAAGTAACAAGACAGACCTCAGCCAGCCCCACAGGGAGCTCTAGAGCTGAGTACCCTTCCCTTCAGGAGCCCCACCCTGAGGCAAGGGGCTCGAACCTCTTGTTGGGAGGTGAAGGAGGGCACATGTGTCTGGGGACAGAAAGGGGACATGATGTTGAGGAAGCTAACCCTAAGCCCCTACCCTTCATGGATAGGGCCAAGCTAACCCCTTTCCCATCAGCTTCCCAAATAATCAATGTCACCTCCATCCAAAATTCAAATCAGAACTGGAATCCTGCCTTCCACCGCACCATTTCCCCTCCTCATCCTGCCCTCATCTCTCTAGATACTTGTCCCTCCCTCACCCTCGCTTATGCCCCTGGGTGGACGAATGAGAAAGAAACAGAATCCACACTTCCCTGTCGTTGTAAAAAGAACCATCTCCAAGTTGAGTGTACAGCAGTTTTTATACTCTGAAATCAACCAAATTCTGGAGGTAGGCTGCTCCCAAGGAGGGGGCTAATGTTGAGAGAAGTCACCTTTTAAGCAGGGGACAAAAATTCCTAGAGAGGATTTTGGCCGAGAAGCATCAGCAGCCAGAGGATTGAGTGTGGGTCTTGAGAGAGGTGGGTGCTCTGAGCAGTGCACTACAGTAAGAATTATTATCATTACCGCTGCTAATGAATGTTTTACACTGGGGAGAGTGAAAGCATTACAACAACCACCTGGTGCCCATCAGAAGGAACAGGCTTTCAAATCCCTGATCTTCCATACTCACTGCTCTGGAGGCAATCAAATTTTAATATTAGTTCCCTCCTTCCTGTAACACCAAAATCTGATTTGTCAGGAATTATTGTGCTAACAGCAGGAATCTCATTGGTATATACTTTTCTAAAAGTCTTTCCACACTACATCTACAAAAAATATCTACTAAAAAACATCTACTTTGGACAAATAAGAGGCCACTCCTGTCACCATTTTAAGGTTAAATTGCTACTGATGTTTGTCCTTGAGAAGTGTGAGAGAAATAACAGCTGAACGAAAAATGTTAAGACTACTCAAAGGTAATGTGAATGTGATTGGAAGCGTCCAGGTAAGAATTTTGGAATATGGAAATTTTAACGTTGTCCTTGGCGGTCATTTTGTTTAAGAAAAAAAAAAAATTAGGCCGGGCATGATGGTTTATACCTGAAATCCCAGGACTTGGGGAGGCTGAGGCAAGAGGATCCCTTGAGGTCAGGTATTTGAGACCATCTCGGACAACATAGCAAGACTCTGACTCTACAAAAAATTTAAAAAGTTAGCCAGTGTAGTGGCATGTGCCAATAGTCTCAGCTATTTGGGAGGCTGGAGGTGGGAAAATCACTTGAGCCCAGCAGTTTGAGGCTGTAGTGAGCTATAATCGTGCTACTGGACTCCAGCCTGGGTGACAGAGCAAGATCTTGTCCCAAAAATAATAAAAGAAAATATATTTTAAAAACTCAAATTTTCCAGTGATCTTTAAGAATTGGGATTTTGATTTCTAACATTCAAAAAGCGCTAGAAATAAAAACACATCACGAGAAAGCTCATTTTTGTTTCCTCAGATCTATAGCAATCTTTGAGTCTGTGGAGCTCCTTGTCCTAGACTTCTGGGCAAAATGACTGCCCCAGAAGTTTCTACCATCTTGGGTAAAGCATTTCTAAAGATTGGTCATAGCACTTCAACAATTATCACGCTACCCATCTTAGAACTGAACTTGGGCATCTTTCCAGTTCTGAAGCAGAAATTCATCTCATATGAACTTGACTCAGAGTTGGTGTGAGGAGAATTAAATGGGGGGGATAAAGCACAGAGCAGAGGTGGGGAATTAGAAAACAGGTTCTAGGGGATATCCTTTGAGGGATAGGAAAAGAGAAATGGGCACAGCTTGGAAGGGACCACGGTCTGAGGTGATCTGAAAGCAGGGCCCTAAGAAATGCAGTTGTTCCATTTTACCTAGCAGGTCTCCTCTCCTAGACTATAATGTAGACCAAGAAAGTGAAGCTCTTAGCACAGACAGCACAGGTGCTGCTCACCTTCATTCCCTCTGGAAACTGTGTGTGCAGCTGTTGCTAAGTCACTAACAATTCCTCTCTGAAGTCAGCACAGCCACGCCTGGATTATGCAAAAATCAAGGGAGAAATCTAAGATGAAAAATGAAAAAATAAATGAAAATATAGTAGAGATACAGCTAGATGTCTTAATCTTCTGGTGACATCCATGTGCTTCTACGGACCCTCATGCAAGGGAGCACAGCGTAATGAGGAATAGGAATAAATCTAATGCACCTGGTCTGATCCACTGGTCACCATGGCAGGCTCTTTCCACTGACAGCAATGGACATTTGAAAATTGTCCGATGCCTGCTTTACAACACCTTCATTTCTGATGGGGCCTGGTAATCTGCGAGAAATGAACTTCAATTGCTTTTTCTGCAAGTGCTAAAAAGTTACTCTTACATCTCTGGAGGGCTCTGGCAAAGCACATGTCAAGGACCCATAGGTCAGTAGGACTGAAATAGCAGCTATGAAATGAACACTTGATACTGTATATAAATTGAATGATCAGCTGGGTGATTTTAGAACTACCTGGGTGGAATTTATGTGTCTTCTGGATGAGATGATGGTTCTAGGCCAGTGGGAATACCTCTGACACACAGTACGGCAATCAGTGCAAGGCAGGAGGAGAGCTGGGCGGGAGAAGGAAAGCGAGTGGCTTGACCTCGACCTTGTTCTTTTTCACCCCTCTCCTTCTGACTCATCCTTCAGCATGAATGCTAAAACTCTGCAGAGCAATGGCCTTCTTGCTATGTGCAAGCGCAGGAGATGGCTCAGCATTTGCTGGGTGTGATGGTCAAGTGCTCCTTGACATCTAAGGTCCCTAGCAGATTGGGAGATACTGCGGGTGAACCTGCCAATTCACAGCTTTTACTTGGAAAAGCAAATTATTACAGATTGATGATCCCCCCAAAAAGGCAATTATTCACATACTCTGCTTTGATCTTGTAATTTACATCCTGGATTTTCAGAGAGAGAGAGAGACAAAGAGCCAGCAGACATGGAAAAACACACACCATGGGAGAGACAGAGAGTGAGATGGAGACACACTCAGAAGAGGAGCGAGAGACAGGGGAGGGAGGGAAGCAAATGGAAATATGGCAGGGTGACAGGAAGGAGGAGAGGGAAATGGAGAGATATACAGATAAAGGAGGAGAGAGAGCCGGAAAGACACGGGGAAGACAGGGAGAGATATCAGAAAGAGGGAGAACTGAGCAAAGCAGAAAGAAGAGGCAGAGAGAAAAAGAGGCTTCCCTAAGGCATAATTCCTTTTACTATGCAATGCTGACTTTCACATTAAAACTCATAATTTCTTTTCCTGCCAGTTATCCTTGTTTATTCTTTTCTCATCAGCATTAATTTATCTTTTGATGAGGATAATTCCCTTCTTGGCTTCTAAATTATCTTATCTTGATATCAAATCATATCACTTATGACAACAAACAACTGAAATTACATGAAGATTATTTTTAAAAACGGTAGCATTGGGAAAAATGAAAAGAGAAAAAAAGGGAAGACGGAGGAAAGGAATTCTCACCAGCCACCCAGTCACCAGGAAGCTGGGGCCCTTACATTAGTGCTCACAGCCTTGGGATGGCCCGGACTTACCTCACTTCTCCCAGAAAGTTTAGATGTTTGTAACAATCTTCTTCCATTTTACCCACTGAAAACAGCTTCCCTTGTAACAACTACTGGATCACAAGTGTAAATGGAGCAAAAAAAAGCTAATCATGGAGGGCTATGGAGATTGAAAGTTGTGTCCAGAGCACAGAGTGGGAGAGGACTTTGAGTATCTGTTCTGTGTCAGTCCTATGTGTTCCACATACATGATGTCACCTTGATCCCCACATTAACCATGTGTGCTTGCTATGTCATTTTACAAAGGGCATCTTTTAGCCAGTTGAAAAAGGTAAAGACACATAGCAAGTACGTTAACAAGTAGAATATATAAACAAAGCATATATAGCCTCAGTTGATTCCATGTGTCAGAGCAGAAATTTTTAAAGCATAATAAATTGGTAATTTCCCACTATAGATAAGAGATAAAAAGTCAAGTTTAAGAGAGGTCTACTGTATTTTGGTAGGTAGAGATTTTCAGGTAAATCTCAATAGATAAACCAGCAATAGATTCCACAGGCTAAATTTCAAAAAAGCCTCAAACTTGCGGGGAACACTTGTGCTACCTCCATTCACACATGCATATTGGTACTGATGCTCACAACTACTTGATTTGCAGTGAATGAAAACTATTTCATTGCACTGTTCTAGCAGACACAGGCAAAAGTTATAGATCTGGGAAATCAGACTTCTGTACTCTGAGCTCAAAGTATTTCTATTTTACACAAGTAACATGTATTCAGACTTTCCTGATGACATATTTAGATACATTTCCTGGGTTGTATGTTTTCTTTCAGGGACGAACACATATCAAGATATTGGGCAACATGGGTAGGCTGCTGAGATTCACTTAGGTGGAATTTGCATTAGAGAAGAAATTTGCTCACTTATTCATTATTCATGTTCTATCACTTCACACTGTCTTAGTTGTAGCATCAAATACATAAACAGCAATACAGACTCTTAGATTGTGTTTTTTCCTGTTGGATACTCACTTAAGCTATCTATTACCAATTCTATAAATTGGGAAAAGTAATTTTTGCAACAAGAGGCTGTGGCAGTAAGCAAATGCTGAACAGCTGAAAGAGCAAAATTACAAAGATATTTAAACCTGAAATGCTATGCTTCTAGATGCAACGCTGAGATAGTTCTTGCAATTATCATATAAGCATAATTGATGTGTAGGTAAGAAAACACAAGTAGATATGAGTTATAAATATGTTAAATTGGGGCTTACATTTAAATTTTTGTTTTCTAAAGGAGAAAACCATATTTAGTCCCAGGATAACAAGGTCATATAATTGCTGTGTCTACTTGACGTCATGTTTGCCAACTGAAAGGGGACAAAACATGGCTTACTTTCACATTTTCATTCACCTCTAACTCCTGCTCAGAAACCTGCCCTGGGGATGCCCCTCTGCTCCTGTGTGTGCTCCCAGGACAGCGGCTCCACAGTTGCAAAAAATGGAGGGGGGCGGGGGGAAACATGGATTGAAAAAAACAAAATAAGATCACTAATTCCCACAAATGCAGATATGCAAGAAAGAGGGAACGCGCTGAGCCCACCTCTCCCAGGAGAGGCCCGCATCTGCTGGTTTTCTCTGATGAGCTTTGCAGAGCGATGGCAGTCAGCCGGGCTTTTCACCCCCTGTTAGTAATGAACACACAACACCGACGAATCTCTGCGCAGTACATACCTTTCTCTGAGCAATTTTAACTTTTCCCATGTCCATTAGGCCTTACAGCCTAATCTTGCTCTGCCAATTGCTCCCATGGTGAGATCATTAAGTAAATTATTTTAAGATCAAACACCCTGCAGGGACAATGGCGTCCCATGTAAGGTAAATGCTTCAAAGGCCCCCCTTTCAAATTACAGCTCTCCGGAGTTATTCATCACCCCTCCGTAGGGCTTGCCCGGCCATTACTTGGCTTTTTGCCGCAGGCGAAGGTAGCACTGCTAATTGGCCTCTGTAACAAAACTGACCTGTGGACAGGATAAAACTTGTTTGGAGCTTAGAGGCAAAAATTATTCAAGGTTAAAAACACATGAATGCCCCAGCTACGTCACCAAAAAAAAGGAGTGAATGAATGTCTTCCCCTGCGGTTCCTAATGTGAAAGAATGTGCTCCTGGCGCGCCTGAGTCAAACAAAAGCGCCTTCAGGTAGCCGAGCCAGGCCGGGGCTCCGGGATTCTTTTCTCCGGGTTGTTAACCCCTCTCTCTACTCTCTCCTCGTCGTCCCCGTCTTCTTAAACTCCAAGACAGGGAGCTCCATCCTTTGCTTTGGACCTCGGGCACCCCTCCCGGGGAGGGCCTTTGATCTCCCGGGCTAATGGCAGATGGAACAATTTAACTGCTTCGTACAGGTGCAGAGAGTTTACTTGACAGGTTGGGGCTTTTATTTCTAGCACATTAACCGGGCGCATACAAATGGGTTTTTGACAGACTCAAGCAGGTAAAATAGCACTGAGGCTCCGCTAAAGAGCGGTCACACCTGCCGGAATGGCACAATTGGAAAATGCTGCATAAATTAAAGACAGGTAAAACCTCGGAGTTCCCTACTGTGAGTGGGCGCTGCTGCTGCTCGCTGTCTCTCTCTCTGTCTCTTTTTTTTTTTTTTTTTTTTTTTACAACTTGTGAAGGTGGTGTGTAGGGGGTGAATCTCAAATGAGTAAACAACAAATGAATTCCTTGATCTCGCGGTGCTCAAAGGGAGCAGGCTCGGTCAGGGTGGTTCCCAGTTGGTACTCCTGCGGTTGAGGCTGCTCACACTTCATTGATATTCGCCAACAACGAAAGGAGAAATGGAAAATAAAGAAAGGCGCGCACGAGATTTCCCCTAAGGCTTACCTCCAACCCTCTCCGGTTCTTACCTAGTCGCCATGTTTCCTCCCCAGATGACAGATCGTTATAAATTGTGCTTAGGTAAAAACACAGCTTCTTCATTGAGAAAACTTTGGTAAATGTTACGTCCTAAAGATAGTGAATACAGTCAAGAAAGTTTCCTGGGTTATTTTAAGCACTTTTTCCAATGTGAAAACTACTTCGTTGATGGGCAAGCCCTTGTTCAGTTAGTCTTGAGTTTCTAGAAAAATGTGTCATGTAGATTTTTTTAATTCTTACAACTTGAGTACACAAATCATTTCCTGACAACAAAAGTATTCCAGGACACCCCTTTGGGGACATCGCAAGTTGAGGAAATTTAAAAGTTGCATCATATATTATTTGGTGAGAGTTTTTTTCTTTTATTTTCTTATTTTATGTATGTGTTTGTGATAATAGTCTTGTTTTTAAATTAGATTGTAAACTAATAATTTCGTTTTCTTTACTTTGCTTCTCTGTAATGAAACAGATGTGCTAGTGTTTGGAGACAGCATTTACAAAATGGAACAGAGGATCTGGTTCTATCTGCAGAAAAGGTGAACTTCTAACAAAGGTGCTGTCTTTGGAAGCCATGACCTTTACTCCTGCTTCTTGAGCAGACTTTGTTCCTAGGACTTGCAGTCTCTCTTCCATTGAAATAATAATCTTGGCCCAATTTTGCACAAATCATAAGATTTTAGAAAACACTTAAGTTACTCACCAGGTTTTATAGAAGAACTATAAATGAGAAGGGAAAATTGAGGGCCAGCGGTATAAAATGAGTTTTTTTCTATGGAATGGTTTTCATTTGTTTGTAGGATAAATTCCCCCACCATTGCTGCGTGCCACTACGTGGAAAGCACTAGGGGGCATGTAAGAGTGAACAGGTGATCAGAATGAGGTCCAGAAGCCCCCTCTTTGATAGGAATGTGTGTGGGTGTGTGCACCCCCACACACATGCACATGTAGGACGCACACACATGTTGCATGCATGTGTACCCCCACACACATGTGCACATGGATGTGTGCAACCAAAACACAGCACATGTGGATATTATAGGTAAATGAATAATTAGCACATGGTACATTAAACACTAAAAGTTTTTTAATACAGAGAGTGCTACAGGAGCATAGAAGGATGAGTAATCTACTAGGAGGAAGTTTGTGATGACTTCACAGAGGAGATGATTTTGAACAAAAGGTTTAATGATAAGTAGGAATTTACCTGGTTGGAAAAGAAATCATATTTATTTGAAGCAAAGACCCAAAGACATGAAAGAACTCAAAACTGTTTGCTATATTCTCCATGATGTGCTTATTTCACATTGCGTGCTTGTATCAAAACATCTCCCGCACTACAGAAATATATACACCTGCTATGTTCCCACAAAAGTTTTTAAAATAATAAAAAAGATTAAAAACAAAAGAATTCAAACTGTTTGGAAAACAAGATAAAAATGCATATGTTGGAGGAAGTCACAAGAATGAGCCTAGGGACAAAGATCCCCTGGTATTTGGCAGTTGCAGCGTATTACAAGTGAGGTCAAGTTCAACATACACATTATGACTGCTTAATACCATCTGGTACTGTGCAGATAGGGCAACACTCCAAGGATGTGAGAGTGACACAGAGAAAGTCTGTGTCCAAAACTCTGGAACTTCCATACCAGTTCTGGAATACTAATTTTTAAAACAGTTTTATAAGGCGGAAATCAACTTCTGTATTGTTTATATCCCTGCATTTTGGGTCTCTGTTATAGCAACTTGATTCTCTGTCTTAACTAATAAACAGTGGTAGGCTGAACAGTTGAATGCTCAGACAAATATTACCACTACCGGAAATGAAATGAAAATGATCTATTTTAATGAAGGTGGAGTGGTGGCATCTTTGTAAGAGAGCAAACTACTGGAACTGCCTGTGCATCTCCTGTCAGCCGGGGGACTCTCAGAGATTGCTATTAACCTTTTATTCAAGCTGAACTATCTAGCTTTTCTCTGGGATTTAAAATTATATCTGCAATGCCACATGTTTTTTTCACTCATAGAAACTGTCATGTGTCTAGGATTGTGATTTTGGAAATTGTGAAGGTGTGCTCTATGAGAAAGAGAGATCATAGAGCATCAGCTAGATCTAAACCCGAAATTGCAGGGTCAGCTAAGCCTTCACTTGGGGAAGGAAATGGAGGGGATTTAGTAGGCACTTGAGATTTAACTGATCATCACAGACTCCCTGCCAGTGATGTGATCTAGCTCTCTTTACCAGTTGAAGAAGTTAAAACTTGACCGAATTCAGATTTTTAAAGCAATTTGTCCAAGATCATATGTCCAGTAAAGGGTCAGGCCAGAATTCAGACCCACTCTGTGATGGGTGGGGTTTTACCGCAAAACACTATCTTCTCTTGGCAAATCTGTGTATCAAGTAAATTACCTAATGGCATGTTTATGAAACTTGCTGGCTCCAAACTGAAGTGTCTCCTAGTTATTCACAATCCCATCACTTGATTTTATTTTCCTCTGTTAATTTGAGTTTAACCTCATTTTACTTCCCACCAATCCTTTTGCAAACTATCCCAAAGCATCATTATCTTGTATCGATCTAACAAATTGCACGAAACAAGAATTTCCAGCTAATGACATTCATTCCTAAACTTCAATGATGTGCCTTGTCTCTTTAAAATGAAACGCCTCTCTGGCACCAGGTGACTGATACAGGTGTGTTCCTAAATTCTGCCACCGGTGGTGGCTCTGTAGAAGCATATCCATCGCCACCTTCCCCTGGGAGGACACGAGTCTGAGAGATCAAAGCCTGTTTCAAAGGAAGAAGGGCTATTTGGTTTCAAGGGCCTCTGAGCATCAACTCAGCTCTACAGGGGAACTTATACATCTAATTCAGCAAGGGGGTCTATCACCATTTTAGGCTGGGAAATTGTCTGCCACCAAGGGAAATTAAAGCAGGATGTTGAGAAATTGCAAAGAAATTGCTCTCTTTAGTAAAACACATCAGAAATGTAATAAAATAGTTAAGATTTTTTAGTGGGTACAGAGCACCAAATTAAATTATATAAGCCTTCACCTTCTTCCCTTTTCATGTTCTCAAACACCATTAAATATTTTAAAATCATTATTTCATCTATTTCTTTCTTGTTTAACCCAACTTGAGCCTGACCGTTTCAGACTTTCTTAGGATCTGGGCCTTTCAATGCTTATTTTTACTCTTAGACAATTTTATTCAGCTGTACAGTCCCAACCACCATCTATGTGCTAGTGATTCCTAAATTTATATTTTCCACTCAATCCTCTCTCATGAGTCCCACCTCCATATACCAATGGTTTACTTTATGTGTTTACTTACATGTCTCATAGTCACCTTAACCTCCAAACTTCCAAAATGGGAACTTAGAATTTCCCCTTATTCCACAAATCTGCCCTCTAGTATTTCCTAGTTCATGGATGGCACTTCTGAGCAACTTGAGGCTCAAGCCTAGAACCCTGCAAGTCATTCTTGACTTCTCTCTTACCCTCATATTCCACGTCAAATTGATGTGCAAATCCTGTTGTTCTTGTCTTCTAGATGCCTCCTTATTCCATAACTTGGTTTTCACTTATAGCCTCATTGGTCAAATAATGTCATCTTTCAGGTAGACCTGGTTAGTTTAGGTAGACTGCTCTAAAAACCTGGTTATTATTCACCCCACAAATTCTCTTGCTTTTCTAGAGTTCATTCACCACACTGGTATCCAGATTATCTTTCAAAACTAGAGACATGTTTACATCACTTCCTTATTTAGACCCTTGATATGGCTTGGCTGTGTCCCCACCCAATCTCATCTTGAATGTAACTCCCACAATTTGCATGTGTCATGGGAGGAACCTGGTAGGAGGTGATTGAATTATGCGGGTGGATCATTCCTGCGCTATTCTCATCATAGTGAATGAAACGGAGTTTTCCTGCACAAGTTCTCTCTTTGCCCACTGCCATCCACGTAAAACATGACTTGCTCCTCCTTGCCTTTCCCCATAATTGTGAGGCTTCCCCAGGCATGTGGAACCGTAAGTCCATTAAACCTCTTTCTTTTGTAAATTGCCCGGTCTCAAGTATGTCTTTATCAGCATGAAAATGGACTCACACAACCCTTCATTGCTTTTCATTGCTCCAGAGATAAGATACAAAAGCCTTAGCATGTCCCAAATGCCCTGTGGCATTGGTCCCTCCAACACACAAGCCGCATTCAGAGTCACTCTTCTGCCTACTCTGCCCAGGCTCAGAGTCCTTCCCTACTGTTGTCTGTGTTCTAAATATTCTTTCTCCTCCTTTTTGCCTGGTTAAATCCTGTGCACGCTTCAAGCCTCAGCTTAGGTATCATTTTTCTCAGGGGAACTTTGCCTAACTGGGACTGCAGCTAAATTAGATCCCCTGCGCGTACCTTGTTCATAACTCTCGTCCCACTTGTTACCATCATACCTCCATACCTATCTCAGTGTGAAGCCATAGATGGGTCTCAATGATATATGGTGAATTAAAGAATGGATGGTGCAAATTATTATGGATTGAGCCTAAAGTAAGCCAGATCATTACTATCTAACATTTTTAATTAAAATAGAGCAAAATAACTCAAATTAGAGGATGTATTTATGCAAGTTGTTGGTATATGTTGTTGTCTTATATAGCATAGTAGTATGCTATCAGATAGAGCTGGAAAAAATCAGTAGGATGAAACTATCATTTAGACAATATAAATGGGCTTTAAAAATTTCCTTTACACAGACATATACACATACATACCCATAAATGCAAAACAAAGCAAACAAAGAAATATTTAGAAATAAACCTAATAAGACATATGCGGGACCTGTGGGAAAAGACCTGAAAAATCTGAAAAATAAAGCATATAGAAGAATATTTGAATAAGTGGAGAGACATATCCAGTTCCTGGATGAACATCAATCTTGTAAAGTTAATTCTCCTTAAACTAATCTATCTATCTATCTATCTATCTATCTTATAAAATAACAATTAAATTCCAATAGGAATTTTGTGGGAACTCAACAACCTGCCTCTAAAATTTACCTGAAAAAAAAAATTGAAAAGGCAAAAGTAAACAATAACATATTTAAAAAAGAATAATCTGGTAGGAAGACTTGCATAGATGATCAAACCATAGTATGACACAAAATAATTAAATTAGTGAGATAATATTATAAGAACAGAGAGAAAGCACAGAGGAATGCACAGAAATCCCTGAAACAGATCTGTATATATATGAGATTCTATTGCATGCTAAAGAGGGCATTTAAAATTAGTAGGGGAAAACAAAAAATAATTTGTTTTTTTCAATAAATGCTAATGAGCAATTGTTTAATTACTTGAAATCATTAATATAAGATCCTTACCTCTTTTTATACCAAATTATTAATTATGAGTTAAAGATGAATTATAGTATCAAAGTCAGAAATAGTTTTAATCTTCTATCACAACCTATCATAAACAAATTTCAAAATCAAATAAAAAACTGGAAAAAAGCTATAAACATATGATAGCAAAATGGGAAGAGAAATGAATGGATAATGCATGAAGGAAGAAATATAATAAACAATATGTTCAATTTTATGTGTGACCAAATGAATACAAAGGAAAACAAGAAAGTACAATTTTTGCCTAATAAATTTATCAAGGTTGAATAAAATGATAATATCTATGGCATCATGCACTTTTATAATGTCTGTAATTCCTGGTAAATTTATGAAATGGAAACTATGTGTTGCTTGCTCCTCACAATTATTCCTCATATCTAGCACAAGCTGGCATATAGTAGTTTTTCAATAAATATTTTTTAAAAGAAATATACTTTTAAATTTTGTGGATTTCAGAGTACAGGTTCTTTTAAAAACTATGGATGTAATTGGTATGCTGATTTGGGATGGCCTTTAGGTAAAAACTACCAAACGTATTAAAAGTTTATATGTTTTGACTAGTGCAATCATCTGTGACCCAATTTGCCACAGATAAGCCTGGTTTGCATAGATCTTGTCTTGGAATAATGAGCAATCATATCTCCTTTCGCTTTCAGAAGTGTCCTAGTTTGTAAGATAGAGTATATGGTCATCATACTCAGTAAAAGATAAGTAACTATGGGTATATGCTATGAAATCCTTTTAATCTTTTCAGAGTTACATATGATTCTAAAAAACAGGAAATGGCTTACCTGTTTAAGAAAAGACAATTAAAATAATCTTTTCTTTAATTATCTTTTCTTAGACAGGTATCTTTTCTTAATAAGAAAAGATAAAAAGTCAGTGTTGGCCATCATTGATTGACTATTAGAATCACTTGGGAAGTTTTAAAAAAATGCTGATGCCCAAAAGTCCCTCCCTTGACCAATTGAATAAGACTTTCGTGTGTTAAGACCTGATCATCTGTATTTTATAAACTGTCCAAGTGACTATAATGTGCAGCCAGAGTGAGAATCCCTGATTTAAATAATCTAAAGTACATATCCACAAAGCAGAATATTTTATAGCCATTGAAGATGATGTTCTTGAATTGTATTGGCTGATATGGAGAGATACAGTACTTGTAATATATCAGGTTAAAATGAGAATGGAATAACGAAGAAACATGTTCTCTAGCATCTCATTTTATTTTAAAAATTTGTATTTTAAAAATTGTGATAAAGTAGACATGAAACTTATTATTTTAGCCATTTTTAAATGTACAGTTCAGTGGCATTGAGTACACTCACATTGTTGTGCAAGCACCATTACCTAAAAATATGTATTTTAATTATATTTAAGTATATTTCATTATACTCAAGCCTGATATATAAAAATCAGCTATCTATGATTATATACAGTCTCTATATTTGCAGGTTCTGTGTCCACAGATATAACTAACTACAGATCAAAAATATTTAAAAAACGGAACAGAATACAGAACCCACAAAATCTGTGGGCGCCCTGGAACCAGCCCCAGAGGATACTGAGGATCGGCTGTGTTATGTAAGGATAAACCTCAAAAGATGGACACCAAAGGTTAAATGTGATTATCTTTCCATTTCGTCCTTTCATTTATTTGAATGTTATTTTATTTATTTATTTATTTATTTATGTTGGTATGTGGCATATTAGTTTCATATTAGGAATAGCTTATTTTAAAAATTCAGTAGGATAAAACATACTTTTCTTCTATATACATAAGCATATATGCTTAAGCTTTGCTTACATAGAATTTAGCTTAATATAGGACATTTTTTAGCTCAATTCACCAGTTTCATTTCTGAGATGAATAAGAACTTAAAATTCTCACCTTTGACTTAGTCCTCATGGAGTACTCATAGAATGGATTTACCAAAGACTCAAGGTGGGGACCATCATCAGAGGTTCATGGATGGGAGAGGGAAAATAAGAGGCTGCTTTGGTAAAATTATCATGTTTGGCAAAATAAAGAGCAATGCTGATTTGGGTGATTTTCTTTTAAATCCATGAGGTTGGGCCATAATTTGGGCAGCAACCTTCATTCTAAGATTTTCAGTTTGTCTTCTCACACTAGTCCTGATCCTATAAAACATAACCAAATACTAGATTATCCCTCCCAAATATTAAAGGTAGAGCATAAACTGTATGTGTTTTAAAAATATTTAACCAAGTTTGGATGCAGGGACTATTTAAGACTGTGTTAAAGTTTCTATTCATTAGGCTTGCATACTGAAGAATAAAATATGCCTCATCCAGCCATATTTCTGTTAAAGCTACTACAGGTTTATGGGAGTGCTAAAATGGTGTAGCAAACATGGAAATTAGTGTCCCCATCTTACAAGATTTTTATGTATCGCTTTCATTTTAGGGAAACATATGATGGTTATTTGGCACCTTCAGATAAGTAGGCTTGTTTTTCAGATTTGAATTCCTGTCAAATGCACAGCCAATCCATCAGCCTGCTTTTCCACAGCCCCTTTCATAGACAAACACCACTAAGCACTTCAGAAATATCAGATTAATACCTGATGGATTAGAAACCAGACAAAAGTGGGCTTAGGAAACACTGCAAGTGGAGCCTAAGGGTAGGTGTGCATCGTATCAATTTCCTCCAGGGCTCAACTCTTCAGAAATTTGAAGGGTAACAGGTTCATTGAAAAACATTTACCATTTCGATGAGCCTTGGGACTCTGAAATCATTGGAGGAGAAACCAAATAGCTTGCCCAGGACAGCCTAAGAAGCTCTTTACTGAGAGGGGTTCAGGCCCAGCATTCCAAATAGAAAATGTCCTCTTCATTTTCCTTTGTCTTGGACCCAATTTCCTTTCTTTCTCTCCTCCTGTACACATTAAGTCCGACTATGGATGCAGCTGCCAATCCATTATGCAGTGGAAAAATCCTGTGGCTAGCACTCCAAAATATAAAAGCATTATACACTGACAGGACAATGACTTTGGCTTATAGGTGCAAGGGAAAAAAAAGCCCATCACATCAGCTATTTAACACACAAATGGATTCAAGGTGAAAAGGCAGCCAATACCCACACTTGTCTCTGGTGTCATTTGGCATGTGTTTATGACTTGCAACAGTCCTCAGGCATATGCAGATAATAAAACTGTAACCACCAAGATGGCTGCATACTATTTACTCCAGTATAAAAATTCCTGTGCGGGGAGTTCATCTGCCTTTCTTGAAAGTTTCTCTGCCCAGTCTCCTCTGAGGCACAACGAACTCAATTCTCTGTGTTATGATAGCCTCTTTGCTATAGAATCTAAATTCATCCAAAGCACATCACATTTTCTCAGGCACCTGTTATATATTGGGTCATGTTCTTTTTTTTTGAAAAGCTCTCAAGGGCTCTTGGTGGAGTTTAGATAATTAAAAATCCCTCAGATCATTATTCCTGTATTCTAAAAGGCTGCTCAAATCAATGGCACATTATTTTCATTTCCAATAGTTAGTCTATGGACTTTTAGAGATATGAAGTGTAATCACTCATGAATCTGAGGTAGAAATTAATGATGCAGCTGTTTCTTGCCTTAAACACTGATTTGTGAGCTATTGTTATATTTTAGACAGATCTGTAATCCATTACTGTTGAAAGTATTACATTGTCTATTCTGTGGCTACAAAAATATTCATGAGAAATGTTGTGTAACTGGCCACTCTTTTGTTTGTTTGTTTGTTTCTTGCTGGAAAGGAAGAACAATAAAAAACAACCCTGTTAATTTCTCGACTATATCATGCTATTAGTCTTTGCAAAGTACGGTTTTATGGTTTTCTTATTCTTTCCTCAATACCATTCTCCCTTGTTTTCCTCCATTATTTTAACAACCTCTCCAGTGATTTATTATGAGGAGATAACATGCTTATCGGCAAAATCAAGAGGAGAGAAGTCAGGATGCCGAATTGCAACTTGGTTTCACTGATGAATGGAGTCAATCCTTTCATCTCTTTGGCTATCAAATCCGTTTTAGAGACCATCAGTCCAGTCATATGGTACTCATCCCCTAGTTTATTATTCAACTGACTCTGTTCTCTGGAATACAGCTGAGAGTGACATATCTACTTCCTCACTCTGAATCCAAAATAGAGTTTCCAAAATCCATGCACCGAAGTGTGGTTGTTTTACTAATACATGATTCCACACTCAAATTTATTTTTTCAATGCTACTGGAACAACTGAGATGTCTGCTTTTCAGGTCCATAGCAGATTTAAAGACACATAATAGATGGTCAATAAACAACTGTTGATTAAGTAAGCTAAATTGATGAGAGAGGATGGGAGAAGGCTACTGGAAGTAGTAATAGCAACATGTAAGAGAACAGAGAAAAAAATGTTACAGACATAATGAAAAAAGGACAGCTACCTGTTTTCAACTCAGTCAAAGTAGAGTCTTAAGCACCTCCATAGCTGTTGAAGAGTTAATATTGTATAGACTGTATAATGATCTGGACATCATAATGAACTTCTTCTACCTGTTATCATAAAGACATTCTTCAATAAGGATTTAACACAAAAGGACTTGTGGTTCTTGGTTACTTGGGAAATCAAATGAATGACAATCATTATTTTTATAGGCACTTACGAGACATAAAAACACCCATATAAACTATGTATCAAACTCTGACATCTATGCATAAAGGAAGGGGGTAGTTGGGCGAAATCAGTTCTGGACTGACTACCTCCTCAAAGCTTGACCTATTCATTTACTCAGTTCATTCATTTGTTCGGTCACACTAATTCAGTACATACACATTGAAATCCAACTATGGGCAATGCCACATGCTATTTACTATGGAACATGGCAAGATCTGAAGAAACTCTACCCACCCTCAGAAAAATTAGTCTAGTAGAGCTGAGACACACATACACAGTGCTTATAGTACAAAGCCCTGTGTGAGGAGGGCAGTGACAGCAGTTAAAACCCAAAACCAGATATTCCAAGCAAGAAGAGACCATTCTTTGAGGCTGAGGTGATCAGAGAAGGCTGCCTGACAAAGACAGCACTTTACTTAGTCCTCAAAGGATAGTTAGAATTTCTACAAACAGATTGAAAGGTGGGATATTACACTTCCATCAACATTTATTGAGCACCAAAACCACAAACCCACAAACACACTCTGGGGAATGCACGGATTAAAAAGACATGACTCTGCACCTTGCGGATTGATAACAAAAGAGAAATAGAATCAACTAACTTAACAGTAAAGCAGAACAGCACAAGAGCAATGGCAAAGGAACAAGCCAAATACATTACTGGTTGGAGGAGCAGCATGGGTCACAGTTTGCATGTGAGAAAACCAAAGGCATTTGGAGACAAGAGTGGGCCAGTGGTACCCAGTTGCTAAATTCACTGTCCTGGTAGAAACCAGGTTGTACAGAGAAGCCATTCATGGGTTAGGAAGCTCTATCACACCTGAGAGTTAAGAATAGGTGGAGGCAGGGCCTGGAGTGAGGGAAGACCTATAGGGTGGCAGAAAGGAAGAAGAGGGAGCTAGAAAGGACAGGACATGGGTCTACAGCCCCCTCTGAAGAGTCTCAGTCTTGGACTCTGAGGCAGTGCAATATAACAGCCCATTTACTTATCTGTCTTCTTTAACAGGTTTGTGCTAACCTTGAAGACAAGGCTCTTACCAGGCCTGGCTGTCCTTTGCCCCTGTGACCCATCTCTATGCCTAGCACATGGCATAAACTAAACCCCATTTTCTTGATGAATAAAATAACGATGAATGAGGCAGAGCTATCCCTGCTCCTTAGTGTCTATTAGATGCTGATGGAATTTAGGAGATCCAAGAAGATTCCTGACTTCTCCTAAATGTCTCCCAGAAAGTTGTGCGATATATTTTATTTTATTCCCTCAGGCAACTTAAAAGTGGCTTTGGGTTCACAAGCTTTCTCTTTTTTAAAAAAATTGTTGTTATTATTATTATTATTTGAGAAGAAGTCTCAGTCTGTTTCCCAGGCTGGAGTACAGTGGTGTGATCTCGGCTCACTACTACCTCCGCCTCCTGGGTTCAAGTGATTCTCCTGCCTCAGCCACCCAAGTAGCTGGAACTATAGGCACACACCACCATGCCTGGCTACTTTTTATATTTTTAGTAGAGATGGGGTTTCACCATGTTGGCTAGGCTGGTCTCTCTCGAATTCCTCCCAAAGTGCTGGGATTACAGACATGAGCCACTGTGCCCAGCCTACGAGTGTTCTCTTTTAAGATGTAAATCCTTCTAAAAAGCACTCCTGTTTGAACCCAGTTTTTTAGCTAGGTAGCATCTCTTCTATCATTTTGGGGAAGTCAGGGACCACTGATGGAATCAGGCTTTGATGGGTTATAGACAGGAAATGGAAGATGCCCCTATGGAAGGGCAAAGCCTCAGGATGGGCTCTGGAGTGGAGAAGGATGGGCCTCAGACTAGCTATTTGTAGTAAATGGGCTTACTCTTGGGGTCATGAGATCTCAAAGAGATCAGGTATTTAACGATTGTGAGCCAGCAGCCAATTTGTAGAATACCATGTTTCACTGACACATTTTGTTTGGCCAGTACAATATCTAAAACATGTTTAATTAGTTGCTAAGATTCAGAAATTGGGAGATTCATATACAAATTAAGATTTCTAGATTCTCTTGAAGAATTGGATGATCTGACTTAGCTGGGACCTCATTGTCATATGGTATCAATTGGCTTGAGTGGAGTAGGTGGCAGGTTCCCTCAGAAGGGCATGTCCTGTGACAGTCACCATGGGCCCCACCTGTCCCTATTGCCTTACACTCTACACTTCCTCATTTTTGTATGCAGCTGAGTTTATGAAGCATGAATTATATTATCCTATTTCACCAGGCTCCATCTAACAAAGCTAATCTTTTTGGTGTTGGTGTTCTAGCTGCCTCCCCATGGCATCCAGGAATGGAGTCAGATATTGTGAAGTTGAAAGTTGTATAATTAGAGAGCCATCTTTAATTTTTACTTTTGAAGTAGTGTAATTTTTTTTTTTTTTTTTTTTTTTGAGACGGAGTCTCGCTCTGTCGCCCAGGCTGGAGTGCAGTGGCCAGATCTCGGCTCACTGCAAGCTCCGCCTTCCGGGTTCACGCCATTCTCCTGCCTCAGCCTCCCGAGCAGCTGGGACTACAGGCGCCCACCACCACGCCCAGCTAGTTTTTTGTATTTTTTAGTAGAGACGGGGTTTCACCGTGTTAGCCAGGATGATCTGGATCTCCTGACCTCATGATCCACCCATCTTGGCCTCCCAAAGTGCTGGGATTACAGGCTTGAGCCACCACGCCCGGCCAAAGTAGTGTAATTTTTTTAAAATTTTGTATTGATATATAGTAGTTATACATATTTTTGGTACAGAACATTTTGACCATGTACACATATTGTAGGGTCCCTTCCCAGATCCTCAGAATGGGTTGGAGCAAGTCAGGGGCCTACAGCTTCAGCTTTCATTAGCTTTCTGGCAAGTCGCCCTCTATGGACACCATTCCTCTATGAGCTGTTTGTTGTTTTGTCCTTCCAGTCAAGTCCATTCTTGAATTTCCATGTGGGAATTCCTTTCTGGATTTTTTTGGGAAATTTGTTTTTCTAAATGTTGAATCTTGAGAAAAATCAATTGAGAAATTGGGAAAATGAATAAAAGTATCATAACTCTTCCTTTAAGAATTATAGCATAACAATCAATATATGTAACTGGGTTGAAGGAATCTGGCTTTGAGTCAAAAACTAGAACAGAAAATACTGACAGAGAAAGTAGAAGGTTAAGGTGGATACTTCTAGAAACTGGGACATGATGTCTATGAAAAGAATCAACATGATCTAACCATCAGTCTTGCTTCTAGGTGTTACATGCCTGTGATGGTGACCCTGTCTGCTGGTAAGTATTAATAAATTTATAGGAAAAGTATACTTTATTCAAATCTTATGAAATAAGAAATCCAAGAAATAATAAGTTTGAAAGCGAACTAAGATCTTGCATTGACAGTTTTGATATGTGGTTCTGTGTAGTGCTGTTAACCTTGCCAGGAGATCTGAATGTTATGTTTTGCACATCCTGCCTAATAATGATCACAGTTTATGCCAGTGTTTGAATATTCTCTATCCACTACAGTTCTTTGTACCAAAGCACACAAACTCTCAAAGTTTTTGTACTTCGATAGTTACAAACAATATTACTTACCAACTTAACATTTCTTATTTAGTAAATAACCCTTTAAAGATATGTGTGATAATGAATAAAGAATATGATCAATGTTGTACTATTTTAGAATAACATGCGTTAGAGAATTCTCAAGAATTACTGGGAGTTCTGATTTCTTGTTCTTATATTCCAAAGATTAGCATCTGTCAGAAATTTGGAAACACTATTTCATTCTTCTCTTTGATTTCACACATGCACAAAAATGCATAAGTTTTAAAACATTCTATGTAGCTTCAATTATTCTCATACTTGATGGAGACGACTGGAGGAGGGAGTGAATAACATGAATAAAAGAAGGAAAAGTCAGTAAAGTGGATTCTGAGGTAACATTAAGACCAATCTCCAGGAAAAATTAATTTTTGTTCATGACCCAACTCCAAATTCACTGTAGGTATAGATCCACCTATCAGATCGTAAGTAGCTAACAAGGGTACATAGAGCTTGCTATATGTCAACACTGTTGTAAGCCTTTAAATGTATCAACTCACAGAATCCTCCCAGCAAACCAATGAGGTTTCCCACCTTCCAGATGAAAGAACTAGGGCACAAGAGAGTTAAATAACCTGCCATGAATAAGTGGAGGAGTCAGAATTTCATGATGCAAAGTGTCTGTGTTCTTAATATGATATATTGCTTAACACTGAATTTAGACAATATGTTCAGAATTACAACTTTAATTAATTTTAGGAAACTCAATTCATTCTCCCATTCTTTCATTATTTTCAGGGATAATACATGTCAAATCTAGAAAACTTCCTATATGCATCAGAGCATCTGGGCACAGTGTCTACTGGGATTTCTTGTTCAGGTACAGCTTGTTCTTGTACAGCTTTGGTACAGGGAATTCCCCTAGAGTTGCATGGGTTGACAATCTGGCCCCTGTATTTTTAGATTCTTCTATAGCTGGTGACAACTCCTGTCCCACAGCAGCCTGATTTATTTTCTGACGTAAGTTGAGATCTTGGCTCACAGTGTTTTGTAGCCTTCTGGAAACGACCACACCTACAATAAAAGGCAATTGCTGTAACCACTGAGCATGTGTGAAATACTGAAACAGCATTTGCTCATCCTCTCCAGGGTGGGAAGTGTATCATGGCTTGATAATGTGAGTGCCCCAGCTTCACACTTAAGTTGCTAGAACAAGGAGGTCAGGATGTTCCAGATTTTCTGTATGAAAAGGGCATGTCCATCTCAACCCCAGAGACCAATTGGAAGGTCTTGAAGGACTGAATCTACAATAAAAGCCTGCCCCCCAAAATTCAAACCTTCAACACTAATTTCTTTTTCAGTATTTTTTTTCACCTAAACTGGGTTGAAGATGTGCGGGGGAAAAGGAAATAAACATGAGGCCTCTTTCTTTGACGTTAATTATGAGGCCCCTTGGGTGAAGGGTTGGGCCATATTCATAATTTGGACCTCACAATGTGGAGCCCACAATTTATCTCACTTTATTTTCTAGAACCTTCCATGAATCTCTTCCCAAGAGCCTTAGATCCTCCTCTGTTATCAAAATTATAGTCTCCCATATATACATACACATATGGAGCTTTGCTATGTTGTCCAGGCTGGAGTGCAGTGGCTATTCGCAAGCATGGCCATCGACGTCTGTACTCTCAAACTCCTAAACTCAAGGGATCTTCCCGCTTAAGCCACCTGAAGCTGGGAGCCACCGTGCCCACCTTCCATAGATTTTAAAAATAAGCTTTCCATGAATCTGCAACTTTTCTCTTGCCAGTATCTTCTTTTTCTCTTCCTTCTTCCTACCAAATTTCTGTGTTTTTACCTCGACTTAAAAATTTTAAATAAAGTTTTAAGATTTTATATCGACAAATTATAGTTGTATGTATTTAGGGAGTGCACAATGACATTATGATTTTTGCAACTTGAGTTTTCCCTTCTAACAGGCTTCTTAATCTCTTCTTAGTCTTAATCAACTGCTACCACTCTGAAGCTTTCTGCTCAAAGGGCGTTAATGACATCAGTCAAGCTTTTGCTGTGGCTCCAGAGCCCCTACTCCTTGCATGACTTTCTGTACTTCAGTGCAACTCATCTTTTGAAAACTGGTTTATTTCTTGGTTTGCAGAACCCCATACCATTCTGGCTTTTCTCACACTCTGAGCATTCTGCTTTCTGGTGTTTTTCATACTCTGAAAATTCCATTTTTGTTTCTTTGTTTGGTCTTTCTTGCTTCTCCTGGCTTTTTTAACAATAGGCATCATATTCCAAAATCCAATTTTTGGACTTTCTGCTATTCTTGTTTTGAGCTTGTTCAAGCAACTTATTCATTATTTCAATGCAGAAGACCTTTAATCTCTATTTCCACATCATTCTTTTTATCTAGGTAGCAGTCCTATATTTCAACTGTCCCAAGAGCATTTCAATATCAGTATCTTGCAATCAGGCCAAACTCACGATTTTTAAAACCAGACAAGCTCTTCTTTCCAACATAGGATTTTGTTAAACAATTTCCCTTTTCACTTCACCAAGTTCGTTATCACCAAATCATAGTTATGTCTTTTTACTATTTAGTTATGAAATGCGTCAACTCTTCCTTTGAAATGTCTTCCATGTCTCTTCATCTCTCAAATTTTCAGGACCATCATCCTAGCCAAGGCCCTTATTGGCTCATTCCCGGATTACAGAAACGGCCACCTATCTGGCCTCCGTGACCCCAACTTTCTCCTCTCCAATCTCACCTTCCTGCCACTGCCAGACTAATCTTCTTTAAACACCACTTTCATCTTGTCACTGTCCGCTCAATAGCCATTTAATCACGCAACTGTGAGTAGAAGGAGACCCTGGAGATCATCTCACCCAACGCTCATTTGACAGACAAGGAAACTGAGGCTCAGTGAGAGTAAGTGTTTTACTCCAGGTCAGTGTTAACAAGCTGCAGAAGTCGGAATCAGGGCCAGGCTTTCATTTTGAGGACCTATGCTCTTTCTATCACAGGCCGCCTTCAAGACTTTTCTCAGATCTTCGTACTGTTTATATCACTTCATGAACTGGTCATTGTTCAGCTATTTTAAAAAAATGTATTTTTAAAGTAAATGCTAAATCACAGTCATGAAGAGAAAACCATCATCACTTAATGGAATTAGAAGATAATTTAAAGTCAATGCAATGGAAACACTATGTTATTAATTTATTATGTGGATAGTTTTGCCAGCCAAAAGTGTTGTTCCTGAGATTTGTTTTCTCTTTTCCTACAAAGGGAAATTAACAAGTGATGTAGATGTGGCAAAGTCTTACTAGTAAAATTAAAATTAACTTTCTCATAAAATGATTCAATGTTCCTTAATACTGTGTCTACATGCACCTAAAATAATCTTTCCTGCCACATGTTATAAGCTTCTGATACTTAGAGAAACACAGCAATTCATTATATTTCCCTCCACCTAACACATAAACTATTTTATTTTGTAATGCTCTTCTATCTGATTTCACGTAACGAAAGCGTATTCCCATGAGATGCTAGCACATGTCTCTGGGCCAGTGACACAATTCCCCTTTCTGCATGTTCATCTTCATATTAATTCTTGTGCTTAGAAGATCTTACTGATCCCTTCCCATCTGGCCAAACTTCACATAGTTTGCAAAGCCTAGTCCACATTCTAATTACAAACTTCGTAATCACTTCTGAATAATCCAATCCTTTTTGATTTCAGCCTTTTCTAAATTCCCAACATATTCTTTCAACTTTGGAGTCAATTATCCACTCTGGAGTACAACTCAGTAATTATTTTGCGTGTTAATTTCATTTCTCTAACAACAGTGTAAGCTACTCGGGGACAGACAATTCTTTTTTATATGACTTCCACGTCCCAGTAGACCTCGTTGTGTGCTAGGCACACACAAAGTGCAATACCAGTTTACTTATGACCACTGAGTTGCTTAGAATTCTCAGCATGTGGTAAGTGTTTAATATGGGACTCACCAACATTTTACATATTTAAATATTATCAGGGATTTGGGTCTTTTGAATGGGAGAGAGCCTACATGTTATCTTTTCTGTAATAGACAAGAATGTGTATTAAAATGATCATTGTTTGCTTCAGTAAAGCTTAGTAATTTCTTTTACTCTTTAGTAAAAAGAGTAAAAGAAACTATTGCTACTGAAATAATAGTTAAGAAACATTTGCAGTAAAATGTAACTAGTAAAAGAAGGATGACGTTAAAATCACTCTCCAATCATTTGGTTTAGAGTCAGATTTTTTTTTTTTTTTTTTTTTTTAGTGTGGTAAAAGACATGTGACATAAAATATATCATTTTAACCATTTTTAAGTACGGTAGTATTAAGTATATTTAAAGTTCAGTAACATCAAATACATTCACATTGCTGCACAACAATCACCACCATCCATCTCTGGACCTCCTTTCATCTTGCAAAACTGAAATTCTGTACCTACTAAACAATAATTCCCCATTACCTTCTTCCCTGTCCCTTGCTACCACCATTCTATTTGCTGTGAGAGTTAGATCTTTAAAGCTGGAAGAGATCTTTGAAATTATAGATTATCTTATTTTGCAGATAAATAAGAAACCCAAAACTAGTGGATGAGTTGCTAGGAGTTTCAAAGTCACTTAGAGACGGAGTTTATAGTCAGTCTCCCCAACTCCACAGTCATCCTGTGTCTCGATTTGCCTGGAATAGTCCTGGCTTATGCCTGTTGTCCTGGCCTCTTATTAATAGTGCCTCTCCTCACTCTCAAAAGTGTCCTGGTTTAGGTGATCACTACTTAATACAAATGTTCATCTACTTAACTCTTCTGTCCAACATTCTTTTTCCTGTATTAAAATAAAAAGTACATTTATATTCTTTTGCATTTTTTGTATTAAATATTCCTGTTAAATATTTTTGACGTTGTTTTTACACCTCAATTGACCAGTTACTGTCAGGGAAGCCAATTCTCCTTTAAGGGTGGTTTGAGACGAAATCTGCAGTTTTTCCACTTATGGAGAGATTTTCTATGTGCAAAGATTTTAGTGGCTAAATTTACATGAGCAATAGATGAATTTTCGACAAGCCCATTTGGTTACTTTAATAGAAACAGAGGTCTAGTGTGTTATTACTGTTACTATAGAAAGTGAATGACTTATTACAATTAACAAGAAAACTGTTCACCAGAATTTATGGATTTTGTTCTTTTTAACCTAATGAGCACTGCAGCGTATTATCACCTATATCACTCTAGATTGCCCAATCACCCTGCATAATATTACTTCAATCCATTTTGAAATAGGTCCAAATTGTCATTTTTTTTTTGTTGGAGTAATAATCAAGTATTGATGTTTCTTGAGTTCATACAAATGGCTACAACCTCCTTGGACGCAGCCTAGTCAATAGAGTCTGATGTTCACATTAGGGATTTGGAAATCAATGTAGTTTTCCTGTTATTCTTTTATGATTAAATCAATTGAAGTTATTTACTCATAGCAGAAAATATGGGTGATTGCCAGCCCTATGGCTTAGTGAATTGCTTTCTCACTACTGCTGCCCTGTAATGAGAAGGTACATGTTTGCTTCAGGGGTTGACTAAAACCTGTTCATGTATAGCAGCAATTTGAGATGCAGAAAGTGTTTATTATTAAAGGCTAAGAGTGTTGAATGCCAAAGGGCATCTTTATCATTTGGCATTGCATTAACATTGACAAAGGAGGGAAACACGCCCAGAAAACCCCTCAGCATTGGCCCAATGGTGCTCAGTTACAGAAGAGAAGCCAGGCGGCAGCCAATGGACGTTCTTGCCACATCCTCCCTGTGTACACTGTTATGTGGAGACCTCAGCGAAAGACAATGGAAATGTCAATTGAGCTGAATGGACAGGGCATATTTGTTTGTGGGTTTCTCTCTTTAACATGTGTTGGGTGACCTGCAGTGTTTCAGTGTGGGAATAAATAATGGCTTTATAACATGGGCTGCATTTAATGTGCTTGAATGCAAAATGGTGTAAGGGTAAAAGCAAGTTGAGACAGCAGTGGAGAAGGCTGTGGAGGCGGGAAAAGGCTCTGCAGGGACGCTGTATGGAAGTAAAATCACTTACAGCCAAGGAGAATGTCATTTGCTCTTGTATTCTCTATCTGAAGTGAGTAATAAGCAAACAATGGAAGAGCCATTTCATTTTTAGACCAGTTCTGTGTGAACAGCTGCATTGGACCATGGTGATGCCAAGTCCTTTATAGTTACTTGATCTTTCTACTCTGTTTGATGAGAACAGTGCAAAAGTGGGAAAAATGGGTTGCTCTGGCCAACTTCTAAATGTTCCGGATATCTCTTAACATCTTTCACTTCCTTCCTCAATAAAACCTGCTCATAGGAGATGAAAAATAATCACTCTGACAAAGCCTCATCAGAAATTCAGCTTTAAAGCTTGCCTTCTGCTCTTGGGGAAGAATGATGAAATATTCCATATTTTTACAAGAGATGTCATGGTTGGCTGGAGTGGAAGTTCAGATACACCTGGCTGGGGGAGGCAGACAATAGTTTACTCCCCCCACCTATATGTGTCCATTAATTTATCAAGAGAACAAGGGACTTCTCTGAAAAGTCTTTGAGCCATGTCCTTGTTTAATATTCCAGAATGCAGACATGTCTTATGACATGGAGTGAGGTGGAGGTTGGGAGGGGAAATAGAAACCAAATTCCAAGACAGGACTCTGAGATGCTTAAGAAACAATACAAAGAAAAAAAGGGGCAGGCACGATGACTGAAACCCAATCTTCATTCGTACTCCTCAGAAGAGAACATGGTTCTGGAAGACAGCACGATGGTTTTCACTGAAACTTTCCATGATCCAACCATTCAGCACATACACATGTAAGGCAGAATAGTGTGGCATTAGAGATACACATTTTACAGCTAGACTGCCTGGGTTCCAACCCAGCTTTGCTCCTTCCTAGCTCTGTAAGCTTTATTCTTCACTGGTCTATGCCTCAGTTTCCTCACCTCTAAAATGGGAGTGTTAGTAGCCTAGCCTGAAGCTACTTCAGACTGGATGCGGTGGCTCATGCCTGTAATCCCAGCTCTTTGAGAAGCCAAGGTGGGTGGATCACCTGAGGTCAGGAGTTCGAGACCAGTCTGGCCAACATGGTCAAACCCTGTCTCTACTAAAAATACAAAAATTAGCTGGGCCTGGTAGCAGGTGCCTGTAATCCCAGCTACTCAGGAGGCTGACATAGAAGAATCACTTGAACCAGGGAGGTGGAGGTTGCAATGAGCTGAGGTTGTGCCACTACACTCCAGCCTGGGTGACAGAGTGTGACTCTATCTCAAAAAAAAAAAATAAAAATAAATAAATAAATAAATAAATAAAAAGAAAAATAAGCTATTGCAGAGTATGTTTGTGAAGATGAAATGAGTAAACACAGGTAACATACTTAGAACTGTGTGTGTGGTCAGCACTCAACAAATGTAATTATTATTATTATTACTTTAGAGTTATTATTGTAAAAATGTTGAATATTGGCCCCTACTGTCTTCTGGCTTACAGGGTTTCTGCAGAGAGATCCACTGTTAGCCTGATAGGCTTCCCTTTGTGGGTAACCCCACCTTTCTCTCTGGCTGCTCTTAACATTTTTTTCCTTCACATCAACCTTAGTGAATCTGACAATTATATGTCTTGGGGTTGCTCTTCTCAAGGAGTATCTTTGTGGTGTTCTCTGTATTTCCTGAATTTGAATGTTGGCCTGCCTTGCTAGGTTGGGGAAGTTCTCCCAGATAATATCCTGAAGAGTGTTTTCCAACTTGGTTCCATTCTCCCCGTCACTTTCAAGTACACCTATCAAATGTAGATTTGGTCTTTTCACATAGTCCCATATTTCTTGGCGGCTTTGTTCATTCCTTTTTATTCTTTTTTCTCTAATCTTGTCTTCTCTTTTTATATCATTAAGTTGATCTTCAATCACTGATATCCTTTCTTCTGCTTGATCAATTCAGCTATTGAAACTTGTGTATGCTTCACTAAGTTCTCGTGCCTTGTTTTTCAGCTCCATCGGGTCATTTATGTTCTTCTCTAAACTGGTTGGTTATTCTAGTTAGCAATTCGTCTATCCTTTTTTCAAGGTTCTTAGCGTCCTTGCATTGGGTTAGAACACGCTCCTTTAGCTCGGAGGAGTTTGTTATTACCCACCTCCTGAAGTCTACTTCTGTCAGTTTGTCAAACTCATTCTCAGTCCAGTTTTGTTCTCTTACTGGCGAGGAGTTGTGATCCTTTGGAGAAGAGGAATTCTGGTTTTTGGAATTTTCAGCCTTTTTGCACTGGTTTCTCCCCATCTTTGTGGATTTATCTACCATTGGTCTTTGACATTGGTGACCTTCAGATGGGGTCTTAGAGTGGACGTGCTATTCCTTTCTGTTTGTTAGTTTTCCCTCTGATCATCAGGCCCCTCTGCTGCAGGTCTGCTGGAGTTTGCTGGAGGTCCACTCCTGACCCTGTTTGCCTGGGTATCACCAGCAGAGGCTGCAGAACAGCAAAATTTGCTTCCTGAGCTTTCCTCTGGAAGCTTCATCCCAGACGGCCACCCACCAGATGCCAGCCAGAGCTCTCCCGCATGAGGTGTCTGTTGGCCCCTACTGGGAGGTGTCTCCCAGTCAGGATACACAGGGGGAGGCAGTCTGACCGTTAGCAGAGCTTGAATGCTGTGCTGGGAGGTCTGTTGCTCTTTTCAGAGCTGTCAGGCAGGGATGTTTAAGTCTACTGAAGCTGTGCCCACAGCCATCCCTTTCCCCAGATGCTCTGTCCCAGGGGAGATAGGGGTTTTATCTATAAGTCCCTGACTGGGGCTGCTGCCTTTTTTTCAGAGATACCCTGCCCAGAGAAGAGAAATCTGGTAGTCTGGCCACAGCGGCCTTGCTGAGCTGCAGTGGGCTCCGCCCAGTTGGAACTTCCCAGCGGCTTTGTTTACACTGTGAGGGTAAAACCGCCTACTCAAGCCTCAGCAATGGCGGATGCCCCTCCCGCCACCAAGCTCAAACCCTCCCAGGTCAATCGCAGACTGCTGCTGTGCTGGAAGCAAGAATTTCAAGCCAGTGGATCTTAGTTTGCTGGACTCCTCCGCGGGGGTGGGACTCGCCCAGACAGACCACTTGGCTCTCTGGCTTCAGCACCAAGAGAGTGGATGGTCCTTTCTTGTTGGCGTTCCAAGCGCCACTGGGGTATGGAAACAAAGAACTCCTGTGGCTAGTTCAGTGTCTGCCCAATTGGCCACCCAGTTTTGTGCTTGAAACCCAGGGTCCTGGGGGGGTAGGCACTGGAGGGAATCTCCTGGTCTGTGGGTTGTGAAGACCGTGGGACAAGTGTATTATCTGTGCCAGAGTTCCTCAGGCTCAGAGGTTCCCAGCATCCCTTGGGTAGGGGAGAAAATTACCCCACCCCTTGTGCTTCCCTGATGAGACGACACCCCACCCTGCTTCGGCTCAGCCTCCATGGGCTGCACCCACTGTCCAACCAGTCCCAGTGAGATGAACTGGGTACCTCAATTGGAATGCAGAAATCACCCCCCTTCGTCGATCTCTAGCTGCAGACCAGAGCTCTTCCTGTTCAGCCATCTTGGCAGCAATCTCCCTGGAGTTATTACTATTACAGGTTATAGTAAATGGAAAGAAGCCCACTCATACTCCCTAACACTTCAGGGGACTGAGCCTTCCTGCTGTGGGCCCCACCTAGCAGAGCATATCATACAAACGGAAAGTGAGTCCCCTTCTTATAGTGCCATTGAGGCCAGGTTGCCTTCAGCACTCAACATTTGGGATTGAAACAATAACAGCAGTGGGCAAGATGGCAGCACACTGTCAAAAACTCATGAAGTAGGAAGGCGTCCAAGCTGGGCTTCTGATAGCAGTGGTAGTGGCAATAGTGCTCTATGACCCACCTTTGGCCCAGCTGTAGCCCCAATGGCCACAACTCAGACTAGTGACTAGTGACTACTGGGGCCACAGCTGGGCCACAGGTGGGTCATAGAGCAAGATGCAAGGTTCTCCTTGGAATGTCCAAAAAACATTGCTGGAGGGAGGAGGAAACTCAGAGGGTGGGTTGGATCAAGGTTTTAAAATAACCCAGATGTAGGCTAAAGATCTAGTTAAATCTGTGATTCAGTGACAATAGACCACACTGAAACTAGCCTCTCTGAGGTCTATAGGTTGTTTAAGCTGCATTCTGTGGGGTTCCTTTGGGGTTATTTGAATCCTGGATTGTGCACTTCTGCACCAGAAATTAACTACCGCCCCAGGGATTGGAGCCAATTGAGGTTTTTGTTAAAAATCCTCCTCAGGCATAGAGAATGCTCATCAGATGTTCAGGAGAGAAGAAGACAAAGTTAGTCTTCTAGAGCTTGCAGAAAATGTCAATTTTCCTTCTGTCCCTAGGAAGAAACAAGGAAAGAATATGGTCCCTAGAAAGTGATGTTTAATTACCTCACATTGCTTAGAGATTTTTAAGAGTGACTTTTTGCTGGAGAAAGACTAGGTGGCAGGAGGCAGGTGTGGCCAGAATCTTTGCCACAATTACAGTTGTTTTTAGCCCCTGACCCCGAGTATGACCCCCAAGGGATAAGGCAGTAAGGAAGAATATTCAGCAAACTGAAAAAGAGAGAAGAATTGTAACATTGGCTATCACAGGCCACACAGAGTCAAGGAGAAGGTGGTGGACAGCTGGTGGCTGAGTAGGTGCAGCAGGAAGGCTGGTATGAGAAGGGACAGATATTAGGCAGGTGTTCAGAAGTATGGCCAGACTTGCAGGTGGTGTCCTAGGACTTAGCAGCAGACAGGGAAGCAAATCTCCCCTTGTGTCATGATTAGAAACCCTGTTTCGAAAAGGGCCCTGCGACAAGACACCGTGCAGGTTATGTCAGCCTTGAGTAAGCCCTACTTGGTCCAGCTTCAGTATCCTGCTTTGAGTCCGGTTTCCAGCTTCCTAGAGGAGAAGGAGGCCACCTTCAGTGTCTTCAAAAAGTACTTCAAGACATCTGAAAGAGGCTCAAAATGCCTACCAGTCTTTCAGTTGTTAAAGGGACCAGTCACTGCCCCTCAGAACATGGTCCAACGTAACTGGAGGCCACTGTACTTAGAAGAAGAATGTCCCAGCCCTCAAAGGGAAAATGCTTAGACTCAGCAAAGCAGACCTGCTGTGATTTCATTTTTGTTACCTCAGAGAGTAGTGTCTGAGTCGAAGGTAGTATTGCTAAGAATCAGCCTTAGGGCTCTCTGGGATGGGCAAGGGAAGCAAATGGAACTGAAACAAGTGCTACCCTCCCTCCTAAATGGCTCAGCTAACTCTGGAAAAAATTCCTGAAGGAGACACTGAACAATCCAGGATCGTGATCCAGCAAAAGGAAGAGGGGAGAGCGTGGGAGCAACTCCACAGGCACCACCATGACTTACCACCTCAAGTGAAGCCTGATTTGAATTTTCCCCTTAACATCCCAGCTCCACAGTGAGAAGTAGGGGAGGGGATACTCCAAACGAGTACAGGAGCCACCACCTTTGACCACGTGGAATCCAGAGCCCCATTGACGAAATTCACTGAAAGATGATGAAGATGTAACTGGCAATAAAGGTTGTGAAACCAACTTGCCCCTCTTGCCAAACCTCAATCTCTGACCTTCTGCCTTGGCAAATCCACATGCCAGCCTCAGGTTACTCAGAGTGATGAAGAAACTTCCCTGGAATCAGCAGAAACTACTTTGCCCAGGACAGTAGCCACTTCGGAACATTGAACTGTGACTATGGAGGAGCTGAAGGCAGAGTCAACCCAAGTGGACTGCCCTCCAGAGGGGATCAAATTTGCTAGGACGGGGAACCTTGGATCAGAGGAGCGTTGGCTCAGTCTGATTCACAAACACATGTAAGTCAACCCTCGAGATTTTTGAGTGGGGGACAGTCACCTGGAAAGTCCAAGGGCTGAAGTCCTACAGTTACCCACTGGAGGTAACAAGCTTGAAATTTGGGCTTTCAGGTTAATTACACTAAGTAACAGCTGCTCACTGGAGAAGCTACACAGAGGGCGATCGCAGTATTCAAACAGGCTAACTAGCCTCATGTTTCCAAGCAGCTTCCTCCATCCAGGGCAGTCCTCCATGGGGAGATTCTTCTGAGACCACGTATGTGTGTGTGTTTGGGGGTGGGGGTGCTACGACACATCCATCAGGATGATCATGAAACGACAAATTCACCACCACCACCCAGGCTTCCTTCTTCTCTTTCTTTATCCTTATCTGGTGCTTCTTGTGCCAACGTCCTGGTGACTTATGAAGCCAGCACTAGAAAAGCCACGAGTACTAGCCCCTGTAGCGAAATGTGAAGTGTATTTCCTCTTTTGTCTGTGAAAATACATGAGGCAAATGAAAAGGGCCGGCTTACTTCCATCCTTCCTCTTCTCCCTTTCTCTCTTTTCCAAGAAAAGCTTATTGTGTAGTGACTAGGTACCTAGTCACAGCTAGATTCTAGGTTCCTACAGTCCAGGAGTAGAGATTAGACACATGCAGAAGTAACGCTACTACAAGGCCAAAAGGGATAAGAGCCATACATCGTTTCCAAATTGTGCCAAAGGTTTTCAAATCCAGGACCTCCATATGCATTCAGGTCAATTTTCAGCTTTTTTTCAGCAACCTAGGGATCCATTTAGTATAAAACCAGGTAAAAATCATCTAATGGCTCCATTATGGTATGAAGGAATTGTTTAGTCCCATTTGATCACGTATAGAATTTTAAAACACTTACAGAATTTGAAGCCATAAAAGTCGTAAATCTCCTACTTTTAGAGTGCATGGTGTTTTTTATTTGTGAGACAGGGTGGGATTCTTGTGTGGTTATTTATTTACTGGCACACAGTCTGCTATCTGGGTCTCTATCACTGTACATGGCTCAGGATGCAAGCTGCAGGATAATCGTTTCATTCCTCCAGAGGCTCTGGCACCCTTTAAAAGAGCGTTGGTCCTGGCACATATGCCTCTCAGATGCATCTGGATGCAAGGGTTTAGGCTGCATGGGAATATAATTTATCATTTCCAGTGCAAAATGCAAAGTTGAGGAAGTGGTGTTCGTAGTTCCTGTACTGGTTTGGAGAATCCCCTCCCCTACTCCTCACTGTGGAGTTAAGGTAATTTGGAGACTCATCAATTTTATGATCTGGTCACAATATAGCTGAACACCTACTTCATTATTTGTTAAAATTATTTTATAAAGAAAGTGAACATGATGAGTTCCTATATCCAGGACAATCTATGCTCCGGAGTTTTGTCAGGAGCTGGTGCATCCCTTTATTTCGCTCTTACCCTTACACAGGTGAGCAGAAGACTGAGGATTTTCTCTTAGCCGAAAGAGGTTGTGCTTCTATGTCTAATATACATCTGGTAGAAGCATGCAGAATACTCAAAGCAAAACTAAGAAAAAGCCATAAATACGGTGGGTTGCTGGATATAACTGCCTCAAAATGTGTTGTATTATAATTCTTCTTTAGGCTATTTACATAAAATTACACGAACATGTATTTCATAGCATTTAGTGTAGCCATCACTGCTAATTCTTGAAGATGTAGCATGAGGTTTATAAATCAATCGGCCATACATGCGTTACCAGAAGCAACTTACTTAAAAGGTCTATGAGAACTAAATGTTTTCAGCATTCTTCCTACCAATAAAGGAGGCTGCATGTAGCCATAAGTCATCCTGATCAACCATGTGTCATGAAGTACAAACAAGAAGCCACTACTTTTGGGTAATGATCTCAGGTACATAATAGAACTGTGTAACCCAGTTCTTGAACCAGAGCAATTAAAATCAGCTTACTAGTAAAGAAAAAGTAATAAGTAAAAGATTAATCACTGATAAATAAAAGCAGTTCAAAGGTTTTTAAGAAATAGATTTCCCAAAGCATTTCCTTTTATATCTCTGAAATACGTTAACAGATCTTAACATTCAAAAATAATGGACTCATCTGTGTTCTTCCTCCTGGTATTTTTAATTCCAAAAGTATTTATATACCTTTCGTATTGCTGCTATAACAAATTGCCACCAACTTAGTGGTGTAAAGCAACACAAATTTATTCTCTTAAGGTTTGGAGGTCAGAAACCCTAAAATCAAAGTGTCAGCAGGATGCCTACCTTTTGGAGGTTCTAGAGAGAATCTGTGTCCTTGATTTTTCCACCTTCTAGAAGCTGATGATTTCTTGACTCGTGACTGTACATCATTCTGACCTGTGGCTTCCATTGTCTCATCCCTTACCCTGGCTCTGGCTCTCCTACCTCACCCTGATAAGGACTCCTGTGATTACACTGCATCCATCAGATAATCCAAGATAATCTCCCATTGCAAAATCTTTAATTGAATCACCCCTGCAAAGTCTCTTTAGCTATGTAAGTAGGTAACATTACAGGTTCCACAGATTAAGACATGAACATCAATGGAGGTCATTGTTCAATCTACCACAGTCGTTTATTTGGAGGAGTATTTCTCGCTATAAATAGGGTTCTTGGTGGCTTTTGTTTCTACATTCAGGTTTTCTTATAATATATTTACCCATCTGGAACTTCAGCCATAAAAGTGGCATGTTCATGTTCTTTCTCTACCTCTCTTTTTACTCCTACCTACTCAAAGCAAAACTAAGAAAAAGCCATAAATATGGTGGGTTGCTGGATATAACTGCCTCAAAATGTGTTGTATTATAATTCTTCTTTAGGCTATTTACATAAAATTACACGAGCATATATTTCATAGCATTGAATGTAACCATCACTGCTAATTCTTGAAGATGTAGCATGAGGTTTATAAATCAATCAGATGTTATGAAATTTCTTATGCCCTATAGCACAGTTTCATTCAAGTTTATCATATTCATTGAACGAACATTCTGAGATAGAGAAGTAGCATCTTTGTTCTTCTGTACATAAAAGTATTGTGAGTGAACTAGCATTTGGGGAGCATAATATAATTTTATGCTGTTTATGAAAAGTAGTGAGTAGGCACTGGATTGAGACATGCCAAGTTTCAGTCAAAAGTAAATTTTATGACTGTATGTTAGATTCCTTAAAGCAGAAGAGGGTAATGGAAATTGTAACAGCCACTTAATTATAATGACACTACTCAGTGTAGATATAATAAATGTGTGGGGCTAGTTCATAAACCACCCCAATGCAGCCAGGAAACCTGTGAGTAACAGAACAGTCACCAAACAGCCATGTCTTTTGAGCAAGTAGGAAGAAAGAAGGCCTCCCAGATTCCGGTGGATGTGATTCTTTGACTTGGAGTTTCACGACGTGGAGTCCTACATTCGTGGGAAGTGGGAAAGTGGGAAGACAGGAACTCTCAGCAGTATGGGGTATCTCCCATTGGTCCAAAATCAATACTAGTCAGAAATGAAAGCCAATATCTTTAGAAGAGAGTGATTTGAATGAACATTGGAATAGGTTGTGCTGCCTGATTGGCAGCAGCGAATTCAATACAGGAAAATGTGCTAATAGAAGTTCGCAGTGGACCCATTAGAAAGGAATTGTAGTAATTCAGTTAGCAGGCAATAAAGGTGTGCAAAAGTATTAAAATATCTGAAGATAAGTGGTAGAGAAATGATCTCCATACATATCTTTCAGGACTCAAGAAATAGGAAAGCCTAGCCTTATGCCATTAAAGACCTGTGTGTCACATTATGGGCATAACAGACAGCATTTAGTCAAGTTTGGAACTAGAGAACTGTGAAAATCAATAAGGTTTACATTTATTTAAGGAAAATAACTTCTCCATTTGATAAGAGACCATAGGACATTGGGTGCCAAATAAATAATCCCGGATGAATTCTGCAAAACAAGCTCTGCTGGACAAGTCAATATGCTGAGGAAAGGAGGAGAGCAAATTGACAGAATCAGGATAGAACACCAGAACTCGAAGAGAAAGAGGGAGAGAGACAGAGAGAGAGAGTGTGTGTGTGTTTAAATGTGTGCTACTCAGAGAATCACGTTAAAAAATGCAAACTCTGATTCAGTAGGTCTGGGATGGGACCTGAACCCCTGTACTTCTGACAAGCTCCCAGGTAATGCTGATGTTGCCAGTCTGTAAACCACACTTTTCAGAATAAGGATTTCGAGAACTCCCAGTATGGGATTCACAGCACCTTGGGCATTTCTGAAGATAAAATGGAAGTCAAACTGGTTTCTGTATTTCACAAAGTTTAAGAAGTAGTGAGAATTTATTTTACCTAGAACAAGATGGCACAAGTAAATCAAAATATTGAGTGACTTTGCATCTGCTTGCTACTCACTGGGATCCTGGCTTAAACTGCCCATCTTTAACACCTTCTAACTATGTGTCCTCAAGTAAGTTTAGGTAATCCTCTCTGTCTTTGTCCCATCATCTATAAAAAGGGACTGACAATAAAATCTACCTTGCAGGACTGTTGGAGGATTAAATGAGTTAATACATGCAATGTGCTGACAGTGGTGCTGGGCTCACTGCAGGTCCTCAGTCAGCAATAGCTAGTATTATTACCAGATGTGGTGGTGCTATACCTTTGATTTTACTAAAAATAAGATAATTATTTTTTAAGTGCATTTAGGATGGTAAACCAGATCTTCAAACCTGGGTACAACTTTCATGTTAAGAAGTCGGGAACTTTTCCGAATGAGGAATGGAAACTTAATTGGGCTGTTTCTTGACCCTGCATACAGCTTACAAAAGCAGATCTGAAGTCCAGGTTTCAACCCCCAGGTGAAAAGCTTTTCTTACCTCTTAATTCTAAAATTACTTTAAAAAGTTTTCTAATAACTTAACCATAAAAATAGATGAAATATCAATCAGACTCAAACTTCAAGCAAGCAATGCTATATTCATTTTAATTTTCTCATTATTCACCTTCTTCCTAAATTCTTGCAATTTGATCTGCGTCCCTATGTCATGCAGGATCCACCCACCACAGCCGAACCTGATGGTCTAATACCAAACTTCATCCTTCTTGACCCTATTGTCTGCCTCTTATGAAAGTGTTTCTTTCATGACCTTTATAAAAGAGCACTACCTTGATCCTCTTTCTTCATCTCTCGTTGCTCACTCTCTCTGCATTCTTGGCTCTCTCTCTTCACTTGTTCTAATGGTAGACCTTCTTTACCTCAACTTTTTGTTATTTATAACCTTTCCTTATCTCTTTTTCTCTTTCTTGATAGTCTCTTAGAGATATTATTCATTCCAGCATCTTCAATCCAAATTTACAGACTTTGAATCTTAGCATTAGGAAAGAACTTAATAATTGCGTTTAATAACCTATAATGTGTATTTTTGCTGAATAAATTTAGTTTCAGACAAAATGTTTCCTGAGGGCCACACAGCACATGACTGCAGAGCCAGAGCCAGGATATGTGTCTTCCCAGACAGTCAGCATGGAATAGTCTGGGAGGAGCATTGGCTCTGGGGTCAGGTCATCATGCATGCTTTTTCTGGCCCTGCCTCTTTTTATTTGCCTGTGGAACTGGGCAAGCAAGTTAGCCTTTCTATGCCTCAGTTTCCACTCCTGTAAATAAGAAGATCACTGGGTTTGGGCCACAGTCCTGAAAGATACAATCCTGAATGCCATAATCTTGAATGTTGAAATCCTGATGAATCAAAATCCCAAAAATATAACTCTGGAAAAAATAATTTAAAAACATTTGAAAGACATTTATTTACTCTTTTAAAAAGGGATTTATTTGAGAAACATAAAAACATGAAAGAACCCTTCATAGGCCACTTTACATAATAAAAAAGGCAATAATAACATACATAACTTTGCAAGTATAAACAGGTATAGTAATGACAGTTGCAAAGTATAACAGTTACTAGCAGACAAACCCTATTCATAATAAATAAATGAAAACGCAAAATGTATCGATGCTTATCACTATGGTTGGTAATTGTGTGTCCTCTGCTTCATGACTGTGATCATCCGAAATAGTGTGACAGACAATCTAAGTCTTTTGATGAGATCCATCTAAAACTATAATGGGTCAACACTACATATTCCTTCATTTATTGAGGAAGTTGTAATGTTTTTACATACATGAAAAATGCTTACACACAAAGTCAACATTGTGATAGTGTGCTTTCCTGGAGTGAAATTTGCAAAAATGTATAAAACAAGTTATAACTTTCTAAAAGTCTTTACACAATGTATATCTCCAGTATTGGAAATAAAGCAAAGATGAAATACATAGCAACATAGCATACCAAATTGTAAAAAATAATGCTGACGATTTAAAATTATAAAATTGTAAGAGACAGCAACAACAAAAAGGAAACAAAATCCTCCAGCAACTAAAAAGAAAATTTGACATGTGAAAATATATTACAGGGATAGATTAGGGGCAGGTCCATAAGAGATGATGCCAACTTTTACAATTCTTAGCTATACAGTTGGCCCTTGAACAACACGAGGGTTATAGATGCCAATTCCCTGCACAGTTGAAAATCCGCATCTAACTTCTGACTCTCCTAAAACTTAACAAATAGTCCGCTGTTGACCAGAGGCCTCAGTGGTTACTGTAGTCAACACGTATTTTGTATGTTATATGTGTTATATATATTGTATTCTACAATAAATATAAGCTAGAGAAAAGAAAGTGTTGTTAAGAAAATCATAAGGAAGAGAAAATACATTTATTCTAAGAAGTGAAATTCTTCATCTGCCTTGTCTTCGTGTTGAGTAGGCTGAGGAGGAGGAGAAAGAGGAAGGGCTGGTCTTGCTTTCTCAGGGGTGGCAGAGGTGAAAGAGTGGAGGAAGTGGAAGGAGAGTCAGGAGAGGCAGACACACTTGGTGTAATTTTATGAAAATACACCATAATTTTTGTCTGACTTTTTGTTTCTTTGTTTCTCTAAAAATATTTTTATATCTTACCAATTATTTTTCCACCTGATATAGTTAGACTTTGTGTCCCCACCCAGATCTCATCTTGAATTGTAATCCTGGGATACTGAGGGGGAGACCTGGTGGAAAATGACTGGATCACGGAGGCAGTTTGCCCCATGCTGTTCTCATTATAGTGAGTGAGTCCCATGAGACCCGATGGTTTTAAAAGTGGCAGTTTTTCCTGCGCTTGCATTCATTCTCTTTCCTGCTGCCTTGGGAAGAAGATGCCTGCTTCTCCTTCCACCATGATTGTAAGTTTCCTGAGGCCTCCTAGCCATGCTTCCTGTTAAGCCTGTGGAACTGTGAGTCAATTAAACCTCTTTCCTTTATAAGTTCCCATGCTCAGGTAGGTTTTTTTTTTTTTTGAGACGGAGTCTTGCTCTGTCCCCCAGGCTGGAGTGCAGTGGCCTGATCTTGGCTCACTACAACCTCCGCCTCTGGGTTCAAGTGATTCTCCTGCCTCAGCCTCCCAAGTAGTTGGGACTATAGGCACGTGTCACCACGCCAGACTAATTTTTTGTATTTTTAGTAGAGTCGGGGTTTCACTGTAGTAGCCAAGATGGTCTTGATCTCCTGACCTCATGATCTGCCCGCCTTGGCCTCCCAAAGTGCTGGGATTACAGTTGTGAACCACCACGCCCGGCCTCAGGTAGTATTCTTTATAGCAGTTTGAAAATGGACTTAATACACTACCATTTACTTTTGTTTCAGTGCCCATATCATAGAAAGGCCTATGTCATAAAAGAAGTCAAAAGGAGTCTTGGATAATTAGAGCCCTTCTTCCAGATTGTCTAATATCAATTTGTTTTCTGGCACTGCTTTTCCTATATCCTCTTCTTCATTGCCTGGGAATGGTTCAGAATTTCTCTAAGATCCATATCTTGAAACCCTTCACCCTGCGCCTTTTTTGTATTTGCCATATTCACAATCTCATTCATGATTTCTTTGATTGGCTCTGTTTTAAATCCTGTGAAGTCATGCACAACATCTGGACACAGTTTTCTCCAGCAGGAATTTGTTGTTTTGAGCTGATGGCTTTCACAACATTTTCTCTAACAATGATGGCATCTTCAATGGTGTACTCCTTCCAGGCTTTCATGATGGTCCCTCTATTGGGGTTCTCTTTCACAGTGTTGGCAATCCTTTCCATAGAGTACTGTGTGTAATGAGGCATAAAGGTCCTTATGACCCCCTGATCTGAGGCTGAATTAAAGACATTGACTTTGGGGAATAGTAGAGTGCTTTGACACCTTTAGTGTTGAATCCATGGGGTTGTGGGTAACCAGGGAAATTGTCCAATATCAAAATAACTTTAAAAGTTCATTACTGGCAAAGTCCTTCCTGACATCAGGGACAAAGTGTTGATGTAATCAATCTAGAAAAAGGTTCTCATTGTCCAGGTCTTCTTGTTGTACAACCAAAAGACTGGCAGCTGGTATTTATCTTTGTTCTTCAAAGCTCAGAGGTTAGCAGCTTTATAGATAAGGGCAGTCCTAATCATAAACCTGACTGCATTTGCACAAAACAGTAGGGTTTGCCTCTTCCTGCCCACCTTCATTCCTAGTGCTCACTTCTCTTCCTTACTAATACATGTCCTTTGTGACATTTTTTCCCCCCAGAATAGAGCACTTTTGTCTGCAACAAAAACCTGTTCAGGCAGATATTCTTTCCCCTCAATGATTTTCTTAAAAGGTGTCTGGGAACTCATCGGCTGGCTCTCACTTGGTAGAAGCTGCTTCTCCTGTTATCTTGACACTTTTAAAGTCAAATCTCCTTCTAAAATTATCAAACCATCCTTTGCTGGCATTAACTTCTTTACCTTCAGATCCTTCACCTTCCTTTTGCTTTAAGTTACCATGTAATGACTTGTTTTTCCTTGAGTCATATTAGAATCTATCAGTATGCCTTTCTTGTAGCAATCCTGCACCAACATAAAAGCTGCATTTTTGATACGAGATAAAAAGGTATTTCAAAAAAACTGTAAAGTTCTCATGACTGCTGGCATAGCCTCAGCAATGGTTTCACCTTCTTTTTTCCTTTTTTTTATAATGGTTTTTCACTGGATTCATTTATCTTGAAATGGTGGACAACCACAGCAGTAGATCTCAATCTACAGTACATATCAAGAAAATCCAACTTTTTCTTGTAATGTCATGACTTTTCACTGCTTCTTGAGAGCACTTCCAACATCACCAGTAACATTTCATATGGGTCCCATGGTGTTAGTCAAGGTTTATGGTAATGCACTAAACATCAGAAAAGTATAGGAGGATCTCGAGAAATCAGTTTTCACTGTGACACGCAATTTACTGGAGAGACAACTGCTCATGCAGAGATGATTAGTGTCACATGGCATTTTAAGTGGATACTTGCAACACTCGACCTTGCTGTAATAGCAACAGGAGACGGCTACAAACTTGTTACAGTAGTACAGTGTGTACTACAGTTGATTTTGTGCAGTTATGATTTAATCCTGCAACTTTACATTTGTTTACTTGACTGACTGGCACATGTATAGTCCATAAGTGTTTGTGTATATAAGTTTAGATAAATTTTAACTTTTTGTAATAGATTTAAGTATATTTTATGGCAGAAAATAATATAATAGACTAGTATCTACATGTATTTTTTATGCATTCATGACATAGTTTTTTCTTAATTTTTTGATATTCCTAGGCTATGCAGTTTGTCTGTGAAATGTTTCAAGTTGTTGCAAATCTCCCAAATCTTTTCCAATATATTTATTGAAATAAATCCATGCATAAGTGGACCTATGTAGTTCAAATCCATGTTGTTCAAGGATCAACTGTATTCTAAAGTATTGCATTGTGATGAATAGCTGCTTTGTTTTGTTTTGTTTTTTGTCGGGGGCGGGGAGTGGGGCATGGCTCTCCTTGGAGAATACGTTCACATTCATTTTCTATGTGGCACTACTCTTTGAAATTCTTCCATGATTTAAAACACACCAATTTGAGCATTCCCTGTTAAAGTTTCTCATCTTCTGTGCCATGCTTCTACATTGCTTTGAATACTCAGAAATGTATTCCATGTGCACTAGTATGCAGACCACAAATTTGGTGGAAACAATACTGGTAATCAAACAGCAACACTGTTGCTTAAGTGTCTTTTCATCCTACAATGCACATAATTATTTTTGAAACAGTCAGTAACTTTGCTGGCTTCTTTAGGCAAACGTGGCTTTTATTCATTATCAGCTGGAAAGAGTGCCAATGCAGAAAAATGACACATTTTTAAACTGAAATTTTAGCCTGGCTTCGTGGTGCATGCCTATACTCCCAGCTACTTGCGAGGCTGAAGTGGGAGGATTGCTTGAGCCCAGGAGTGTGAGCTATGGTTGCACCTGTGACTAGACACTGCACTCCAGCCTGGGCAACATGGTGAAACCCGGTATCTACATAAAAATAAAAAATAAATACACTGAAGTTTTCATTGTTGCCCAATGGAGTGGCCAATCCATTCATCTGAATTTTCTGCCAAATGCAAATAAAAACAATAAAAGGTGGTAGTTTCTCCTAACGTGATGCAGCTGTCCTACTATACCTGGAAATGCACTAATCCCTTCCCCAGAATTTGGCTTTTAGGATTTCAATCTTTTGGGATTTCAAATGTTAGGGATTTTAGACTTTAGAGGTTTTGATCTTTCAGGATTTTAATATTGGGTATTATGGCATTCAAGATTGTGGTTTTTCTGGGGATTATGATTGGCATCAATATTCCCACTTATGCCACAGGGTTGTGCTCTGAAGGCCTCAGAAATTTCTCACTGGGTGCCTGGCCTAGTGGGGGCATTCCATACTGTTCCTTCCCTTCTCCTCTTATGTTTATGAAAGTAGCCTACTTTCTACTCCTTAGGAGACGACTCTTGGGCATTTATCTCAAGTCCTGATCTTTTGTTGGACACCAATCACCTGATGGGTATTTTCTTTTATGTAGTTCATGATCTTTTCAAATTCAACATGTCTTGAACTCAATTCAGCACCTTCAAACCAAATAAAACAAGCTATTAATGTTGCCATTTTTGATAATACAGTTAGTTTTCAAATCTCTCAGACACAATTTTGGAACCACCTCTGATATAGTTTGTTTGTGTCCTTACCCAAATCTCACCTTGAATTGTAATAATCCTCACATGTCATGGGCAGAGCCAGGTGCCAGGTGGAGGTAACTGAATCATGGGGGCGGTTTCCCTCATACTGTTCTTGTGATAGTAAGTCTCACAAGATCTGATGGTTTTATAAAAATGGGCGTTCCCCCTGCACAAGCTCTCTCTTGCCTGCTGCCATGTAAGACCTTCACTTTCTGCCACGATGGTGAGGCCTCCCCAGCCATGTGGAGCTGTGAGTGAATTAAACCTCTTTCCTTTATAAATTACCCAGTCCTGGATATGCCTTTATTAATGCAGCATAAGAACAAACTAGTACAACCTCTAATACCCCTTACTCCATTCCCTACCTTCAATCAGTCAGTCCCAAGGTAATCTTAGTTTTCCACCAAGCCCCATCCTTTTCATGCCCTCTTCCACCATCCTCTTTCAGGCCTTCACAATCTCACTCCTAAAGTAATGACAGGTCATCACATCGGGATTCTGTCTTCACTTTTGGGCTTCCCAAGCCAACCTGCATGCCACCGCCAGTCTCAGCTTCCCAAAGCGCAGTTCCAACAATGTCCTTCTCCCACTTACAAGCCTTCAGTAATTCTTCATCAGCAATTCTCAGTGTTCTCTGAAGACTGTCTGTGATCCAGTCTGAATCTTTCTAGGATTCAGAAACTTAGGCTTTAGCCAAATACATCTATTTATTTTTCTCTAAATTTCCCTGTTCTACTTCCGACCTTTAAAAAAGAACTATGATGAAATACATATAATATAAAATTTACCTTCCTATTTTTAAATGTACAGTTCAGTGGCATTAATTGTATTTACATTGTTGTGCAACCAGCACCACCATTTCTTATGCAACCATCACAACTACCTTTTCATTCTTGCAAAACTGAAACTCTGTGCCCATTAAACAAAAAACTCCCCATTTCCCCAGTAGATTGGTTGCCCTGGCAACCACCATTCTACTTTCTGTTTTTATGAATTTGACTACTCTAGATTTATGTTACCTAGGTAAAATCGTACATGAAATCCTTTCATGACAAATTATTTTCCTTAGCATAATGTCGTTAAGGTTCATCTATATTGTAGCATTTGTCAGAATGTCCCTCATTTTTCAGGCTGAAAAATATTCCATTCTACGTATATACCACATTTTGTTTATCCATTCATCTCTCAATGAATACTGGTTGGTTGTGTATTTTGGCTATCGTGAATTACACTGCTATAAACATGGGTCTACAAATTTTATCTCTGAACTTTGCACCTGCCATCTCTTCCCCTGTGAAATATCCTTTTTCCTTATCTCCACTGATTAGAATTCTACTAAAACTTCAAGTTCCAGGTGGGAATAATCTTTGCCTGAAGCTGTCCTAGATCATTACACCTCTGAGAGCAAGTACTGGAGAATGCTCACTTGGCACTTATCATGTAGATACTTGTGTTCAGTTTATCTTTTATTGTAGGAGTGTTTTGTAAGCCTTTGAGGCTAAATAGATGGGTTTTCCCACACTGTTTGGTTGGTTGGTTAACAGGTTACTGTAGGACTTGGTTTAGTGATTTTAGTAGAGTAAGTATGTAATTCATATGTTTTATGGAGATAATTGTGAGGAGAAGGAGGAGACAGAGAAAAAGGTGGGAAGTGAGCAGAGATTATTTTCCTATTGATTGTAAATCAGTATGGTTGTTGAAATGTCAAGAATAACAAAAACACTCTCATTTAATCAGTCCTAACTTTCAGATCTTTTATAATATACATCATCACACAAAAATCCTATATGTAGTGTAAGTATCACTGGGCTCAGAAATGGTTATGTGACTTACTAAAAGTCACACAGCTAGGAAATAGTGAACTCAAGACCAGAAACCAGGTCTCTGCATGCCTGTTTCCTCCATCCGCCAGCACCCAGGTCTGAGAACTCTGGGACTGCCAGAACCTGACTCCAGGGCCTGAGGAGTATTTTACCAATTTTTTTCCTGCTCCTTTTACATATATTCTCCTTGTCTTGTGCTCTCATGGGCAGAGAAAACATTTAAAGAGTTTTGACAAGCTCATAATGTGGCTTAGAATAAGCTGAATGAAAAGTCAATATGGATGATCATAGCTCAGCAAATTGTGGAAATACACTCTAGAGAATGGCCGGATATTATGCACAGCATGAAAACATTTAGAAGCTGGTTGACCATGGGCTGAACATGAACTAGTAATAAGGGAACTTGAAGCAATGGTAAAAAATAGATTTTGTTAGGACATCATGAAAGAAATATAAGATGAATGACCTATATAGTAATTCTCACCCCCTACCCCCCCCAAGAAACAAATGAACCATTATCATAGAATTTTTTTCTCTTATTGAGGATTTATGATTTGTGGATATATCTTGAGGATAAAAACCATAAATTTATTCATCTATTTACTTAAGTGTATTAAATACCTATTAAATAATGGGCATTGTGGCAGGATTACACAGGAAAATCCAGTCCTCATCTTAAAAAATTGTATGTGTAGCTTTAGAAATAGGCAGATTTTAAAAATATTAAAATTGGAAAGAGATATATATTATAAAATCCTCAAAAAACAGACAACAGAAATGCCTAACCCCAGTTAAGCTTCAGGAGTTGGTTAGACAAGGCTACCTGTCTGAGTTGGGAGTTAATTAGGAAGAAAAGGGGATGAGTGGTTCTTTCCGATAAATAAAGCCACTGGAGCCATGACAGGAAAGTAAGAGAAAATGTGGCTGGCTCTTGCTGGTTGGTAAGGTTTTGCTTTGTGTCCCCACCTGAATCATCTCTCTAATTGTAATCCCTGTAATCCCTGCATGTCGAGGGAGGGACCAGGTGGTAGGTGATTGGATCTTGGGGGCCGTTTCCCCCCTGCTGGTCTTGTGATAATGAGTGAGTTCTCATGAGAGCTGATGGTTTTGTAAGTGTCTGTCATTTCCTCTGCTTGCACTTCTCACCTGCCACCATGTAAGACGTGCCTGTTTCCCCTTCCACCATGATTGTAAGTTTCCTGAGGCCTACCCAGTCCTGTGAAACTGTGAGCCAATTAAACCTCTTTCCTTTATAAATTACCCAGTCTAGGATATTTCTTTATAGCAGCATGAGAATGAACTAATACACTAGTAAAAAGTAGGTGTGGTTGACATCACAGGTATGAGCCTGGAAAGTGGTGGGAAATGAGGCTGGTGAGGAAGGTATGCCTATGGTCATGAATGGAGGGCTTGCATTTTAATCTGTAACTTACCTTGGTTTCCCTAGGGCTGTCCTTGACCCACTGGCAAGCATTGTGTGTTTGCTGGTTGGACAAATAAGTGAATGCTTCACAAAATCAATGTGAAAAACTGTAGAAACAAGATACTTGAACCTGAGGATGGGCTGCCTTTAAATGGCATTTTATGAGGATGGTTTATGACATTTTGTCCATGTGACCCAATGAAAACACGAAACAGAATAAAGGGAAACTAATACAGACAAAGACTTAGGTTCTATGCCAGAAAGACCCTACTGGCTGTGAATAAGTTACTCAGCAAATAGCTTGATTATTCCAACTCAGGGAAGACATTGGTTCTTCCTTGAAGAGCTCTTGAAACATGATCACAACCCACTCTGGAGTCAGTTTGGGTGCAGTTTTCCCTAACTGTATACTGGTGAAAGCCTTGGCTCTGATCTGAAGAGCAACACCCTTCCAGGTGCAAGCTTGTACTTCAACTTCGGATGCAAGTACAAGCTTAGCATAACTTATTTCTCCCTGCTGCATCCTGACTGATGTGATTATAGTTGTATTATTTTGACGGCTTTCAAGGTAACCTTTTCTGCGTTTTATGTGTATTCAAGATAGTTGGCAAGTGGTGCCCCTATTGCTTTGTAGACACCTGTGAGGGTAGGGAAGAGGAAGGCAGGGATGGGGGACATTTAAAGAAAGAGCAGTTTGCTGTGCTCCCTCTGGAGACCCTCTCGCCAACACCTCTCATTACTTTGACCAATATTCTACTTCTCCACCATAGCTTACCGGCAGCATGGGACACAAAGTGGTAGTAGCACTCCCAGTCCACACTTGGAGGCCCCATCAGAGCATCCCTCAGTGTTTCCTACCCATGAAACCTCAACCCGGCTTGGGGAAATCTTCCTGTTTACAAAAGGTTTTGCACAGAGCCAGCACACAAGAATATACAATCTGATTTTCATGATAAAAGATGATTTTGCATATTTGAAACATGCTTAAAACCATTGCTCAAGCTGATAGATCCCCAGTGCCATTTTTGCTGGCCCAGTGGCAGCCTCCCTGGGCTGACTGGCAGCAGCAGGAGTCAGAAAACGTTTGCATTAGGGTAACCACAGCCAGGATTTGCTAATAGAGACAATACCTTGCCCTGAAGGCAGTTTCCAGCTGCAGCCCTGAAGCACACACGTTGAGAATGTATCACGCAGAACTGTCAGTCAGTACTGGAGCCAGAAAATTGTTGTTTCAAATGTTACAGTACAGGAAAATCGCCTCTCTGCACTTGCTGCCAAAAAAATGACAGCTTAATTTATGCCACACTGAAGCTACATTACAGAGCCATTCAGCTTGGCAGTTAAGTACGCTCCATGCTCACATCTTCCCCCTGTGCAAGTGTACTGGGGAGAAATACACAGGGGCTATAATAAGGACAATTGGTCGTGGGGTTTGCAATGTCAGTGGAACTAAATACAGGTGAAACAGTATCAGCAATAAAATACATCACCCCTGCCTCATTTGCAAAACCCACTTCTGCCTGTGCAGTTGCAAATATTCAGGAAGGCTCTGAGGCAACATTGTTCTGCACAGGATAGATTAGGGAGAGATGTACTGATGTCAACTCCCTGGGTTTTATGTTAAGGGGAGGTGCTGCAGTATTACCCATGACTTTGAAAATCATGTCAGTATCCTTGATGCAGACCTTCAAAACTTGGCAATGTTTACCCTTTCTGAAATTAAAAACCTGACAGCATTATACTGTAGCCAAGTATCTGTATTTTTTCATCTAGCTGTACATTAGAGTATTCAAGATAAACTTAAGAGTCAAGTTTTTTTTTTAAGCCAATAATTATCACCAGTTTTTTATTTCACCACCATTTTTTTATTTCACCAGTTTTTTATTTCACCACCATTTCAGTATTTTTCATGCACAGTGAACCCTCATCTACTTGAATGCATAACACTTTGACTTCTCCCGGCAGCAACAACAGAAGGTAGAGATTAGCTAGAGGTGTTTTTTTCTTCACATTCTCAACTGGGAAGCTTCTCTAATGTCACTGAGATTCTAATAAATAAATAGTCTAATTTATACTGGAATTTCAGAAGAGAAATCAAAGTTTCCTGACATAATTCTATCCTGGTACCCTACTACCATATAATACAAAGAGGTCCAAATTTCAGCATCCCTTTCAGAGGTACCCTCTTTCCCAGAATGACCACCTAGAATTGAAACATTAATTGGGCTTCAGAATATTTTGCCAAAAAGAGGTTTATAAGTAATTCACAAAATATTATAAGGCAACCCTTGTAAAATATAATGGCCCCAAGAAAACAGGCTCTCTGCAATTGGCTTCTCCCTGCTCAGTAAGCCATTCATAATAAAATGAGCAGCCCTCACAAGAGAGCAAATGCATTTGCAATGGCTGTTGATGTGCTATAAATCATTCTCAATAAAATGACTTGCAGGGATAAATGATACATATCTATTTAATAATCCATTATCCAAAATAAATATTCTACCTTAAAATAAAGCAAATGCATTCGCACTGGTTGTTGAAGTGTTAGAGCTGCTCAGGCTAATGGTAAAATGATTTGTAAAGTGGAGCTCTGATGCTGGGCATTGTGTCCTGTGTGCTCAGGAGATATTAATATCTCTTTATAACTCATCCATAGAAATGCCTTAAAGTAAAAACACCAACCAAAATGTTCCCAAATATCTGTAGCCATACTCGTTTTAGCTTCTTCATTGAGTGCCTTTGTTGTCCAAACACAGGCTTTTTTTAGTGTGGATCTGTGTAGGAGTCATGTGCTACTAGGCTATGACAAACAAGGCTAGACAGATTTCTAATCTCTAGGAGTTTATCATGTAAAATAGGCCATTGTTAGCCATGCCAAAATCAATGCTACACAACAGGAAAAGCACTCACATTTTAAACAAGCAGGAGGATAAAGAGTTATTCTAAAAAATTGTTTCCCAAATTAAAAATCTCACAGAGCTCAACACACATGGCTGTTTTCCATCCAAATACCCCACTTTTGGCTACTTCTTCTAGCATCCTTTGGTCTGTGTTGCCCTTGGCTCAGCTCTCAATAGCAAGTCACAAAGCAGAATGACTTTGGACAAGTCAGTTCTCTCTGTTCTTGCTTGCTGGCCAGTCTCCAATAAGAGGACTCCATCCTAGGTGATCTTTAGAACCTCTTCCAGCTTTAAACACCTGCAATTCTTGGCATTTTGCTTTCCTTTAATGTTTGCATTTATAATCTCACTCTCTTGTCTTTCTTTTCTGGTTCCTCTGTCCAGGATTTTAAAATATTTTTCTAATTAAGCCTAACATTGTTCCACATAGTTAGAATCTTAAAAGGATGACTGTGGTAACAATTATGGGAATGCCATATTCAATTTATTGAATTGATCACTCAAATATTCCCATGTACCTGTTTGGACAGAACACGGATCCTTCTTCCCTTCACCATCCTGAGCCCATCGCAGGAGAATCTTCTTGTTCAGTGGCCTCCAGCCAAGTGGCATTTCCTGTGTTTTTACTTGTCTACTATTCACAATCTTGTCTGTAACTATGGCCTGCCTGTCACAGAACTCTTGCCTAAAATTAAATGACAGGTGAAGTCTCACCCTGATTAACTGATGGTTCCATAAACCCTTTACACACCCCCGTGTCATGCTAGACATTACCAGTTCATGTGCCCCGGGTTTTAATACTCCTTAATTGGAATGTTTTTGTTACTGTTGATTATATCTTAACAAGCTGGGTTGAAAACATTTCAGGTAATCAATGCCTGATAGATACACCTCCACTGAGTCCAAGGAATTCTTTTACAGTAATTTTTCCCCCTAAGGTTTTATCAGTCTATCAGGAAGGAGTCCAAGTTGTAAAAACAAACTGTCTTATTCAACAGGAATTTTATTGAATAGCTGCCATGGCCACGTATTATGCTAGGCATTAGAACAGAGGTTATCTTTTGCCTCAAGGAATATGTAAGTTGCTGGCTCAATAGGTAACTTTTTGTTTACAATAAAAGCCTCTTACTACCCTGAATTTTGATGCATTTCCATGAAAATAGTATGTAAGCCTTTTCTTCATGAACAATGGAGCACCTATGCCTTAAAGTTTGTGCCTTTGACATGTTCTTGGCTCTCCAGAGAGAGCCCCAGAAGGCAGCAGAGTATGGTTATCACTTGGCGGAAGTTTCAATTCCAGGTTTCTCATTGAATTATCTTAATATAAATGCAGGTTCCCACCACTTTAAGATCAACTGTTCCTAAAACTATGGAAACGGCTGGGCCACCTGCTTGACTGCCTGACTCTTCACCTCCTGCTGGCCTCTGCATGATTTCCCAATTTCACTCTGAAAAAGCACCTTCCTTCTTCTCTATCGGAACCATTTCTTCTTTTTAACTTGGGAAGTTAACTTTTCTTTTTAATCTCTTAAGAGGAAAGTACTCCTATAAGGTTGTTTTTTCTAAGGCATAGAATGTCGCATGTTGCATCAAGGGAATTAAAGTAAATATTGAGAAACTCAAAGAAAAATGACTCTGACAAATCAAAATAAGGACTTGACCAAAGCATCCAACTTCTTAGAGACCTATTTTTGAGGGTCAATAGAGACCCTTATTTCTTAATTGGAGCTTGACTCACAGTTCCCTTGGCAGGAAGCTCATGGGGTTCCTCATAGGTTTAAATCTTATTATGTGCTGCATCATGAGTTCCACTATCAGAACATGATTATATTTTGAAAGCTCTACAAGCCCTTTGCAAGAAAAATAGTTGAACGACAAGCAGACATAGAGAAACCTCTGTCTGTTACAGCAGGACACATGATATCCTGATGCAGCCATATTGATACAAAGCCACAATGTTCATGATCAAGTGTTCTATTCTCAGATATTAATAGTGACTAATATCCAACAATTCTGAATACTAGTCAGAAAATTGAGTTATTGTCTTTAAGTTCAAGAGTAAGTGCAAAACCACTTTGTCCTTGCTTTCATCTATCCCGTTTCCGTCCCATTGATGACAATGCTGACAGTAGCGTCAGCCCCATGGTTCAGTCTGACCCTCTGACCCACACTGACACTCCAATGCTAGAAAAACACCCAGTAACACAAAGCTTGCTGCAACCCAACTCTGATTTTTTAAATTCAAGCAAAGATAAAGGAGGGCTATTTACAAGATTTTAGCATCTGAGCTGAAAGATTTCCAGGTGGATCTTGCAAAATGTGGGAACTGACTGGATTTGGGAACAGTTTTTGACACAAGAGCTTTGTATTGATGGATATAGCTAGGAGAGGGTCTTGAAGCAAGTTTTGATTAACTTGTTGTTTTGGTTAGATCACAATCTTATCTTTCAAGATAAGCTTAGTATTTTATATCTGGTCCTAGCGTTGCTTAATCTAGGGGCAAGGAATTATGATGGTCTCAATTTTCAGGACCTACAACTATGGATTAGTTACCTTCTACTTGCCTAAATAGCATCATAGAGGGACACACCTCAAACATTCTCAAATATACATACTTAGATGACCATATTTATACAACTCTCCCCTCTGCCCTCCTTCCTTAGTTTTTTTGATTCTGTCCTAGATTCTGGGCCAATACCTCTTTTGGGACATTCTTACTATACCAACTACCTGAAACCATATGTGCCCATGAATTCTGATCCTGTCCATTGTCATGTCGTTATAATACAAAGGAAGCTTGGTATTTAGTGTTCATTTTTGTTCCCCGGACAGTCTCTTCTTAGGATCAGACCTAATGTTGACTGGTTTTGAGTATTGCAAATCATATGACACTTCTTTGATCAAAACTATATAAGGATGATTTTTCTCTTCCTGCCGTCTCTTTCTGACCATAGTTCAATTCTGAGCTTTTATAGAAAATGTTCCATAGCCTCTCTCCTTGTCCCCACCATGCTTCACACTTCCTGGTTGGTTTTTCCATTACTCAACTCTTCATCTCTGACTAATCATTATCTAATACTTGAAACTGACAATATAGTTATGTTGACCTTTACTGTTCTACATTGGCAATGGTTTGTCACTCATATTCTGTAAGTTATTCCAGTGGCTTTGAGTTATTATTCTGTGAGCCCCTTGGTTTCCCCAAGAGGTTGTACTCCTCCTCCCCAATTCTGACCTGCTCCTCCACTTCATTGTGTGTTAGAATAGATAAGATATTTACCATAAGCTGCCAAAATCACTACTTTAAATGTGTTCCATTCTCTTGAGAGTTACTTCTAAAATTTAAAACATCCAAATATACATAAATATAGCAACACTGATAAGTTTTTTTATTGCAATACTCTAATTTCTGCTTTAAAAAAATGGGAAAGCTCTTGGGATTGGATGTAGTTAGCACTACAGTGAGAAAGTTGACCTGCACTTTAAAAATAAATTTGGGATGTTGAACCAAAAGTAAAGACGGCTGTGGAAGTTAGCTGTAGTTGCTCAACATAGCATGAATAAATGAATGAATGGATGTAGCAACTATTACATTGCCTTAGCTCCAGTTCCGGTTTCACTTTTGGTTTCCTGTGACTGCTGGCAAATTGCTGTTTCACATTGGACTAGACTTGCAGAAATCTATGGAATGTCTTTCTTCCCCAGACATAGTCTCTGATCTGTGGTTTGGCTCAGGTGGCCTCCTAAGTTTGTGCCAACCTTTTCAGCATTGGTCGATGAGGAGGATGTTATTTTCTATTTGTAAAAATAAGTTTACATATGTAACTATTCAAGTCACTTAGGTCATTTGAATAATATATTTTTCATAGCAAAGTGTTAATGTAACTCTTAGCAGTTATATTAACTATGAAAGCTATTATTCGAATGAATAAAAGCAGATGTCATATGAAGAAACTTGCTGCTGCTGCTACACTAAAGCAAGGAAAAGGTTTCACATGGCTGTATCTGACTCAGAGTTTGCAATGTGGTGATTGGTAAATAAGCAAAACTTTGCTTGGTAAATAAGCAAAACTTTGAGATGTATATTCCTCGTGCTGGACTCTACTCTCATTTTTCATGGGTTTGTTAGCACTTGGGTTTGTTTGTTTTTTTATCCCCTATGTTATTTAGTAAGCACATAACATTAAGTTAGGTTTTGTTTCTGTTGTTACTCAATCTATATAAAGCCCTGTGAGGTGGGTATTACTGTGGTTTTTGGTTTGCAGATGAGGAGTCCATTGCCCATGGTTATGCAACTAGTCAGTAATGTGTTGAAATTGGAACCAGGCAATCTGGCTCCAGTAATTCTATTAACCACCACACAGTGCTATCTCAACAAGGAAAGATAAACTCTTTAAACTGACTTATGTTATAATATTGTTCAGGATGGCCCAGAATTCAGGACAAGGCAAGATGTGGTTGAATTCCATCCAGGAAGTTTGGGTTTCCCAGAGGGCCTCAGTTTAGGTCCATCTCACAGGCCAACTTCTCCACTTCTGTGTCTTTAGTCTAGCACAAGGCCTGGAACAGTGAAGAGGATCATTAAAACTCTGTGGTACAGAACTGAGGTTGTGAAATGAGAGACCAGACCTGTGATCCATGATGGATTGTGACTCTCAGCACAACTCAATGCTTAAGAGCATGTGTTCCAGAAGCCTTGGACTTGAATTCTGACTGTGGACCATGGTGATACCAACTTGGATAGGGGTGGTGGCTACAGCTCTAAAATCTCCATCAATCTTTGCCACTGTAATAAGTCTCTATCTTTCAGTAGAAACATACCCCTGCCTGCAAATGTAGCTTTAGGATGACTCTCCTGACTAGCACTAATCCCCAGCGCCTCTTTCAACAAAATTGCCTTGGCCAAGCCCTTCCCATGTCAATATTCTGCAACCCCATTTACCACTGATGCTGGGCAAGTTGTCTGACCTCTCTCACCCTCAGTTTCTACATCTGTGAAGTGGGAATTGCAGCAAGGATGAAATAAAACCATTATATAAATCGCTTAGGATAGTAGCTAACCATAGTAAACACTTAGGAAACTATTCAATCTGGCTTCCCGTTTATAGGGGACTATAAAGGGAAGAATCAGGATCCACAAATGCTCATAAATATTTCAAACAGGGTCCTGGAAATGAGAGATTTATTTTCAGGAAGGCTGTATAGGCTAAACATCAAGTTTCTTTGCTTTTGCTGGTATTAAATATGGTGACTTTTTGTATGTGCCCCTAATTTAAAAAGTAGAAAAACAATTACTTTAAATTACAGTGTGGTATATATATAAATTAAGCGTTTTCATTTACTTACACAGGCTTAAATGTCCAATGTTATTAACCGTAGTAATAAAATTATGGTTCTATAGACTTCTGTTCATTAACTTGTTATTATTAGACTCAAAAAGTATTTATTAAACACCTACTTATTTAATTAAGAATTTAATAAGCACCAGGGGCCATGCAAAAATGTCTGTATTTTAAAAGTCTAGTTTGCTGTTTCCTTAAGGGTAGAAGTCACATCTTCTATGAGGGCAAACTGATTTGTTAAGATACTGATCTGTATTTGTTCAGACTATATTTTTTATACCCTCCCACCCCAACCTTCAAGCATGTTTTGTTTCCTTTTTTCTGGTGGGTAGAAAAGAGACCTATCTGGGGCAGGGATTATTTTTGTGGACAGAGAAAAACTAAAGCTGCTGAGAGTCAACAGCAATTCTGTTCTTCTGCATGAGTTTAAATTCATCAGTAACACTACTTATTTGTCTTGGAGGGCAAGAAGAGAGAGGAAGGTATCTCTTCAATTGCAAAAGGAGAAAAGAGAAAGATTTTTTCAGGCTAAGAATGGGGAGAAGGCCCATAGACTGCAGGAACAGTAGACAGCCCTCAGCCCTCACACATACACTCCTTGGCATCATCACTCCAGGGAGGTGGCAAGTTCTCCGGGGAAATGATCATGTGCGCACACTTCAGAAGAAGACCAGACGCACGCAGGCATCCAACTGGTGCTTCCATCCTCTGCAAAGATTTCTGTATTTCACAAAAACACATGGAAACAGATTGCTGCCAGAAGTTAAAGTCTGCACTGACTTGGATATGGGTGGTCACTTAATGGTCCGGAGGTTTCTGTTGTTTCAGGTAGGTCTTCTGAGTTTTTGTAGGACCTAAAGAGGGATGGAGATGGATGGAGCCTTAATGCTGCTTTTTAAGGTAGACAGTTCAGAGTCACTTTTGAGTTTATTTAGATAATAATAGAGACTTGCCTTGCAGACCTTACAACCTGTAGACTAATAGTCTTACTGCTATGCATGCCTAAGCTTGGTGCTTTGCACATATTAGGTGCTTAATAAATATTTTTTGAATTGGTGTGAAATTGAACCTGGAAATTTATGGTAGCAATGCTAATTGAGGTTTATACAATAAAGTAGACGCCCCACCCCCAAAAGACATTAGAAATTATCTAGAAAGCCATTACTTCAGAGATTAACAATGATGTTGCCATGAGGCAAATATTCTACAAACAGAATATGTAGAAAAGGGTGAGCAAAATAGTGCCAGTTAAGTGTGAGGATCTTTGTGTCACTTGCTAGCTGAAAGGATGAGTTATGCCCTTGTTTAATTTGTCAGTGTTTCAATTAGAACATCATTGGTGACCCTTCCTTCTGACACAGGCCATTTTGTTCTTGCAACACACTTGGCCATTGGCCACATTTCCCGTTATTGATGATGCGAATTTATGTATTGCAGATATAAATGATTTAATTGCATATATAAATGATTTAATTGCAGATTAGATAAATATGATGTAGACATTCCCAATCACATAATTATTTAAAAGATGATAATAATTTGGTCCCATTTGTCAAATAACATTACTGCATTTTAATTTACATTTTCAGAAGATTTAATTAACCAAGTTCTAGGAACTTACATAGGAACAAGCCGCCTTAAATCCTTCCTGGAACAAAGCAGGATACAAATAAATAAACAGACAACAGCAGATTGTCCCTTTTACTGATAAGATTTCTTTCCTTTAAAGATTCCTTTTGTTTTTCTTTCAGAGGAGAATACAGTATACTTGTGGGTAATTCATCAAAATTACAATTAATAATTAGGAAAAATAGAATTGTATCATTTAAGGCTAACATTTTAAGATCTTCTTTTTTTGAAACTGTTCTTTAGCGTTAACTTAGACCAGGCATACTTAAATAAACTGGAATCTTGGGAATTCTTAAACATGGATGGAGAAAGAGTTACACCTTTATACTTTATTTCTACTACCCTCTAATGAAACTTAGCCTTTTCTTCAGTTATAAATATAGGCAACAAATCCCAGGAGAATTTGTAGCACTTGTGATATCATGGATAAGAATCTCATTAGATCTTGTGTTGATAAAATGGATTGGGAAAAAGACATTTATTTTCTGTATCACAATTACATATTTTTAATATTGATTTTCTATGTATTTGACTTTATTTGTATTTATCATTCTACGTATTTGACTTTACAGATTTCAAAACATTCTGAGAAGGAGTCTGTAGGCAGCACCAAACTGTCAAAAGGGACATGGCAGAGGAAAGTTTAAAAACCCTGGCTATTTATGAGATTTTGAGAGGGAGTCCAGGGTTCAAGACCTCATCAGGGAATGACAGAGACCATCTTGCATGCCTTTGTATTTCCACACTTAGAGCAAGTTCCGTGCACAGCAAGTACTTAATAAATACTTGCTAAGTACTTAATAAATGTACATGTCTACCCCAGTATATGATATAATAATAAATAGTACAGACTGCATATTCCTCTGAAATCAAAAAATCATTAAAGAGATGTGAATATGTTCTCATTTTTTCATGACATAGTTTGTGCTTAATACATATTTTTGGCCAGGTAATGAATTCTTTAAATTCCATTTTTAATAACAGCAATGCACACACTGCATCTTTTAAGATTTTTCAGTAAGTGATTTGGCTTATATAATATACGCTTCAGGGAGTGAGAAGGAAGTAAATGATTTTGAACTCTTGACAGAGATTTTTTGCTAGGCCAACAACAATTTAAATATGTGTCTTGGCTTTTACAGATCAAACTCAAGCATTTGTCCATTGCCATAAAGGAGAGAAGAGGTACATTTTTAATGGGAGAAAATAACCAAAAATGAGTCGATTTCGTTCAGGGACATAGAATCTTTCTGGGAAGTTGTTCTTTCCCAACTGAAGTCCAAAGGCCAAGTAGATCTAGTGAAAAGTAGACCTAGTGAATTGCAAGGACCCCTGGGTTGAGGCATCACCTTGGTTAGGTGAAGTGAAGGGAGAAATATTCAAGGAAATAAAGAACTTAAAGAAAAAACAATAAACAATTCAGCAAACTTTGCACACACTTTTGGAAATGTGAAATGCTCTGGAAAGTCTAAGCAATAGAATTGAACAAGTAGAAGAAAGAAATTCAGAGCCCAAAGACAAGGTCTTTAAATTAACCCAATCCAACAAACACAAGGAAAAAAGAATTAGAAAATATGAACAGAGCCTCTGAGAAGTCTCGGATTATGTTAAATGACCAAACCTAAGAATAATCGGTGTTCCTGAGGAAAAAGATAGTTCTAAAAGTTTGGAAAACATATTTGGGGGAATAATCGAGGAAAACTTTCCCAGCCTTGCTAGAGATCTAGACATCCAAATACAAGAAGCGCAAAGAACACCTGGGAAATTCATCACAAAAAGATCGTCGCTTAGGCACATTGTCATCAGATTATCCAAAGTTAAGAGGCAAGAAAGAGTCTTAAGAGCTATGAGACAGAAGCACCAGGTAACCTATAAAGGAAAAACTATCAGATTGACAGCAGATTCTCAGCAGAAACCCTCTAAGCTAGAAGGGATTGGGGCTCTATCTTCAGCCTCATCAAACAAAACAATTATCAGCCAAGAATTTTGTATCCAGCGAAAGTAAGCATCATATAAGAAGGGAAGATACAGTCTTCTTCAGACAAACAAATGCTGAGAGAATTTGTCATATCCAAGCCCTCACTACAAGAACTGCTAATAGGAGCTCTAAATCTTGAAACAAATCCTGGAAACACATGAAAACAGAATCTCTTTAAAGCATAAATCACACAGGATCTATAAAACAAAAATTCGAGTTAAAAAGCAAAAACAAAAAAACAAAAGAACCGAAGTGCACAGGCTACAAAGAGCACCGTGAATGTACCTCACATTTCAATACTAACATTGAATGGAAATGACCTAAATTCTCCACTTAAAAGGTACAGAACCGCAGAATGGATAAGAATTCACCAACCATCTGCTGCCTACGTAGGAGACTCACCTGACACATAAGGACTTACATAAACTTAAAGGGATGGGAAAAGGCATTTCATGCAAATGGACAACAAAAGCAAGCAGGGGTAGCTATTCTTACATCACAGTATCTAGCACTGACCCTATACTTCAAGAGGCATTATTACCCTAGAAGGAATTACTTATCCCCATGACTTGAGTATAGAATTCAAAGAACTACCTATGCAAAAGAGACTAGAGATTTTGACCACAGTCCTTTTTGTCTTTAGGGGAGAAGGACAATTTAAGAGGGCTTAAGAGAGGTGTTAGGTCTATATTATTACATAAATGTGAACTTAATCAATTGCCCTGCCAACTTGCATTTACTTAACTAACACTTGTCCTGAATTAAAGACTTCTTGGCTGGGTGCAGTAGTTCAGATCTGTAATCCCAGTAGTTTGGGGAGCCAAAGTGGGAAGATCGCTTAAGACCAGGAATTAGAGACCAGCTTGGGCAACATAGCGAAATCCTATCTCTGCAAAAAGTATCGGAAAGTTATCTGGGCATGGTGATATGTGCTTGTAGTCCTAGCTACAGAAGGATGAGGCAGAAGTGTGGCTTGAGCCCAAGAGGTCGAGCCTGCAGTGAGCTGTGATAGAGCCACTGTACTCTAGCCTGGGAGACAGAGCAAGACCCTGTCTCCAAAAGGAAAAGAAAAATAAATAAAATACCTCTTTATCTGTGAAGGCTATGAGTAAATCCAACTGAAAACCTGGTCACATTTTGTTGAGTTTGCTAGGTTTTATTTCTCACCAACACCAGTTCCATATCAGATGCTTAAACAGGTAAGTTTCCCTAGCTTGGATATTTCCAGGTAATTTATTCTTAAGCTTCCACTTCATAAAATAGCTTTGGACCAAGGCATTATTTCCACATAGACTCATCAAATACAATTTTATTATCTCAGTTTGAAAGCAAATTTTAAATAGACTGCCAAATATTTGCTAAAGATTTCATTTATTTTTGAGTGAATTCTCTGTTTATAATCTTGTTCTTACTGGCACTTCAGAAATGTTTCCTCTAGAGTCAATAGGTGCAGCAAACCACTATGGCACACATATAACTGTGTTACAAACCTGCACGCTCTGCACATGTATCCAGAACTTAAAGCAAAATAATAATAAAAAAGAAATATTTTCTCCAACTTTTTAAATCTCAAAAATGGATCTAATAATAAATTATCTATTGGATAACCAGTAGTCTATACTTTGGCCCTTTGATCTAGTGATGTGCAATTTTGCCTCAAAGAATATGAGTAAACATCCCTGATTTTTTCAAAAGCTTCTGATAAGGAAGGCCCAATATTGATCAGTAGGTTAAAATTACAACACAAGCAAATCTCCTTGGTTTGTGTATTCACTATTGGCAAAAGACCCATATTTACAGGAAAGAGATAACAAGACAGTCTCTGTCAGGGGCTTGAGCACTTTATTTTGAAAGTAACACAGGGGCTGCCGACTTGGCAGAATCAAATGTACACCTAGAACAAGCAACAGCTGAGAAAATGCTACTTAGGATAGATTTAATTCTGCAGGACTAATTGATCCTTTTAAAATGTAAATTTATTTCTGGTCACAACAGTCTGATTTCTGATAGTGACTAAATGTATTTTAGCAGTACAGCTTGGAAAACAGTGACCTGTTGTTTTAAACTTTACAGTGACACCCCCTTAAAATGAGGTTCAAAACACAATTTAACAGTTTTGTCTCAATTTATTATAAGAGTTTCATAATAAAACAGGGATATTTCTAGTTACTAAGAGACCTGTCTTTAATGTGAGCACTCCTACTAAACAAAAGCCTTATAAATTATAGTTTCTAATTTTTGGCTACAATTGTGATGTAGCTACCTTCTTAACAATATATCTTACTATATATATGCTACTTAAACTCCTAATGCATGTTATTTAAATAAATAAGAAAATGTATTTGAATTGTGACAGTTCTTTCTGAGTGTCAAGAGGGAAAATAAGGACAACTTAAGATACACATAATTACAGTACAGTAGAATTGTGTGTAACTGTCTCCAATACATGGCTCTGGCCCTTTAAAAATGAAAAGGCTAAACAGGAAGTATGTTTAAATAGAACGCACTTTCTATTGATTGATTTTGTATTGTCTGTGCCTTTGATCACTGTTTAAGAGAACATGGCTTCAGGCCAGCTATAGAACACCTAAAGATAAACCTTTAAAGACTCAAGTGATGTTTTGTCAAGGAAAGCAAGCACTTAGCCAAAGGGCATCCTACATAAATCTGTTCTTTCTTCAGCGAGTGCCCCTGAACTGGCCGTTAGAAAGTCTCCCTTTAATTCAGCTCGGTCCAAGAAGGAAACTAATTAAACCTGCATCCAGGTAAAATTGATGAAGCTGGAAGAAGAGCTTGCAGCTTGGAGACAAGAACAGAAACACCGTATGCTGTTTCAGCCAGCCAGTGGGCAAAAGGCTGTGGGAAAGTTCTTATGCTTGGACATGAAATGATTCGATGGCGGAACTGAGTCATGTCATTGGGAATTCATATTGTCCTTTATATTGAAAGATAAGAAGGTGCCGCTAACAGTGGTGCTACCCTTTCTGTACTGCATCCATTTTATCTTGAGAGCTCAAAATTTAGGGAACCATTTGGTGCAGCATGATGCTCCTCAAATGATCTGTGGAGTAGACCAGCTTTTGCCTTAGCATTTTTCCCCCAATTTGTCATGGATCAATACTTTTATGAAATATACTACAAATGCATTGCTAAAATATGAAATAAAAAGCAAAGACCTTCAATTTATAAGCCTCAGGTTTTTACTATTACATTTAACAGGTATAAAATTACTTTGTCAAGGCATCCAAAAGTATCTACAATGCTACCTCCTAATTCCTGGACTCATCTCCTTGTAGAATGGCAAAGGGTCTGTAGACCACACTTGAGGTGTTACTGGTGTGGTAGGTAGACTTTGGTTTCAGACAGGTTTATGTTTAGATCCCTTTTGTCACTTCTTGGTTTAACTTGAGAAAGTCACTTGTTTAATGATGCATAAGAGGCACAGAATCAGCACACATTTCCTAATCTTACTAGTATCATGTACAAGATCCATTTTGTAAATATGAAAATATTGAGACATCCTGTATTCTTTTCTTCATTGCTGCCACCTGAAATTATCAGCAGAAAACAGATCTTCTCTAGGTTTCTTCCATTACTGTTAAGATATCATTTAGTTCATCACAGATACTAATAAGGCAGGGACTTGCTAACAATTCAGCCCAAATAAGGTCACAAGTTGGTTTCTGGTTGGGAGATTGGAAAGACAGCCTAACCACAGCTACAGCAGATAGCTCAAATGAGCAGTTCTAGTGACCAGATGATGTCTTGTCTTAGGGTGACCTACGGCTTACCCGAGGGGAGGGTAATGAGCAGTGGAGAACTCAATAAATATTTGTCAGATGAATGTTGGGAGTAACTTTCTGAGTTGACAACAGATTTGCCTTGGGTGAAATCATAGATAATATGTTACTTCCTGTTCAATATCATTGTTATTTTACTAGTGCAAGCATATGGTCTTCTAGCCACACACTAGCCTACTCACTGAAGCAGCAGATTTTTTAGCTGTGAAGCTTTATCTTCAAATGCACCCTTAAATGGAATCTAACTGTATAAAAAGATGAGAGCACAGTTGTGCTGGTTGAAGCAGGAGGAGTTGAAAGACAGGCCTTCGTCTATTTTGCCTTCCTGATTCAAATGCCTAAGACTCAATAGAGCACAATTTGAAACCATTGCACTAAAACACCACTGAACTCCATGGATAGCTCAAATGATGAGTCAAATGAATGGCCAAATTACTGAAAATAGCCAAGCGTAGTTTCCATCTATAATTGGCAGGTGTTCCCTTAGTTATTGGTTCTCCATCGAGATATCTTGAAGATGTTGCCACACGTTTATCATAAGCCCAACTTACCTGCAAAAGACTATCTTCTCTCAGGCTTTTTGGTCCCTTTCTTTGTTTCTAAAAATTCTACTGTACTATCTCCTCTGCTATAAACCAGCACATTGTCTTTCTTACTAAAAAACCATTATACACTCAAGGGCTCTGCTGTACTATCAGAGACTGCAGGTATAATGGACAAAGAAAGCTTAGACAAGTTGTCCACACTCTTTTTTTCGTAGTCTTCACTCTTGCCTGGTTAGAGCATTCAGTGTGCTTCCCCCCCCCCCCCCCAAAGATTGCAACTGTTGAGTATCAAGGGAATTAAGCATAACATTGATGTAATTGAGCTTGTATCTATTGCTGTGGGGGATAAATTGTCTATATAATTCTATGTCTGTAGGTCCTTAGACTTTACCACTTCAGGTTCAGTAATGAATAGAGGCAGAGTTTATAGTAACCTGATATATTTAGGGATTTGATTGGATTTTCTTTTTTTTTTTTTCTTTCTGAGCTTTTGTCTTTTAGTGTGTGACCATAATAGCTCTTGTAATGCAATTACTTTGCTAAATCAATGTTAATGAAATCAAAACACTATCGTTATATAATATTTCAGAACACAGATGACAGCTTCATTGTATGCAATCAGGATGAATATCTCTTCAGATAAGTAACATCAAGGGAGTCCCTCTATAAGTCAGGTCAGCCATATTCTACAACTCTATAAGACTATAGACTTTAGTCAATGTCATATTCATGATTTTCATCCAAAATATTTAATCTTGCTCATTTACAATGGTATGCTTTAGAAGCATACAATAGTCATTTCCTTTCTTAGACCTTATCTTTTATAATTTCTGAACTTGCTAACATATAAACAGTATTATGGTCACTCTTACAAATAACTCTCTTAGAGTGAATTTATTTATATTTGGCTGGATTATAGAAATCAAATAATAAAACATTAGGAAAATAAAACAGTCTTGAAAATATATTTCTTTTCCTTCTATGCAGAATTTGGGAAGACAACTAAAAGCAAATTCTATATAACCTCTGAGGTTTTGAAATATTACATATACCGAAACACTTAATGTTTTCCAAGAAATGTTAGTATGCTATATCAACTCTATAAATCCTCTTGAGAATTAACTAATTATTTTGAAAGAAAGTTTGGTCTCAAATTTAAAATAAGTATCAAATTGGGAAAGACTGGGATTTTCTGGAAGTCTTCTCTGAATAAACCCCAGAATAAATCTATGCATTTCTTAAAGGAGTTGACAGAATTACCTGATGCTAAACCACAAAAGAACACCCATACTGTTACGCAAGGCCAGAGATTGTTCCACAGCATGTAGGAGCTGAATGGAAGAAGCTAATGAGAAAAAGAATGATTGTGACAAGCAATTATGTCACCTATGTGAACAGCTTAATTTTCTAAATTAGCCACTTTGATAATTATGACATCTCATTTGTCTTTTAATTCCATGAGCCCTGAAGTTTACCTTTGATTTTTCCCAATCCGATAAGACTTTGATAAGCCAAGGGCCTATTATGTGTCTGAAAAATTCAGATTTCAGGCTGATTGGCCTTGCTATTTGCTTGAGCCAGAGCAAAATGGCTCTCTCTACAAGAGCTCTCCAAGCCTTGCTTTCCTCACTTCTGTTTGCAGTAGAGATGGAAGAGAAAGGGAAGGGGGCAGAAGAGGTTGCAAAGCAAATTAATAGTGTCAACAGGACTAAAGAGAAAACTATTCAGATTCCTCCAGGGAAAAGGCAAACTGTTTTTCAAGTACATTAAAAATCACTTTAGTAGCATCCACTTTACATGCATGCCCCCAAATTACCAAGCTAATTACAAATTATTCTCATCTGCTTATTGAAGCACTTTCAAGATCTTCCAAAGGATATGTATTTTTTTGTTGTTGTTCTTATATTGACTTGGGAGGTTTATAAAAAGTCTTGGGGCCTGTATAGCCAGGTATATTAGAAATATAGATTTCATGAAAGGTGAATCCCAGTGACCTCTCCAGACTGGATTTCTGAAGCTGAGTTATATGCACAATGAGGAGAAGTCCTGACTTTATCGATCTGCAGAAATTTTGTAACCAACTGATCTCTCGTACTTGAATGTGTGCATGTGTACTTGGCAGGAGAATGCCCAGATGTGCCAAATAAGGTGACAGGACATGTGCACATGGTCTTCCAGAGATAAGGGCCTACACTGGGAGTTCAGATCGCAGCGTGGTTCCCAAAACACTTAGGAAAGTCAGGAAAATTGATTTAGCCCATCACATTATGAGGGTGGATTATACATAGCTGTGTATAAAAAGGTAGGGCTGTGGCTGAAGGAGGCAGCTCTCAGGAATGAAGAGACGGCTTCACTCTTCATGCACACACATCATACCCACACACGTATATATGCCTATATCCAACCATGGCCTGAACAGACACTGTCAATGATTGGGTGACACTTGGTCTGCTATTTTCAACATACTCCAAAGGCAGTATGTTATTTCGTGTCTTTCCTACACAAGGTTTCCCTTAAGGTTTATTTTAAGTGGATCTTACCTAGAAAAAGATTTGTTTTGCATATTCCTGTGCATCTCACATTTTAGGATTGGTATTAAAGTAATTGATTTGAACCAGTGGTTCCCAAACCTGAGTGATCAGATTTACCTCTTGAATGTAAAATATTGGGCATCTCAGCAGTGGTCTGGACCCCTTCCTACTCTTTGAGATTGTGCCTAGATATTCTTGGGCTTCTGAAGAACTCTGCCACTGTGACTACTTAGAACATAAGAAATGTCTTGAGGGTTAAATCTCCAATGATGTGTGGTGGGCCTGGAGTTGTTACCACCAGTGACGTCAGAATGATACACTCTGCCCCAAACAGAGCCAGGCACTCAGGTTTGAATAAGATTTTTTTTTTTTAAGCCACCCATTCTCTTCTTTTTTAAAAAAAAATATACTGAAAGTATTTATAAAGGATATTTATAAATAAACTTGTTAAATCTTCATTAGCTTAAATGTATCTGTCAAACTTACCATTAACTTATTTATCATTTTTGTTTTTTGAATAGAATGGGTTAATTTTTTAAATTCAGGTATAACTTACATAAGTAAAATTCACCTTTCTAAAAAGTGCGTAGTTCTACAGGATTATACAAATACATACAATTATGTAACCCACACTACCATCAAGAACAGTTCTGTCAGCCCAAAATGCTCTTCCACGCCACTTGTAGTCAGACCCCTGGCCCCCAAACCCCTGACATCAGCTGGTCTCTTTTCTTCAGAGTTTTACTTTTTCCAGAATACCATCTAAATGAAATCATACAGAATTTAGCATTTTTGCTTTGACATGCATTTGAGATACATCCATGTTGTTTTGGGTATCAGTACTTCATTCCTTTCAACTGATGAGTATTATCCCTTATATGGATGAACTGCAGTTTACCCATTTATACACCAAAAGACATTTGGATTGTTTGAAGTTTTTGGAGATTACAAATACAGTCACTATAAGCATTCATGTATTTGAGTTGGGATTTATCAGACAGATCCAGCTTCCAGAATCTAGGATTAGTGCTAAACAAATTCACAGGATGATGATTCACAGAATGAATCATTCCAGCACCTGATCTTGACCTTCCTTGGACACTGGATCCTCCAGGTCTCCTAGGGAGACTTATTTAACTTCTTGTGCAAAACTTCTTAAAATTCACACTACAGAAATCTTGATATCTTTTGTTTTCCCAGAAATAAATTTTCTACACACTAATTCATGAAGAAATACACAGTCATACCTTGGTATCTGAGGAGGATTGGTTCCAGGACCTCTCTTGGATATTAAAATTCACAGATGCTTAAGTCTCTGATATAAAATGAGATAGTATTTGCATATAACCTATGCACATCCTCCCATATACTTTAAATCATCTCTAGGTTACTTATAATACCTAACACAATGTAAATACTATGTAAATAATTATTATACTGTATTGTTTAGGAAATAATGACAAGGAAAAAAAGTCTATACATGTTCAGTATAGATGCAACGGTTTTCTCTGAATATTTTCGATCCTTGGTTGGTTGAATCCATGGATGCAGAGTCCATGGATACAGAGGACTGACTGTATAAGTAAGTCCTACAACCTGTATTTATCACTTTGACTACAGTTTAAAAGAAACATTTCTTACTTGTTGAGGATTCCAACACCTTGAACTAGTCTTTCTTTCTTTTCACATCTGGTATATTGTGGAGTATGCTCTTGACATTTAAATGGAGACATTTAGTTATTTATTTGGTTTAGTATATTTTAAGTTTCCCAGTAGAATGAAAATCTTACTGTTTCTGAAAATCACAGAAATCATGGCTGAGAGAGAGAGAAATGTCTAGAAAGAGTGCTCATGCATGACCTGAGAGCTTTGAAGTCATGTAATACATTTAGCCTTTTAATAGGTGATCCCAACTTTAAGGAATGGGAGTATGAGAAAATCCTAGTTAATAAGCCATGCATATCAGGTTCTGGATAGTCAGATCCAGAATCATTTCTTTCAGAAAGCATTCTCCAGTGGTTTCTATTTGGAAAACAACTCTCTCATCCTTGTAGTGCATTTAAAATGTCCCCCTTCCAGCAGCATAGCTATCGCATCAAGCAAGATAAAGCATAGTTTTATTTTTTATGGTAGTTTTATTTTATTGAAGGGTAATGACTACTCATCCTCCATGTATTTGGGGAGTGAGAGCTATGAGGGACTGTGGAAAATAGTGAGGCCTGTTGATTTTTTCATGAGATCATTTTTCCCTTGACATGCAATTTGATGCTTAACAATTTTTCTGAAAGTCAAAAGGAGTACTACGTTCCCTAATTTTCACAGAGCTATAAATAGCCCCTCACAAAGCATAATTGTATAAAAGAGATTACACTTCTTTATGAAAGAATTTCCACTGGAAAGATAAAAGGAGGTCAAAACTCTTATGTGAGACATGTATTTTCAAGTATTCATAAAAATAGAAATCATCAGCAGTGGGAAAATTCTTCATGATAGACAGTCACATACAAGATACTGGAGCCAAAGCCATTTTTACAGGCGCCAACTGTAGTTTGAATGGAATCCAGCCAAGAAGCGACTGCTAGGCATTTAACTCAAGTGCCAATAAAAAGGAGGAGCATGCGCGCGCGCGCGCACACACACACACACACACACACACACACACACACATACACACACACACACACTCCAGCTTGTGGAGGTATTTGCCAGAAACATTTTCAGGCTTCTGCCATCTGGGTCCTACAACCAACAGTCAGGTCCTGTGGTGACTCCAGGTGCTGACTTCTGCTCCTAGAGGTAAGATAATGTGGAAAAGATGAAAAGGGGAAAAATCAGAAGAGCACTTGCAGCAGTTGGAAGGATCTGCTAGACAGCATTTAGATAACATCAAGATCCCAATTAGCTTGTAATGATTCCAGCGCCATGAAAACTTTAAGAAGTCCACTTGCAAGTGATTAGACATGCATTGGTATTGTTTTTGTTATTTATAAATCACCAGAGACACACAGGACAATTTACAAAACATTACAAAAGACCAGGACGCTGTCTCACTGGGTTTATGGGCATGAAAAAACAAAAAAATAAAAGGTGGACAGGCCGGGCGCAGTGGCTCACGCCTGTAATCCCAGCATTTTGGGAAGCTGAGGCGGGTGGATCACGAGATCGAGGAGATCGAGACCATCCTGGCTGACACAGTGGAACCCCGTCTCCACAAAAATACAAAAAATTAACCGAGCGTGGTGGCGGGCGCCTGTAGTCCCAGCTACTCAGGAGGCTGAGGCAGGACAATCGCGTGAAACCAGGAGGCGGAGCTTGCAGTGAGCCGAGATCGCCTCACTGCACTCCAGCCTGGGCTACAGAGGGATACACTGTCTTAATAAAATAAAATAAAATAATAAAATAAAATAAAATAAAATAAAATAAAATAAAATAAAATAAAATAAAATAAAATAAAATAGAATAGAATAGAATAGAATAAAATAAAATAAAATAAAATATAAAAACGTTTTTAAAAGGCGGACAACATATGAATTACCTAAGAAATCACTGGTAGTCATGACACTGAGGCAACTTATCTTGTGTCCTTCCCATGTGCCAGGCACTGAGTTAAGACTTTACACAAGCTCTCAATTTTAACCCTTACAACACCCCATAAGGAAGGTGTTCTCAATAGACTCATTTTACAAACAAGTAAACTGATTTTCGAGGAGTTAAGTGACTTGCTCAATATCTTACAGCTTGTATGAGGTAGTGGCAGGATCTGAAACCAGGTTGTGTCTTATTTCAGAACGAATGCTCTGAACTTCTGCCATACTGCCTCTCCATGGGAGTGTGCTGAGTTATTCCTCCATGAACTAAAAAAAGTTTCAGTGGGCCCTGGGTCTCAAGCCTGTAATTCCAGCACTTTGGGACTCCAGGGCAGGAGGATCACTTGATCTTAGGAGTTCCAGACCAGCCTGGACAATATAGCGAGACCCTGTCTCTATAAAAAATACAAAAAAAATTGGCCAGATGTGGTGGTGCACCTCTAATTCAGCTACTCACGAGGCTGAGATGGGAGGATTGCCCAGGAGGTTGAGGCCACTGAGAGCTATGATTGCTCCACTGCTCTCCAGCCTGGGTTACAGAGCCTATTCTGAATTTATAATAAGGGGATGCTAGACCAGCAAAGCATAGACAGTAGACAGTAGTTCTGGCATCTTCCATGCAAATGAGTCTCTTCAAGCCACCCGGTTCCACATGAGGTTACTGTATTCTATAGCCGACTATAGGGCACAGAAGTCAGATACCTCCTCTCAATAATAATGATTACATTCCCCCAGCATCCTTTATCTACAGGGTCACTGCACTGGGTCCTTAGACAACTTAGTTCTTGCACAGAGAGTAAAATATCACTATTCACTTCTTTTTTCATTCTTATAAGGATGAGTGTTAGGGCTGGAATTAAAGCTGAAAGTTGAGATTACTTCCTGGCAGCAAATGTTGTTCTATCTTTGCTTCAAGTGTCTGTGCCTCTCTGTTGATTACCTCCTGCCACACTCTCAGTTATCACACACAACAAAAGGGTGGGGGGGGGGTGGTGGTTGCAGAGGGAGAAAAAAAATTAGGTACGGTCAGGTTCTTGTTCACCTCATCATTTGGTTCATTTCTTCCACGCTCAGAACTCCCTTTGTCATCAAGGAGAAAGAGAACCTAGGGGAGGAAGGGAAAGATGACTGGGCCTGAAGTCGTTTATAACCACAGGCAACTAGATCATTTTATACCAAAATGATACTTTCTCAAAATCTCATCATTCATAGCAGAAGTATTTCTTATGGAGTAATATTCCTGTGCTTGTGAAAACAGTGTGTGCAGTTGAACTTGCTTAATCTGTGAACATTTCGCCTCTTCTAAGAGTTGGGGAAAGTGTATTATGTCATTATAGTGTTAAAACGCATCAGTGACTTGATCATTTGAAATGCTTTAATAAAAATGAATCCTGTTAGCTGATTCTGATTATCTAGCACCAGACTTTACAGGCTTTTAAGACATTTTCCAGTTGTCAGATTTGTTTCTTTCTGTGAGACATTTAAATATTTAGATTCCATTCTTTCTGGGTATTCTAAATATAGGAAACAGATGTCTTAATAGCAGAAATATTAACAAGATTACTCTGTGGACTGTCTTCTCTAATGGCCTTTTGAAAATCATATTACTGGATTATGTATCAAACATCTTTGCTTGAAGTGAAGTAGTGGGTAGAGACCCAAGATTCAGTCCTGTTAAGAAGAAGTATTTGTTTTTTTAAAAACATACATTTTTATGGCTGGTATGGTTTAGCTGTGTCCCCACCTAAATCTTATCTTGAATTGTAGTTCTCATAATCCCCATGTGTCATGGGAGGGACCCAGTGGGAGGAAAGTGAATCATGGGGGTGGTTATCCCCATGCTGTTCTTGTGATAGTGAGTGAGTTCTCACAAGATCTGATGGTTTTATAAGGGGATTTCCCCTCTTTGCTCAGCACTTCTTCCTGCTGCCGTGTGAAGAAGGATGTATTTTCTTCCCCTCCCACCATGATTGTAAGTTTCCTGAGGCCTCCCAAGCCCAGCAGAACTGTGAGTCAATTAAACCTCTTTTCTTTATGTAAATGACCCAGTCTTGGGTCTGTCTTTATTAGCAGTGTGAGAATGGACTAATATAATGGCCAATTAGAAAGAGCAAAATATGGCTCACTGAGCTCATTCAAAAACTTCCCCAATAGTAGTAGCTTTCAATACAGGCTATTTTGTGTGACAGTGAAGTATGCATTTACATGTGTGCTTCTCATATACTTCTTGAACTCTTCAGCAAAACTCATTTCCATACATGAACAGGTATATTATACATTCCTGCGTGGGTGCATGTACATACACACGCACGCGTGCACACACACACACACACACACACTGATTTTTATGGTCAAGTAATAGGAATACTGCAGGCAGAAATAATTTTTATATACCAAGCAATTATACTTTTCATTGCAAGTGTTTTCTTCTTACCCGGGGACTTTTCTCCCATTTTAGCTAGACCAGGAAGAATCCACTTTTTCAGGCGAGGGGGTTCTTACCACAGCAAAGTAGATAGAAAGTGTCCGATGCCCCAGAAAGAATACTCAAAGCACAAGTGGGAAGAAGCTCCCCTACAATTCTATACCCAATCCCAAGTGCATATACAAATTCATGGGATAGCGGAGTACAGAGAAAATAAATGAGAGTATTGGACTTGGAGGGATTGAATAGAGAGGAGAGTATCAGTATATAGAACATATCCCCTCCACACCCTCCTAATTGGCACTCCCCTCAAGCCAGGTGGCTCCAAGAGCTTGTGATCAGGGCAGTCACACAGGCTCCTGTGCTTAGAAAGGCCCACATTTAACATTTAATACTCTGGGCCTTTTATCTTAAAATTCTCTTTATCTTTAATTTTGTGTTTCGGCAGTGAAGTCTGATAGTACAATGGAGCCTGGACTCTGCATGGTCCCACTTCCTGTCACTCCCAACTTTCCAGGGATGGTTCTTGGACACACCTTGGTGCCCTGGCTTCTCCCAACCACCTTCTAATTTCCCAGAAGCCTCTACTACTCTCTATGGCCCACCCCAAGGACCTGGTTGTGAGCGTGGGGAGGGTCTGAGCGTGTGTGTGCCTCAGGGGGTCTCCAGGTGGGGCATGGTGGTGGCTGTACCAACTTGAAGCTGGCATCACCATATGTGTTTCGCAGGCACTTTGACTGGGCAAGCCTCTTGAAACCACCTTTGCAAAGATTATGACAGTAAGAGAAATCTAGCATGGCTGACTCAGTCTTTCTTCTAGTTTCCCAGGGTGACTGTCCTTGCTTATTCCTGGGCGTCAGCCAAGCTAACCATGGGAGGAATGTAGTTTATAGTTTAAGCTTAAAGCAAAGACAATAATAGTCCCTCCCTAAAACTGCCCAACTCTTTATGTGGGTGTTGAAACTGCCTTTGTAAAATTAATGAAAGGCCATGAGACTAGAATTAGGTAAGCGGCCCAAATTCTGCTAAAATGTGTGGCATAGTTTCTGTAATCCCTTACTACTCAGGTGTCATATGGCTAGAAGTCACAAGAATTGTGACTTCCCCAATTGTTCCTATAGATAACATCACTGTTGTAGAACCTAAGATTAGTCTTTTGAGATGTTTTTAGACTGACCCCACCCAGACTTGTGACTCATGACTCAACTGGTCCTATGGCCCCCCATAGGCAGACTCAGCTTTCAGCACACAAGGACCAGTGTCCACACCCTAATGATTGCACTCCCCAACCAATTAGCAGCACCCATTCCCAAGTCCCCTGCCACAAAACTATCCTTGAAAACCTTAACCTCCAAGCTTTCTAGGAGACTGACTTGAGTAATAACTCCATCTCTCATATGGCTGGTCTCACATAAATTAAACTCTTTCTTTACTGCAGTACCACAGTCTCAGTAAACTGGTTTTGTCTGTGCAGTGAGCAGGAAGAACCCATTGGGCAATTATATTCTCACGGGCAATTATACTCTCACCTAGCCCCCATCCTGGTACCTAACCCATCTTGACATGGAGGTTGCAACCCCTCAATTGTTCTGTCCACCATGGGTTGGAGTAGCAAACCCTTTGGAAGGAGAGATTGACTTCCCCATCTCTATTGCTGCAAAATGAATTACCACAACTCTATGCCTGAACACAACACATATTAGTTATCTCACAGTTTTTGTGGGTCAGGAGTCTGGACACAGCTTAAATGTGTTCTCTGTACAAGGTCTCACCAGGCTGCAATCAAGGCATTGGCAAAGGTGTGCTCTGATTTGAAGGTTTGCCTAGGGGAAGGTCTATTTCAAAGATTACTCTAATGGTTGGGAGAATTCACCTCCTTGTGATTGGAGGACTGAGTCTTCACAGTTTTTTCTGGCTGTTGGCTGGGGACTGCTCTCAGCAAATAAATGCAGTTCCCTGCCGTGTGACCTTCTTCATGGGCAGTTTCCAACATGGCTATCTCCTTGCTTAAGGCTAGAAGAATAATTTCCTCCTTTGATTTAATTACCTTTACCATATTCTACTAGTCAGAAACAAGTCTGAGGTCCAGCCCTTACTCAGAAGGGAAGAGATTATGCTGGCATAACAAAAGGAATCAGAGATTACAAGGCCACTTTAGAATTTGGTCAACTATACCCAGATGTGGTTCCTTTTCTCAAAGAGTTTGTATTCTAGCTGAGGAAACAAGATCAACACTTCCAAAACATTGAGACATGGAGACAAACATTTCCATGGCTTCCAGGAAGGCAACCTCCTGCCTGCCTGCTTTTAACAGTTCTGAGAAGGATAAACAAGGAGTGATTATAAAGCACTAGGCCAATTCTGCAGTCATGTGTGTGTCAATAACTTACTCGTTTGTGCCACCAGAATGACTTTGGGTAAATTACCTCCTCTGGTGTACTAGTTTATTCCGTTTTTATAACTTAAAAAAAAGAAATGTCTTCCTTCCTCTTTCTCATGCCCAGTCCCACACAATTCTCTAAGAGGAGGCTGAGCATATGGTCTTCTCTGAGTCTGGGTCTGCAGCTTCTCTTCTCTATGGCCATTATTTAGCCTGCAAATAGGAAGAAAGGCTCCACCTTCCCCACTGATCGCCAAGTGGGACTGGGAGCCAGCTGTCATTAGAGAGAGTTCATCCAGCATTTGGTGGATGCAGGTTTGGAACAGGATCAGAATTCTACTGTCAGGCCAGGTAAGATTATAGCATTATGGAGATGTAATACAAAATGCCCAGAAAATGGAGAAAGTTTCTACATAGTAAAGATGGGAGTCAGCTGCAACATGGAAGAATGGGGTGGGGACACATAAGGAACAAAAAATTCATCTTAAAAGTCTCAAATTTTGCATCACAATCTAATCTTGGGCCCTGTGAAGACTAGACTGAATCCCAGGAGTGTCTACGTTCTTAGGAGGTGGAACAGCTCCACATCCTGAATGCAAAGGACTTTTATAAAGGCAAATCCTGTTGTATAAAAGCCACTCAACCGAATTACTGCACTACAATAATAACAATGTTTTTAAAATTGCAGAATGTATGCTGATTAATTCCATAGAGGATTCTGAAACTCCTTTAAACCAGAGAAGTACTGTTTATACAAAAATCAGAACATCACTTACTTTTCCAGAGCACCTTCTATTTCTGCTATTAAAGTGACTCGTCCAAGATTCACTCCATAATTGGTAACTTGTAGACAGTGACTTGGGATATTTTATAGAAAATTTATTTTAAAATACATGCTGTAGCTGTAATTTACCTCCTTCCATGGAAAAGAATGGTAAGCAAACTCTGAACTAACGCCCAGTGGAAAAGGATGCTAGGCATTAGGAAGGCGATACTGTGGCATAAAATGTGTTTAGACAGATTTTTCTGTCTGGCGTTACCCACAGAAAAACCAGCACAGTGACACTAACATAGAACCCTCTGTGTATTAGTCGGTACTCACACTGCTATAAATAAATATCTGAGACTGGGTAATTTATAAAGAAAAGAGGTTTAATTCACTCATGGTTCTGGAGGCTGTACAGGAAACGTAGCTCCTTCTGCTTCTGGGGAGGCCTCAGGAAGCTTCCAATCATGGTGGAAGGCAAAAGGGGAGTGAGACACTTCACATGGCCACAGTAGGAGGAAGAGAGAGAAGGGGGAGGTGCCACACACTTTTAAATGTCCAGATCTCATGAGAACTCTATCACCATACAGTACCAAGGGGAGATGGTACTAAACCATTCGTGAGAACTGCACTTCCATGATCCAGTCACCTCCCATCAGGCCCGCTCCAACAGGAGAGATTACAATTTGACATGAGATTTGGTGGGGACACAGATCCAAAGTGTATCATTCCACTCCTGCCTCCTCCAAATCTCATGTCCCTCTCACATTGTAAAATAAAATAATCTCTTCCCAATAGTTCCCCAAAGTCTTAACTCGTTCCAGCATACTCAAAAGTCCCAAGTCCCAAGTCTCATCTGAGACAAGGCTAATCATCCCTTCCACCTATGAGCCTGTAAAATAAAAAACAAGTTAGTTACTTTCTAGATACAATGGGGGTAAAGGCATTGGGTAAACACTCCTATTCTAAAAGGGAGACATCAGCCAAAAGAAAGGAGCTACACGTCCCATGCAAGTTTGAAACCCAGCAGGGCAGCCATTAAATCTTAAAGTTCCAAAATAATCTTCTTCAACTCCATGTCTCATGTACAGGGCACACTGGGGCAAGGGGTAAATTCCCAAAGCCTTGAGAATTCTTTACCTTATACTATGCATATTTTGGGCCAAATCTTTACTCAGCAGCTCTCTGGTGAACTTTTCTTCTACCACAGATTAGACCTTATTCCTTATTTTCACTAATTTAATAATTATTTAAGTACTCCCTCTGGGCAAAACACTATGCTAATGTAACAGAAAAAGCAATAAATAGTAAACACAGACCAGCCGCACCATCTTGCAACTTATATTCTAGACAACACAGCTTTTTGCTTAGAAGTCATCTTTCTTTCAAGTCTTATGTGATAAAATGTTTAAAAGAAGTTGTCTGCTCATATTTCAGTCATAAACACACAGTTTTTCATTCAAGAATTTGTGTAATGATTTTTCCTATGGTCAATTACTGAATCTGAACACTTACTGATCTTCTTTTGTTCCATGGTAATTTTCCTTATCAGTCCTCCACTCTTTCTTTGGGGAGCTGAGTCAAGCATGATATTCTTTTTATTTATATTTTCATTACATTCTTATCCTCTTAATATATACCCCTTTGATTGCTATCAACTATAAAAAGTGTTCTTGGCTAAATACAATAGAAGTATTTCTGAAACATTGCATGCAAATTGGATTTTTGTAAATTAAATCACATTTATACTTAGACTGTAATTTCAGAAGTATAGTACAAAAGAATGTACATTGCTTCAAGAAATGGTCAAATAATTTCTGACACCTACTTGCAATTATTAAATGGATATGCCTGCATCTTTTCACTTTGTATAGAACATACAAGGTAGGATCAGTAAAGCAGACTTCAAAAAAAAATCCACTGTCCAATGAAGGTAGTATTTTACTTCAATATTGAACACATTTTTTCTGGAAACCCTACCTGCATTTCAAACTTAGGATGCCGAATTAGAGTTAGTCCTTTCTTTGACGGTGATTGATTCAATTATTTCACTCTGAAGAAACAGGCTTGGAGCATGTTCTCTACCATCTAAATTTTGCCGTCAGGTTATTCTGACAATTTTGGATTATCATCTAAAATATTTAATCCATTTCTGTCCTTCTCTGACACCTCGCAAGTGTTTCAACTTTCTCTCTTCAACACAGGTCAATATAGTTCCAAATGTAAATCCTGCTGAAAAATTCAAATAGGAGAGGGATATAGCTGTAGAATGGAACTAGCTTTTGTTGAGTATCTTCTGTGTGTCAAATCCAAAACCAGGTACTCCATATGCATACATTAGGTCTCATTTCATCATACACCAATGCTAGGAAGAATATTAGTGTATTCATTTTACAGTTGAGGAAACTGTACTGTGGTTTTGAGACATTAAGTAACTTGCCCAAGGGCACATTATTAATATGTGTAGTGAGGTCCAGGGGAGAGAATAGGGTTGTGGGAATCAGTCAAACACTAGATTTGAAAACCTGCGTGACACCGGGAAAAATACTTAAAGTCCCTAAGCCTCAGCCTTTTTTCTACAAAATAGGGCTCCTTCCAGTTTCATTGGGAAGATAAAAATAATGTATGCACAATATCTAGCAAATGATAGGTGCTCGATAAATTACAGCAATGGTTTTATACAAAACCCACCAAGTCCAAATTCACATCCAGCGTTCCTCCCAGTACCTCACCCATTTATTTTTACTTTAAAAAAAATTTTTTTTGAACCGGAGTCTTGCTTTGTCTCCCAGGCTGGAGTGTAGTGGTGTGATCTCGGCTCACTGCAAGCTCTGCCTCCCGGGTTCAAGCCATTCTCCTTTCTCAGCCTCCCCAGTAGCTGGAACTACAGGCGCCCGCCACCACGCCCGGCTAATTTTTTGTATTTTTAGTAGAGATGGGATTTCACCGTGTTAGCCAGGATGGTCTCGATCTCCTGACCTCATGATCTGCCCGCCTTGGCCTCCCAAAGTGCTGGGATTACAGGCGTGAGCCGCATGTGCCTGGCCACCTCACCCATTTAAAATGACGATTTAGCTATGGAAACCAAGAACCCTCACAATAATCCCTCACACATTGTTATTCTTGGGAAAGTTTTTGAAAACCTAGGGCATCTTCTTGATTTCCCTAACATCAGTCAGCAAAAAATGTCAGCAAGAAAGCAGCCTGTACAAGCTGAATTCTAGTCCTGGCTCTAACATGAGCTGCATGACCTTGGGTGAGTCATCTTATTCTCTGAGTGCCAGTTTCTTTTTGCCCTAAAGTGGCAAAATCAGATGAGATGACCTCTAAGGTGCCCTCTGGCTCTGTGATTCTCATTTGACCGGGACCTCGGGGACATATTCTGAGTTTTCTTTGTGTGACTCCTTTCTTCAATAAGTCTGTCAGGCAGAAACTAAACCTAGAGAAGTGAACGATCAGTTGATCATTTAAAAGTCCATCTCCTCATTCTCTGTTCCAGTTTATCAGGGATCTTGTCATTGAACCACACAACATGTAGGCTAGAGCCAGAAAAAGTACCTACAATAGAGCTTCTTTCAGCCAAGATGGGTTGAAAAGTACCAAAGAAGTTGATGATGAGAGATAACTGCTGGTCAGCATGTATCGTTGACCATGTAACTCTCCTTGTCAAATTAAAAATTGAAAAGGCCCTTTGAACAACAAGAACAGCTTTTCTGTAGCTTCGGTATCTGCCATCAGGAAACAAAATTAACCATCTGAGGGCCATTCAGTAAGGAATCGCCCTCTGTTGCATTTTGTCAGGTTGCAATGGATAGGATATTTCAGCATCAGTCAGGGTCTAAAAACCACATGGCCCAGTGCTCTCTTCAAAGGGATACTACAGTGGCTATGTACTATACCTGAAAGTTAAATGTAAAATTTATTAAAATTTCTTGGCTCCTGATTCTTTTGGTTTATGTGTTTTCAATCTATATCTTTTAAAAAGAATGATTCAAAAACTCTACTCAATAAATATCAACCAAGTGTCTGCTGTTTTCCAGTGTCTAAGACAGGTATTAAAAGGATGGAGCAAAGAAAATGGCATTTCAAATAAATAAAACATGGTATCTGCCTTAAAGAAGCTAAGAGTTTAAAAATTGCCTTAGCAATTTTTAGTAGTTTTGAGCCCTAGGAGTTGAAAATGAGAGCCTAGCTAAACTTTTTTTTTTTAAAGGATTGAAATAATTTTTCCAGTAGATGGGAAAGCCCAGCTCATTGGGAGGGATGTTGAGGGGGTGTGACGGAAGCAAAGCAGCTGGCCCTCATTCTCTATCCCTGTATCTGTCAGGATTGTTGGTTCTTCTCATATTTCTCTGGGTTTTGCGATCCTAACCAGAGCACGGAACAGGGAAGGGACTATATGTGTTAGACAAAGTTGGCGGTTAGTAAATGTTGCCTTTTGCCCGATTCTGATTTATATGTATGAGCATAAATAAAAGGTTAAGAAAGACTTGCTCAGTCACCAAGTAGCTCGCAACATGGCTTTTGCCATAATCAAGATTCGGGTGAAGGGAGAGGCAAGGATGAGAGGTGAGAAATCATTTCCCTGTCGTTGGTTACCCTCTCAGTCATGAGGTGAGAATTAGGCTATGACATTTTATGACCTGATTTGATGACTAAAATTTAATTTAAAGGCTGGTATCTGAACATTGAGCTGAAGATTCCACTCCAAGTATGTTATCTTACTGATTCATATAGTTTATAATCAGAAACCCTGATTAAATTTTAGATATGTTTTCTTTATACATTATTATTGATATACTCACTAACAAATCATTCACAGAAAGCATATTTTACTTACCCATATTACATGCAATGAAGAGAATGGATTCTGGACTATACTGAATATATGACTGCTAAGCTTTTAATATTACTCTTCAGGTCTGAAAAAATCAGAACTGTATCATGATCTGCATTTTGAACTTCCTGAAGACAATACGGTAATTTTTCCCCCATGAAATGCAGTGAAGAAATATGAAGCCTTCAATGAGTTTTCACAGGGAAAATCCTTGTTCATCATCATCTTGCTACTCCCTTCCTGCTATCCCCACTAGCTGCATCCTGATTTAGGATGCTATGGCCTCTGCAATTACTTCCTGTCTTTCTTTCTTTCTTTCTTTCTTTCTTTCTTTCTTTCTTTCTTTCTTTCTTTCTTTCTTTCTTTCT
>NC_045441.1:59835188-60111889 GCF_002776525.5 Piliocolobus tephrosceles
TCTTTCTTTCTTTCTTTCTTTCTTTCTTTCTTTCTTTCTTTCTTTCTATTTCTCTCTTTCCTTCTTTTTTCTTTCTCTCTTTATCTTTCTTTCTTTCTTTCTTTCCTTCCTTCCTTCATCTTTCTTTCTCTTCTTTCTTTCTCTTTCTTTCCCTTTCTTTCTCTTTCTCTCTTTCCTTCTTTTTTCTCTCTCTCTTTCTCTTTCTTTCTTTCCTTCCTTCCTTGTCTTTCTTTCTCTTCCTTGTTTCTCTTTCTTTCCCTTTCTTTCTTTCCTTCCTTCCTTCCTTCCTTCCTTCCTTCCTTCCTTTCTTTCTTTCTTTCTTTCTTTCTTTCTCCTTCCTTCCTTCCTTCCTTCCTTCCTTCTTTCCTTCCTTCCTTCCTTCCTTCTTTGTTCAGACACAGTCTTGCTCTGTCACCCAGGATAGAGTGCAGTGGTGCAATCTCAGCTCATTGCAGCCTTCACCTCCTCCCAGGTTCAAGCAATTCACCTTCCTCAGCCTCCTGAGTATCTGGTATTACAGGGGTCCACCACCATCCCCAGCTAATTTTTGTATTTTTAGTAGAGACGGGATTTCACCATGTTGACCAGGTGGGTCTCGAACTCCTGAGCTCAAGTGATCTGCCTGCCTCAGCCTCCCCAAGTGCTGGGATTACAGGTGTGAGCCACTGCACTCGACCCCTCTCTTCCCTTTTCTAATCCCTCCCTCCCACACCTGCCAAATTAATAGTCATAAAATTCCACATCCTTCATAACATTTACCTGTGCAATCTTCAATGTCTCTCCAGTGCTTGCAAGACACAATTGAAATACCAGAATTTCATACTCAAAGCTAAACTGACTGGCTCTGGTATAGAAGCTCAGCCTTTCTGTGGTCCAGAAAAGTTGGACATTCACTATGGTGCCTTCCTTGACACTCTTCTTTCCTGCCTAGACTTCTCCTCCTCTCATTTGTCATTCTTTATATCCTACCCATTCTTCAAGGTCTTCTTACAACTCCTGCTTTCATCACTCTAGCCAGCAGATGTCTTAGGCATGCATTCCACCACAGTCATGTAACAAGCCATCCTCTCCTGCCTTCTCATTTCTATTCAGTCTTATCTGACTTATGTCTTGCTTCTGACGCAATTGGGTTTCAGAGACCATAAGTTATACCCTTTTCTAATCTCCAAAGCATAGAGCAAAAAAGAGGCTCTGTCAAGATTGTGGTGTTTAATTTTTTTTATCTTGATAAATTTTTTTAAAGAAACCAGTTGGTCCATTGTTATGAAAAACAAACCATACAAATATAGAAGTCAAATAGAGGAGTAATAGTTATAGTCCCGAGAAGGTCAAAGTGAACTGTTTTTCACAATGCTAGTAATTGACTGAGGATACTTGGCCAGTTATTTAACCCATCAAGCCAGTGTTGGCAAAGTTTACTGTTATTTGTCCTTGTTGGGGACACCGCGAAGTGAAAGTGATTTTGCTTGTGTTACCACTTTTCTTGATAATACCAATTTCCAGCAGAGTCTCCAAAGGAGAGTCGTTCAGTTGGAGGGAAATGAGAAAAACTCAGTGAGCTAATCCATGTGGGTTAGTATGAATGGAAACTGCAAACATTGAGAATTCCAGAGCTGACAATGGAGGGGAAGAAAAAAAAATCACCAAGTAGGGAGGAGCCACTATATTCTGAGTTCCTGAAACTCAAAGATTCTCCATTCCCTTGGGAAATTTCTTTAATGATTATTGCCTCCAGCAACAGAATGGCCTCAGGAAAATAGCTCTGCCTTTAAAGCCTCAACTCAAGCATAGATAAGCCACTCTCCCCTCAATTAATCACAATATTTTCTGGAAAGTTGAAGGATAAATCTCCATGTGGGCAGAAAACCTAATCCACTCCTATGAATTCATGAATTCTTCAAAAGTTCTTCTCTTCTTAGGTGGCCATTTCTGGTCCTACCGCATGTGAAAAGGAATATACCAACTTCCTCATGCTAGCTGTCCAGAATTGCTGAGAAGTGCCCAGAGATAAAAACATCATGAAGGACAGCTGGGGTCGCTCCTCCTGGCATGTGGGGAGGTTGGCTCCTCACCTCTGGAATAAGAATTAACTTTAAGATGATGCATCAGGATGACCATCTCAACTCATAGTCTTACAAGGGAGAAGGGGCTGGACTTGTCCTCATTCTTCCCACATAGAGTTCTTCATATTCATCTTCAAACTTTAGGATATCTTTTCCCTAACAAAGTAGACTACAAAGTTTGGATTAGAAGGAGACAAGAATGTGATCTTCCTAAAAGGGAGTCCTAGCCTCTATACCTTCTTGTTTGAGTAAGTTATAATAGGAGTGAAAAAGGAAGAAAATTCATCCTAAAAGAAAAATTTCAAAAATAGAGGTATGTATACACTTGTTCACATCTATCTAATTAGTATCTACCTAATTTCCAGACCTAATGCATAAATATTTTCCTTATAATATATACTGATGTGCAATAAAAGTGTTATTAAGCACTGGTGCCTATGACAATACCTGGCAATGTAGTAGGTGCTCAATAGTTATTTGTTGAATAAATGAGAGTGTTGGAAACTAGTGATGCAGAATCAAAGATCATAATAATTGTTACAATTTGGGGACTTAGTACATGTCATTGAGAGTCTATTATCTATAATCCTCACAAGAATAGAGGCAACAAGTTTATTACTCCTGTTTTTGCAAGTGGGGAAACAGGTTTATTGAGGCTAAGTAATTTGCTTAAGGTCACCCAGCTAATGAGTGGTGAAGTCAATGTTTGATATTAGCTTTCTTATTGAAAAATGTGCCCCTTTTTCCTACCCACTACACTAATGCTGTAGGGGGGAAAATAGCAACTCCAGTAAGAAAATGAAGACTCTTTTCTCCGACAAATTTCTGCTGCCCATCGATACTCACGGGTCTACCCTCACCCTACTCCTTTCCAAGATATTGCTACTGTCAGAGTACAGAGTACATTAAGAGAGTCTCAGAGCTTATTTGCTTATAACTTTGGACAACCTCCAAGAGTCTTCTAGATTCAAAGGGTCTCACAGCTAAAAACTCTAGATGCAGAAGTATTTGGATATTGGTGTTAAAGCTGTTCAGGGCCTAGATGGAGCATGCAGGGAAGTGTTCTATTTAGGAGTACAGGTCTTAGGCTTGTAATAGTTAGTATGCTTTTGGCCTCAAGTGACAGGAAAACAATATGGAAATTTGTCTCAAAAGATAGGAAATTCAAAGGTCGAGTAGGTTCCAGACACAGTACAATCAGCTGCCCAATGATACTATCAAGGATCTAGTACTTTTCATCTCCCCTTTTGCAGTTGCCAGGCTTTTACTAAGCTGATTTACCTTGTAGGTGATGCAAGAGGACTGCCAGGGCTGGATGTTTCTTTGACCTCATGCAGTGAGAGAGAGAAGGAGAGTGAAAGAGAGAGAGAAAGAGAGAGAAATGGGAAAGGAACCTTGGGATATAGCAGGATATAACTCATTTTCTTTAATCTAATGAGGGTAACAAGTCACATGTCTACTCCTAGCTTATTAAGGATTGCCAGGGGAAAATCATGCACCAATTTAGAGTAGATATCTGAGGAAATGGGGGAAGGGTGGTATTGCTAGAAAGATAAGGGAGCATGGACTCTGGCTGGGCAAAATTAAAGTGCTACTGTTAGGATTGGCTCAAATGATAAAAACTAGGTAGATGCTGATGGCCCCACGGTCTGTGACCTTGAGGCTGATCATCCCAGCCCAACATGCAACTGCAATTTGGGGAAAGTGTGTAACATACATATGTACATATTTCAGCTTTTAAGAAAATGAGTCATAATATGTTTTATGCATTCAATTGATAAAACTTTGATAAATAGGATGGTATCAGAGATTTACATAGAAAAAATAGCTTTTATGCAAATAACTAACATTCAGGAACATAATGCTATTCACTTTGAATAGTTTAGATAACTTTCATAAAATGATCTTTTTTTGGTTGCTGTTCTATGTAAATTTCTGACAACATCCCATTTAACATGACTCTACATTTTCATTAGGAGACAGCCTAATGTTATGGTTAAGAGTGTATACTTGGGGCGTAGGTGGCCTGGGCTGAATTCCCTATCCTGCCACAACAGCTAAATGATCTTGGGCAAGTCACTGAACTCTCCATGACTTGGCTTTCTCATGTATATGTAAAATGGGGATGTTAAGAAGAGCAATGATAAGGTCACTCAGAGACTTGAATGAGTTAATCAATGTGAAGTGCTTAGAACAGTGACTGGCCCAGTTATATGACAGGTAACATAAACATCCCAGTGTTTACAAAGAAGTAGTCTACCCTGAATGTATTCATGTACTGTGTTGTTCTCACATATTTCCCAGTATGTCCCTGACCCGTGAGGGCTTTTTCCATTCAGCGTTCAAGGTGGTCCTCTTCCTCTCAAGACCTAGATTTTACTCTCTTTGTCTCCTGCTTAAATCAATGGTCCCAAATCTGCTATCATCTGACTTCATAGGTCAGCCTTTCTTATTTCACAGAAAACAAAATGGAAGATCAGAATTGCCAGCTGTCTGGTGTTTAATGGGGAATTTTCCCCCTCCCTCCCCACCATTTTTTTTATAGTTCACCTATCATACTCGTGTGCAATTGAATGCCTCTCCCATACACTATACTTGCCAACTCTATCTCCAGTAATTATTCTGTTTTAGTCCGCTGCAATGTACCTGCCAACAATCTGAAATGTGCAGGTGGTGGCTGCGCACACTGTCTGCTTTGCTCTCTCTCCATTTGCATGCATCTTGTAGTGGCAACCTAATGTGATGGCTCTGACACGGCTTACAATGAAGACAATGACAGGGGCCAGGGCTGCACAAGTGCCTCCTCTATTTACCATCAAGATGATGATTTTTTTTTTTTTTTTTGCATTCTCTTTTTCTTCTTTTCCTCTGGAGAAGACAAGGTAAGGGCCTGCACTATGCTTTACGCTGGTATAAAACACCTGTAAAATATGTGAAGATAAACCACCCTCAGTGCCTCAAGAGGAATACATCTCCTTGTCTTTCCTTCCTTCTTCCTCATCCACCTCTCATCAACCCTGAGCAATTAAATGTATCACAATTTGTTGGTGAGTTCCTTTTGACTCAGGAGAGTACATTTTTTCTCTTGATTTTTGTTAACAAAGACATCCTTAAAAAATGCATTCTATATTCCTTTAGGGGCTGTGACAGATAACAACTAAAAACGATGGTTTTTGCTCTAACATGCCGTTGTTGCTCATCAATTCCTTTCTCTTTATTTTCTCCAAAAAAAAAAAAAAAAAAAAAAAAATCCTTTGGGGCTGGAATTTTCTAAGATTGGACTGAACTTAACCATTATCTAAAAAAAAATCATTATCTCAAAATTTGTGAGCTACATTCTTTCAATTATTTTTGAATTATGGAAAAAATACAGTTTTTCCACTCTGACAATGGACTCCAGACATTTGCTGGTATGACTTGAAAATAGCGATCAGTTTCAATCTGACTAGACTGGTCTTTCGTGAAGGGTGAAAGGGAATCCAAATTTGAAGTAGTGTGTTTGGAGCCCTTAACATTGTGAATTTCTGAAATTACAAGCCTGAGTGTGCAATTATTACATTTTTGTCTCAATCTTTTTTAAAGTGCTTCTGTTAAAACTCTCATTTTGAAGCAGCCCCGATAAAGTATTAGTGACAAAAAGGCAAAAAGCCTCAGATGTTTTCAGAATTTGCTCTCTGAGTAAAAGTGTAGATCAAAAGCCTCTTAAAGCCTCTGTCCATTTTCAGAGCTGTGTCCTTGACCACAATTCTCTTCTCTTACACCCACTCTTCTCTCCAGTTGCTTCTGATCCTTTTTCTCCAGGCTTTCCCATGTTCCCTTCAAAATGCTAGCCTCCTTGGCGATTTTTTTCGTACCATTATTATTTTTTCAAGGGCATAATACAGAGGCATATGGGCAGTACTGGTCTATCTTGGGAGACTAAAACCCTATGCCCACCTTTGTTTTTTTTTTTTTTTCCCAGGTGCTCCCTCTCGGATCAACTTAATAACCTATTAGATATCTCAGCACTCAGGAGGTCACATGCCTTCTAACGTTAACAAAATTCTATAAGGGTTGATTATTTTAGGTGTCTTGTGTGCAGTAATCAAAGAATATACAGTTAGGAAAGAAATTTGGAGTTTATACTACCTTGGGCTTTGGCAGTCAAGGGCTGAGTTAAAAACACCCATACTCAGGAGAAGCTTACTTGTAAGGAGGAGGCTCATAAACATATCATTGTAACCCACATGGTAAATACAAAGAAAGAAATGCATGCTGGATGCACAGAGAACGCCAGAAGGGTCTTTGAACCTTTGGAGGGTGGGGCCTATGGAAGGTGAAAGAGCTGCTTTATTGTGGGCTATATGACCACTGAGGACACCCAGCCTCTGATGGCAGAAGCACAGCTGGAATCCAGGCCTTCAACCCTCTTTTCTGAGGGCCTGGCACTTCTCTACTCTTTCTTTGATGTCAAGTACATAAATCAATAGCATGATTTTTTCCCCATTTTTTTCCTTTGCTTTTGGACATGTTTCCCCTCTGACCACCACTTAAACACTTGGGAATCAAACTCCAAATCCATCTTAGCCCAAACTGGACAGGCACAGTGCATGCCTAATAACTAAAAGCTAAATACTACATTTCCTAGGGTGGCATGCACTGGGTTATGCTCCCTATTTTGATTTGGAGATGATTGTTTCTAACTGCAGTAATTCCAAAAGAAAGAAAATAAGAATACAATTGTCTATCTCATCTTTTCTTTCTAAATGTCATAATAAATATATGTCTGCAATTATTTTTATTTTCTTGATTTATTTATTTGTATCCAGATTCAATTCTAAAAGACTCTGAGGTGAGATATAGAAATCCACACAATGCAGTAAGATTAAATAGATAATGCAATCATAACAAAGAGAAAAACAGGGAATAATAAGATCCAAGGGTACACATTTAAAAGATAGATGCACTGAAAATATGTTGTAACTACAACAGCCAAGGCAAAGAAAAAGGAGGTTAAGATGGAAGCCTGTCTTTTTCAGGCATAGTTCTGCAGGTTCAATCCTGCCTTAGAGGTCGGCAGCTGTGACCTTGCCTGTTTCAGCCCCAGAATGCCCATTTACCACAGCTTCTTAAATGGCAGGTTGATTCCCATGCACTCGTCGTTTTTCCTTGCTTTCAATTAAAAAAAAAAAAAAAGTTTTTCCATACTGAAATTTGCAGTCTTTTTAAATCATAAAAACTACTGTTTTTTTTAAAGCAATAAAAAACAACAGTTTAAAAATATACTTATCACATATAAATTAGAATGATCATACTGAATACATATTTACAGTATCCTACAGATATGGTAGATTTGATCCTTATAGTAGTAGTACCATTGCTTTAATAATTACACAATTATGAAATAATGATTTTGCTGTTAATCATTTACTTATTTAACTGGTTTGCTAGTTGGTGGCAGCAGAGGCATGAAATGTGCAGTGTCACTTACAAAACATTGGCTGTAACTAAAATTCAAACACTGGAACATCTGACTTCCAATTCTTATTACAAAAATGATCTCGACTCCTATTCATTTATTCAGTAACTTCCATGAGGTCCCAACCACATTCTGGGCACTGTGCTAAGTGCTAGTAATGCAGAGAGGAAAAAGGCATTGTTTTTCACCTTGAGAGGTGGTGGAGACCTGTATTCAAATTTGTGCATCAGGATACTCTCACAAAGAGGATTAAAAGAGAGCAGGGCTGAGTGAGAGTATTGCAATAATCCAGGTAAAGGATGAAGAAATGTGGTGGCAGTTGAGACAGAGGGGCAAGAATCTATGAAAATGATGTAGCCAGGAGATGAAATCCATATGGGATGATGGGCTAAGTGATGAAGAAGAAACAGTCTAGGGTAATTCCCAGGTTTCTATACCTAATGACTAAATGAATGATCATGCCATTTTGCTGACTTAAGGAATAGGAAATAATTTTTTAATTAAAAAAATAATTTCCCATCTGCACACTGAAGTTTAAGAATTTTTAGAAGGCAGTAGAACTTCCAGTGGGACCTTCTAGTGGGCTGTTGTACACAAACATTGGAGCAAGAAATAAACATTTGAGGATCACTGAGGGAAGAAGACATGTGAATGGATTGCTTGACCAGGATGTGTGTCTCTGATGGATTAGCTCCTATGACACACAATTAAGGGATAAGGTGAGAAAACAAGGAGTAGAAGTTGTTGGAGTGGTAGGAAGAGATCCAAGGAAGAGCAGCTTTGCAGAAACAGAGAATGACGAACAGTGTCAATTGCTATTGAGATGACAAACTATGGACTAAAACTGCATTGGAACCAGTGATTGGGAGGCCACTGGTGTCTTTAACAAGGGCAATTATAGTGGAATCATAGATACCAAACAAATATCTCTAAGAAGATAAGATGAGATGAAACAGAATCCAGGTTACAAATAATATCATAATACCAGCATTGCTTTATTGTTCAAGCTCCCAAGTATGATGTCCTCTCTACTTATTTACTTACCCAGATATGTTCTGCCCCTCCAACCCTTCCTCTGCTAATCCAGGAAATCAACTCCTAGATAATTTATCTCCTTAATATTTTTTTGTATGTGTCACCTTCTCTCTCTCTCTCTCTCTCTCTCTGTCTCTCTCTCTCTCCACAGCCACTGTCTCAGCACAGACCCTCATCCTTTTACCCCAGGTTACTAAAAAAACCAATTTTTAATTTTTTTTTCCAAAATGAAAATAGCCTTATTGTTTAATCTGATTGTAAAAATATCACATGCTCATTCTTTAAAAAGTAGTCAACGAAACAAAATAGAAAAAGTAGAAATCACTCATTACCCCAACAGTTGGAAATAAGTATGATATGGTCTGGCTCTGTGTTCTTACCTAAATCTCATCTTGAATTGCAATCCCATGTGTTGGGGGAGGGACCTCGTGGGAGGTGTTTGGATAATGGGGGTGGTCCCCCATGCTGTTCTCATGATATGGGTGAGTCCTCATGAGATCCGATAGTTTTATAGGAGGCTCTTCCCCGTTTGCTCTTCACTTCTCTCTTCTGCTGTCTTGTGAAGAAAGACGTATTTGCTTTCCCTTCCACCATGATGGTAAGTTTCCTGAGGCCTCCCCAGCAATGTGGAACTGTGAATCAATTAAACCTTTTTCATTATAAATTACCCAGTCTTGGGCAGTTCTTCATAGCAGTGTGAGAATGGACTAATGCAAAGCACTTTTAACACTTTAGTGCATATCATGCCAAACTACAAAAGTACTATCTTATAATTTCCACTATTCACTTAACATACTGTTAATGTCTTTTCATGTTGTGAAATGATCAATCAATACAGTCATTTCATGAATCACTATAGGGTAGTGGTTAAGAGCATGAAGTCTGGAACCAGACAGCATGGGTCTGAATCCAGCTCTGCTGTTTACCACCACTATGACTTTACACAGGTTACGTAAACTATATCTCTCGCAGCTCTTTAGTTGTAAATTGGAAAGACCAATAGCACCAACTATTGTAATAAGAACTAATTTAGTTTCTATATGAAAAGTACTTAGAATAGCACCCTACACTTAGAAATACTACGTAACTATTAGTTATAAAATATATAGTATTCCATGGCATATGATGTGTACCTTGGGTTTATTTCAACACTCTTGTTGTTATATAAAATATAACAGGTCTTGATCTCCATTCTCATCTCTATCTAATCTATTTTTACAATTATTACCTAGAAGTTAGGTGTTCCTGTAACAAAATTCTGAGATGTGGAGCATTGGTTTTAGAACCGGATGGCAGGCAGAACCTAGAGGGAATTGAGGAAGCTGTTACTAAAAGCTGTAGAGGCCTCAAGAAAACCATTAGTGAAGCCTGGAAAGACAGTGAGGAAAATAGTGTTAGAGGCTGAATTTCTGTTATGCATTGGTGGAAGGTTTGGCTACCCTGTCACCTGTGGTCACATGAAAAATAGAAAGAATGCCTAATGCCTAATGTGTTTATGCACCTGGTTGGGGAGATTTCCAAGCAAGATATAGAAAGTTCCAACTGGCTTCTTTTCATCCCCTATAATAAAACATGAGAAGATAAAAATGAACTATTAAAGGAACTAGGAGAAGTTACAGGAAATGTAGTAAGAACAAGATAGTTTCTTGAGGCAGCAAAAGCTTCTCAAAGTAAGAAATGGCCTTAAGGCAAGGCTTGAATCTAGGGCAGTAAAATGTGATTCAGGGTAAAGTTGAAGTCAAGCATGAGATTATGAAACTTTGTTAAGACCTTAGAAAGATAAGATTTCTAGACACTTTTCTCTAGACAAAAGGCCTTCTAAAGATCTTAAGGATGTGCCTTTAAGCCTTTTTTGATTAAACAGGCTTCTAAAAATTTTAGAGCAGTTGTCCCCAACCTTTTTGGCACCAGACAGTTTTCATGGAAGACAATTTTTCCATGGACGGGGGACACCAGAGGGAGATGGTTTTGGGATAAGAGGATGAAACTGCTCCACCTCAGATTACCAGGCATTAGTTAGATTCTCATAGGAATGTGTAACCTAGATCCCTCACATGTGCAGTTCACAATTGGGTTGGCACTCCTATCAGAATCTAATGCTGCTGCAGATCTGACAGAAGGCAGAGCTCAGACGGTAATACTTGCTTGCCTGCTCACCACCTGCTGTGTGGTCGGGTTCCTAACAGACAATGGACTGGTACTGGTCCATGGCCCGGGGGTTGGGGACCCCTGTCTGAGAGCCATTGTCTCACAGCAGCCTCTCAGAAGCCCTAGATAGGAAAGACTTACTTCGAAGGGCTTTGTGGAATGGAATATAATTTGATGTGCAAGTATCCCATAAAGTTGTTAGAGGCATTATATCAGCTTGGACTGACATGTTCAAAATGAAGAGTATACTTGCTACTAGAGCCCTGAGCCATCATGTAAGAAATCTGTACACCCTGCAGGTGAGGCCACATGGGCAGTTCCTGAAGCTGTGTGGAGAGATACAGTGGCCCAGCTGAATGCCGCCTTCCAGCCAAGACACCAAACTGGTGACCGAAGCCTTTCTGGGCCATCCAGACAGACTAGTTACCAAGTCAGTATCATCAAGTGACCCCAGTTGTTGCCACATGAGGCAATAGAATCTTCCAACTGAACCTTGCTCTAATTCCTGACTTATAGATTGTGAGGTTAATAAAATGAATAGTAATTTTAAACTATACTAACTGATTTCTCATGTTGCCATAGATAATTGGCAAAAAATGTAGTCACTGCAAGACTGGTCTAAACAACAACATACAACAACAACAGTAACAGTAACAGCAATCATGTTTCTCTATGTTTGTAATCATTCATATCTTTATTTTCCGGTAAATAGAGTTCAACTCCTGAGTATGACAGTGAACCCAGGAAGAATCTTGACTTTGTCCACATTTTGTAATTTTTATCTTTCAAATTAACCTACACTTTAAATCAAATACCTTGTATATTTTTCCCTGACTGATTTTTCCAAATGTTTCACAACATTCCATGCTCTGGACAGTTATAAAAAGATCTTAATAAATGCAAACCTAATCTTGCCAATCCCATCCTTAAAGCCCCTTAGTGGTTGTCTTTGGGATGAACTTTACATTTTGAGCTGTTTATTCCTACAGCCTTTACTTAACCATTCTCCCATGATGCTGTAGTTTCAAAACTCCTAATAAGCTGTGCTAACTCTCACTTCTGGACTCTGGAACAGGCTATTCCCTTTGCCTAGAATATTTTGTTTCCTAGTTCTTTTGGTTAACTCTTTTTCATCATTTAAATCTTAGTATAATCTTCACCATCTAAAGGAGGCTTTTGCTGCGTTTCTGCTTGATGCCCCTACAGCTTGTGTTTACAGAAACTTAGTACTTGTCACCACATTTGGACTAAATCTTACTCTGATTAGTACACATGGTTTTGGATAAACGAATTCTCTCTTCCACAGGAGGCCTGCCTGCCTCTGCTTGTGCAGCCACCATGTCTCTAGTGATCCCTGAAAAGTTCCAGCATATTTTGTGAGTACCTGAAACCAACATCAATGGGCAGTGGAAAATAACCTTTGCCATCACTGCCATTGAGGATGTGGGTAGAAGATACGCTTATGTGGTGTTGAGGAAGCAGACATTGACCTCACTAAGAGGGCAGGAGAACTCACCGAGGATAAGGTGGAACGTGTGATCACCATTATGCAGAACCCATGCCAGTTCAAGATCCCAGACTGGTCTTTACACAGACAGAAAGATGTAAAGGATGGAAAACACAGCCAGGTCCTAGCCAATGGTCTGGACAACAAGCTCCATGAAGACCTGGAGTGACTGAAGAAGATTCGGGTTCATAGAGGGCTGCACCACTTCTGGGGCCTTTGTGTCCGAGACCAGCACGCCAAGACCACTGGCTGCCGTGGCCACACCGTGGGTGTGTCTAAGAAGAAATAAGCCTGTAAGTTTTGTCTGTTAATAAGTAGCTTGTATGCCTTTAAAAAAAAACCCTCATTCTAATGAACTCATATTTTTACACAGCTAAAAAATTGATTAATAAGATTATTTTTTGCATTTAATACACTTTTTGTCACAAAAAAAAGCAAAGAGGAAAAAAATAAACAGCCCACACATCGCTGAAACAGCGGCTCAGAGCCACTATTATATTATTACTGATGTCCTTATGAAATTTCATGGAAATGAAGACAGAGATACTCAGAGGCAGAGGCATTTCTTAAAGGATTAAGGTCTCATTTGTCTTTCCTATATAACAAAGTAAGTTTAAAAGTCATGTGTCTGTTCTATATGTTGATAATGCTTTTCAAACTTCGTTTTTGTTAAAAGGCTAATTTTTCTTTTAATAACAACTTTTGAAGTGAAGAATTTTGTAATAGTAGGTTAAAAATGAACCCTATGTTTTCTTCAATTATAATTATGTGGCAAACTTAATGAAATAACTGAAAATACCAGCTTACGATCCTTACCAAAGAAGGCAACTTTTGACGTAAAAGTTTCTCTATTCCAGAGTCAGTAGAACAATTGGGCCTACCAGACCCTCAAGCTTTGGGGATAGGCCAACTACTTCCAGCATGATGCAAGAGAATTTGAGTGATTGTGTTCTCTCTTTGTCCAAGGATGGTACATATCTAGCATGTTCTGGGTGCTTAAAAGAGAAGTTAATTCAAGACATGTATTTATTGTCTTAGGGGATTGCACTAAGATTTTTGGGACATTCTTTATGTAAAACTATATGGCATTATGGTAGTTTACTTCTTTTTTTTTTTTTTTTTTTTTTTGAGACAGAGTTTTGCTCTTTTTGCCCAGGCTGGAGTGCAATGGCGTGATCTCAGCTCACTGCACCCTCTGCTTCTGTGGGTCAGGCAATTCTCCTGCCTCAGCCTCCCGAGTAGATGAGATTACAGACAACCTCCATCATGCCCAGCTAACTTTTTGTATTTTTAGTAAAGACGAGGTTTTACCGTGTTGGCCAGGCTGGTCTCAAACTCCTGACCTCAGGTAATCCACCCGCCTTTGCCTCCCAAAGTGCTGGGATTACAAGTGTGAGCCATCAAGCCCAGTCGGTAGTTTACTTCTTGCCCTGTAGTTGTTTTTTCATGATAATGATTTGAAATATTTTTAGTTTAAAAAAAAATCGTCTCAGAACAGCACTGACCCACAAGGGAGTTTGCCAATATAGGTGCTGTAAAAGCTTTAAAAGAAAAGAGTCACCTCTCCATAGGGTAATTTCCCTTTAATTTAAGCCCTATAAAGCAAAATCATGAAAAAACAATGGAGCTTTATTAAAGAGTGAAGAAGGCCCTACATCTCCTTTTGTGGTAGATGGAAGGAGTGTCCAAGTTACTTTCTTCTTTGCATGTAAGTTATAATTGTTTAGAAAGGGATCATGGTTTTATTTTAAATGTTTTCCCATGAACTCTTAACATTTGGTCTATTTTGCAAAGACTGGCTTTCCTCTGTCTTGCAGAGTTCATACCTGCATTATCAGCAGCAGCCATTTCCCAGTGGACCAACCTGTCTTCATCCAGGGAAGGCTGGGACACTTGCCATGCTTCAAAGGAGCCACAAGCTTTCCAAAAGGAGTGGGAACAGGTAGATTATCTTTGCCGCAAGTACAGAGGCAATTCTGGAGTACACAATTTGGCTTGTGCCAAAGCTCTGCCTTCTATGGCTGCACTTAGATGCTCCCTGATGCCAGCCCCTCTACTTTGTCTGTGCCCATGGTCATTGGCTGTGATGCCACAAAAGCCTGTTTCATTGACACAAACATTACTTTTTCTTTCCATTTCATTTAATATGGTTTTGTTAAAGAAAAACAGCCTTATTAAATGAAACCCTCATTACTAATGCCCACTTGGAGCATATGGCTGGGGGTCAGTTATCACAACATCTAAAATAAACCTTTTTTCCCAGAATTGTGTGTTTTAATTTGGTCATAAGAAACATTTCCTCTTAGTGGAACATGACACCTCCCAACTTGGGGATACTTGTCTTTTTGAGTAAATGAATCTATTTGGCAATTTCTAACGAACATAAATAAGTGGAAATTATTTATCCCCATGCCATTCTCCCCCAGTTTTATTGTTGTCTTTGGTGACAGAAGTACCAATTTTTAATGCTTCAGAACTCAACAACTGAAAGTAATTTACTTTGTGTTCTCATACTAGAAAGTGAAAAACATCAAATCACACAAAGGCATATTTGGGTCCATACAGAAAAAGAATTCTAGTAAGTTTTATAGTCTGCAACATCCTGAGGTAATTCCATGCCATGACTCCACTTAGTCTTTCTTTACACTTTGATGATGTAGCACCTTGTACATACAAGGTGCTTAACAACCAGCTGTTGATGTAGAGGTGTGATCTAGGAATTGGCCTTAAATGTGAAACATACATCACTCTTTCCATAATCATTCAGAGACTCATTCCATAGTCTCATCAGTCAGAGACTGAAAAGTCACCTGCCTGCTGCAACAGAAAGATCTCACCACATGAAGTGGGCAAATGAAGCCCTTGGTCTGATGTACAGGCATATTGCCTTTCCCAATTGTACCTTTGCTGTCCTCCTTCCTAACATTGATACACTGAGCTGGACACAGGATTTTCTTTTACCCTGCTGTTCTTCACCTCAGTGCTGCTGCAGTTAAGACCAGGGAAATAAAATCCACACGGTTAAGTTTCTATAAAGTTTGCACTCATTGTTTGGGAAGGACATGGTTGTAAATTGGAAGCTGCCCACCAAATCCTCTGAGATTAATGAATCAGAGAAAGTGCCATTGCTCTCTTGGGAGGAAGTCACTGCCTCAGTTTAAATGAAAGGCGTTTGGTCTATGGGGGATGGCATGCTAATGGGCTGCCTTCCTCCCCAAATCACTTTACAGATCCCTTAAGCATATTAGCAACCCAATTCTATCATGATTTAAGAGCAGGTTACCATTTTATACAAGTAAACTGAGTTTCCTTTGTTTTAATGACATGAATATTAGAGAAATTCCAAAATATTTAGATGTATGCCAATGGGCTAAATTTGTTCTAAAACACACCTTCTTTTGTAATAAGCAGTCACTACTGTTTTCATTACAGCAGAATGTATTGCGTTTGTGATTTATTCTCCAATTGTGACTGATGAATTACTAGAGCAAACGACTTTGGGAATTTAGGTAAGTAAAAAAAATTGTTAAGAAAATTTTATCTTGGAATTGCTAATATTCTACATTTTTCTTATGGTAGTCTTTGCCTCTTGTAGATTTGGTATTACCATTTTGAGAATTTTCTATTTTAAAAGACATTGCTGTAAAGGCAAGCAGTAGATTGGGGAAGTATATATACAAAAAACATTGCACAAAAAATATTAAAGAGCTCATACACATTGATAGGAAGAACACCAAGCCCCTGACAGGTAATCTAGGAAAATTTAAGATGAACAAAAGAAAAAACAAGGCTAGTGCACATATGGTAACATGTTCAACCTTATTAATATTTGAATAAATGCAAATTAAGAGGATATAATTTTTACCTTTTGAATAATATGTCACGCTGGAGAAGATGTGCTAAATTTGGGACTTTCGTTCTTTATAGTGTGGTTCTTTCACTGAAATACGTTAAATTTGCTAAAGTCAATCACCTAAGGCTCTTTCTTGCCCGTAGGTTTGTAAGTTCATTATCAGGTAACCGCCATCAACTAAGGCTGAGTATTTAAAAGAATACTTTTAAGGTAGGCACAGTCACATGTGCCATAGTCTCAGCTAAGTGAAAGGATTGCTTGAGCCCAGGAGTTCAAGGCTGCAATGAGCTATGATCATGCCACTGCACTGCAAAGCCTGGCAACAAAACAAGACCCTGTCTCTTAAAAATAAAACAACAACTTTTAAATAAATGACTTAAAAAACTGTCCATTTCTTGAACAACAAATACTGCACAAATAATATTCAGAAGAAACAAAAGATCATGTACAGGACAGGGCACCATTTCAATGATTTAATTCCTAATTTTATCACCATTCATTCATTTAACAAATACTTATTGAACAACTACTATGTACCTATCATTGCTCTAGGTCTTGGAGGTGCAGGAGTGGGCAAGTCAAAAAGGTTCTTTTTCTCATTACTCTTACATTATATTTTGCAATTATATCATAACTCCCTTACTTAGAAAAAAAAAAAAAAAAAAAAAAAACCCTAGTTTTCTACTCATATTCCAGAATCACAGCACTTAAAAGGTTAAAGTTTTTGATATTTAGCCTTAACAGGAGAAAGCACATCAATCTTGAAATTGTCAGTTCCTTTTTACATGTTTTTAGGTTTTCTTCTACAAGCTTAGAAAGGAAAAATCAAACAAAGCCATCTCTTTCCCCAGTGGCTTGTGTCTGACTCATAACATTTCCTGACTAATCAGCTCCAATTAGTGGAGTCATTAAGATTCTGGTGAGGTGATCAAATTTAGATTCTATTCCATCTCTTCTAGTAGAGCACCCTTGACAATGGAAGATGAGAATGGGGCGACAGCAGTCTGGGAATGAGGACTAGGATAAGGTGGTCGCTAAGAGCCTGGGCTTTGGATTAGAAAGTCTGGGCTGGGCCCTCCACTTACCAGCTATCTAAGCAGGGGTAAGTCAATGAACTGTCCTGTGCCTTGGCTGCCTCGTTCTCAAAAAGACAATAAGGAGTTTCAACCTCATAAACTCCTTATGGGGCTTGGATGAGATACCACTTCATGCAGCCTTCATCCAGTAGCTGTTTAGTACCTTGAAACAACACTCATCACAGTCATGATTTTCTAGAAAACTAACATTTTGCTCAATAATTTATGTAAATATTATATTCTATGATAATATAGTTATAATTGTTTTAATATAAAAAGATTTTCCTATAGCTCTACCAATTCTTTTTTTTTTTTTAGTAAATTGACCTTTAGGGAAGGAGTGCCATGTCCCTATGTCCCTTCTTGTCTTCACCTTCCATTTTGCTATCCTGGTTTATAAAACAAGACATTTTTTCTTGCTTCTTCCATTGTTTGTCCTCTCCCCATTGTCTGCCCTTCCCCTCACCCCCCCCCATAGTATAAGGTATTATTTATCCAGCAGTATAATTGTAGCCTTTTGCAGGCAGCTTCATAGCCAACCAGTCTATTTTTTATGGTGTAGTTTTTAAAGGGTCAATTCCTTTTCTTTTGAACACCAATGACTCTATGTAGATGTTGAATAGTCTCTGCCAGGAAGGCATAATCTGGATAATAGCCCTATCCTAGCTGGCAGAAAGATAAATTTATTCTCACATTCATGAGACTTCCATAACAGAGGGACTTTCTGTTTATTCAGTCTGCATATTACAGAAGAGAACACCAGCCTTCCAATTCCTGCTCTTTATATTATATTTAAGAGAAGGTGGATCTTTTGTTTCATTCATCCATTCATTCATTTTTAAATTAAATATTATTGAGATAAATATTTAAGATAATGGATATCCCTATTACCCTGATTTGATCTTTATGCTTTATATGAATGTATCAAATTATCACATGTACTCCAAAAATATGTGCATTTGTTATATATTAACAAAAAATTATTGAAAACTTACTATGTCTAAATGTCATTGCTTTGCTATTTGTTAAGTCTTCTGCCCAAGAGAAAGATCCCTTCTTGCCAAAAAAAAAAAAGAAAGAAAAGAAAAAGAAAAACAAGAACATGCTTTAACAAGAAAAAAAAAATGAAAATGGGAATTTGGAAAGTATGAGTTACATGAACTGGAGTAAACTATAGGTTACCTATAGGACTTGCAAGCCCTACAATTCTGTGAGCAAATGAGCAAATTTCTTAATATAAACGTCTCTCTCACACACATACACACACACAGGCATGCACATACACACACCCTGTTGATTCTGGAGAACCCTGGCTAACAAAGTTACATGTCACTTTTACTTCATTGCAGTTATTAACTGCATTTATTACCTGCTATGGTTTGAATGTTCCCTCCAAAATTCATGTTGAAATTTAATTGCCATTGTGACAATGAAAAGGTGGGACTTTCAAGAGGTGATTAGGTATTGAGGGCTCTGCCCTCAAAGGTGGGTTAGTGCCACTGTGGAGGGAATGGGTTAGATATCTTGGGAGTTCAGCCCCGTTTTCCTTGCCTCGTGTGCCTGCTTTCCCTTGTTCCATGGGATGGCCCTGTCAGTTGCTGATGCTATGCTTTTGGACTTCCCAAACCTCCAGAACCATGAGCCAAATAAAACTGGTATTCTATTATGGCAGCAGAAAACCTACTAATACCTTGCCTTATATTGCTTTATGCAGAAAAGGCTTTCTTCCTCCAGAGAATATCAAGATGCCTCACTGATGAGGAGCAGACACCTTTTACTTTTTTGTAGATGAGTTTGGGCAAAGTGCCAACAAAGGGCCTGCAGTACTGGGGTCCCTGATGAAGATGTATTTGGTGATATCTGGAAAGCAAATTTGTACTCTGGGAATTTGATTATTAATACAAAACCAGGGATGGAAAGAATGTTCTGGTCAAGCTCATCAGGGTAGAAGAATCAACCTACATGCATTGGCAGTTTATTTTAAGCACGGGAATAGGTAATAGCTCTGGAACCTGACATGCTTAGGTCTTCTCACTGCAGCTTCTAAACTGCATGCTTAGTCCCTTCCCAGGCTCTGATCTAATCCATCTTAAGACAACTAAAAAGATTCTGACTATATCTTGAATACTCTGCAGATCTACTCCTGGGACTGTGCCTTGACCTGGAATGCTTCTCAGAACCCTGAATCAACTGTATGAGAACTTATGGGGACCTACCAGACTGTTTAATATCTTGCTTCAAACCTACTAAGAATCCTAACTTCAAGCATGGCCACTGCTCTGAATCTCCTGTACCTATGTCCCATTTACTGCCCCTAAGATGAAAAGACTGACTGATCCAAGTAAAGCTTGAATTCATGTCCACCCACCCTCAACATCCAGGTTGGGATTGCTGAGCACAACTCTAAGCTCACTGTCCCTCTCAAGCTCTGCTCTTCTCCCTTACTAAGATACCAAGGCAGGTACACTGTGGAGGTCCCAGAAGCCTCTCTGCCAAATCATTCTAAGATAGGAAGAAGAGAAATCGTGCAGTGATTTGGGACAATGAATCCATTGGGTGAATGGATCTGCTGTGTGCTGGGTCCCTGGGAGGCCCTGTGTCATTTGGGGAGATAGACATCCTCTATGGCCCAACGTAAGAGGCCCATCCTCTGGAGATGTGCTTCAGCCACGCTGACTAAACATGCTCATTGCCCCTTGATTTCTTCTTTGGGGCCCTTATATAGGTAGTGATCATAAAATCATTTGCATAGTTTATATTATGACTTGCACACTCAGGTGAGCCCTCCACCCCACCAAGGGGAAGGGCTGTACTTACTTTGTTCACCTCTGTATCCCTAGCGCCTGACACACAGAAAGTGCTTAATAGATGTTAGATTAATGAATGAATGAATGAAGTTGCTAGCTGAGAATTGTATTAGATTAACCATGATGACTAAATACATAGTGTAAATTATTTCACTCTAGATTAAGCTTAAAAGTGTAAGAGAGGCAACTGTGTCACCTGACTGAAATAATGATTTGTTGCTAATTAGTTAGAAATAAAGAAAATCATGCAGATATGATGTACTATTTGACGTTTGTCAAGTTACCATCTCTAAGTTATTTCTTTGCCTGTAAAATGAAGATGCTAGAACTTACCTCATGAAAATAAATAAAGGTTAAGTGGATAATATACATAAAATGCTTAAGATACATATGCAGCATACCTTAAATACTTTGTAGCCATTATTATTTACATATATTTATTTATGCAATTAAAAATTATTTAAAAAGCAAAACAAAACCTATAATAGGTTTTGCTTTCTTAACCCTCTTAGACTAGTTAGGCTGCTACAAATGAATAGCAAAGACTGGGTGGCTTATAAATAGCAGATATTTATTTCCCAAAATTCTGGAGGCTGGGAAGTCCACGGTCAAGGTGCCAGCAGATTCAGTGTCTGGTGAGTGCCTGCTTCCAAGTTCATAGACAGAAGTCACCTCATTGAGTCCTCATCCTCACATGGCAGAAGGGATCATGAAGTTTTCTGGAGTCTCTTTTATAAGAATATTAATACCATTCATGAGGGCTCTATTCTCATGACATACCTCCCAGAGGCCCTACCCTCCTAGTATCCTCAGACTGGGGGCTAGGATTTCAACATACGAATTTGGGGAGGACACAAACATTCCGCCTATAGCATTCCACCCCAATATCCCCAAATTTATGTACTTCTCACATGCAAAATACATTCCTTCTATCCGAACAGCCCCCAAGTCTTCGCCTGTTCCAGCATCAACTCAAAAATTGAAAGTTCCAAGTCTTATCTAAATATTATCTAAATCAGATTTTGGTACGATTCAAGATACAGTTTATTTTGAGGCAAATTCCTCTCCAGCTGTGAAACTGAAATCAAATGTGTTGTGTGCCTCTCAAAAACAAATCTGGGATACGCATAAGATAGACACATCCATTCCAACAGGATAAATAAATTGTGTCTTCACCAATGGGAAATGAGTCATAACAACAAAGTTCAGCCAGCCATTGGTGTAAACTTTTCCTCACAAATTAGTGAGAATTCCTGGAGCTTAGCCTTAACACATAGGAACACCATAAAGAGTGATTGGGTTTCAATAAAACATCAACAGTTCTCATGAAAGAAGAAGGCAAACCTGATGAGCTATATGACCTTTGGCAAATTACCCACCATCTTTAAGTTCATTTCCTCAACTGTAAAATTTTTTTAAATTAAAAAAAAATTCTTAAATGTAGTTAAATGGATGTTTTCCATAGTAACCTTCAAAAATGAACACAGATGCAAATTTCTTCCTCTTGTGTGAGAAAGAGAAGAGAAAGAGAAGAAAGAAAAACAAAACAAGCATCAACATTGTTTCTAAGCGTTTTCCCAGTGAAGAGTTGGTCTCTTGCCCTCACCACTCCATCGAGCCCATGAAGTATAGCTCAATGAATAACTAACAGATGATTACATTTATGAGGAAAGAGTACTCAGAGCAGACAGCTTACTTCCTACAGGTGACAAGCAATCTTCTGCCGGGGCTTCACCTGACGAGTCATTTTGGGACGTGATCACAAGGGTTGGAGACTGATGAAATTATCCTGTCCAACATCAAACACAAAGTGGTTGTAAATCAGCAGAGGCTGTGGCAGAAGGAGAGCAGCTCATTCTTTATGCTTTTCAGACAGTCTTCTACCTGGGGGCTGCATCAAGCGTCCTAACAATATCATTAAGTGACCCTATAGAGATTTAATTTAAAAAAAAACATCATCAAACTATCTATTGACTTGAATCCTTCAGCTGTCCTGAGGAAGTTGATTTGAAAGCAAGTTCTATGAATTAAAAACTTGAATGGGTTGAGGCTAACTCCTCAGCACACAGCAACATGTATAAATAAATAGACGCCTGTCTGTTATAACTCTCCATTTGACCTTGCCAGACAATTGTGCGTGGAGCTTTGACCATCACTGTGTTTTCTGAGGGTCACTTAGAAAAAGGCAAATCAACATAAAAAAGCAAGCCATCTTTAGTTTAAGCTGGCAAAGGGAGCTCTGCCGAATCAAAAATTGATCTTGCAAATGCATTCTATAAAAAGAGAGGGGCTAAAATATGGATGATTTATACAGGGTATCTGCCGAACAGCACTTGATTTACACAGGATCTAAAGAAATGTGGAGAAACCATTTTGAAGTTGCCCTGTGGATGGAATCATATTTTAAGAGTAAAAAATTGGCAGGTTTCATTGAATAGAGAAGGAGCTTTCTAAGGATCCCATTTCCCCATCACTGCGGAAGGGATTTATATGCATTGTTCCCTTTAGTGGTGTTGGGAAGTTCTGGTGTAAATCCTTTAGGGTCACTGTAAGAACCAGCTACTCAGAGGTTCTCAGTGCTTCATGATTTGTACAAAATTGTTTTGTTTTGTTTTGTTTTTTTAAAAAATAATGGAAAAACAATTTTTTAAATGGTTATGCTGGAAAGGTAATGGAGCCTACCGGGGTCATGTTGCAGTTTTATACAATTCTAACGCCTTTCTGATTTTCTTGCAGAACCTGCTATGCAAGGGCATTTGAGTGGCTCTGCCTGAAAGGCCTGTGCACATTTAAATAGGTTGTTTGAATAGGAATTGTGACTGATGTAAAAATACCCTGTGCATTTTATTTAGTTCTTAGTTCTCCATTTGTAATTGAAATGAAGCTTCTAAATGCCTTGGTTCCCTTAAATTTCATGAAATATACATTGAATCTCCTAACGGTGCTCTTCAGGTAATTTTGCGTAGAAAATGGATGGAGATATTTAATTTTTAAAAAAATTTAGAACTTCTTATAAAATACTCAATAAGTGAGGAAAAAAATAGCTCTGATGAACTGTATTTGAAAAGCAAAATAAATGTAGGAAGGAGCGCCCAGCGTTCCCAAGGAGCTAGCTCTCCAGCACTTTATTGATGGCTATTTTTGTGCAGGCTCTGCGGTGCTCTGTCGGTAGTTGCTCTTTAATTATCCTGCACTTTGTTCGGAGAAGGTATGTATTGGCTTCTGGCCAATGTGGGCTAGGACTCTTCTTGTCACTACAGTGTCTAACAGCATGTACAGAACAATATCCCAATTAGATCTTTAAGTGTTAGAAACATGATACACCAGTGCATTTTTTCTCAGAGGCTGATCTGTGGGAAGTTTCAAAAACACGCAGAAGCTAAGCTTCATTCTAATCCTTTAAACATCAGCCCAAGAAGGCAGCCCATAAAGCTGAAAATACAACAAGATAATGTCAATATCTCTCTGGCTTGTAATTTTGTTTATCTTAACAACAACTCTTAGGTGAGCATGATCAAACCATCATTTCCGAAAAGCTTTTTTTTTTTTTTTTTTTTTTTTGTTATTGTCACCTCCCCAGATACAACTTCATTTCTCTGGTAACAAAGGGAACTTTTTTTTCTGCCTCTAAATTCATAATGTTGTATTGCCGACTGAAGATTTCTGGATCAATTAACACAGGGATGCTTTAAACAAACATGTGACTTACATTCCTTTTCAGGTTAATTCTCCAAACTAATAAAGTAACATGCATCTCTCTCTTCTTCTCTCTCTCTCTCTCTGTTTTTCTCTCCCTTCCCCTTCCCCACCCTCAGAGATGTCAGAGAAGGTAAGGAAAAAACCTATGGCAAAGGAAGCAAGCTCCTTTTATTCTTCTATCCTGTTGAGACAATAATTGTGTACAATGTCTGGACTAAGTTAAAATGACCAAAGACAGCATTTAATTTATACCCTTCAATGTGTTAAGAGTCCAGTCAGTCCTCTCCTCTGTTTCCATCAGTCACTCCCCTTATAACAATTGATCTAAGTTATTTTAAATGGTTAAGTATTTAAATTCTCCCCATTGGGCTTACAGTCAAACACCACATGTACTATCAGCCCCAGAGTATCCTTAACTTGCTTTTCAGAGGAGAGTGAAGACTTTGTATACTTCTTTGCTGATAATAAGGTTTACAGAGCAGGTAGATGGGGACCAGTTGACACTGGAGAAGCAAGAGAAAAGTTAAGTTCAGATTTCTACACGCCCATGTGTGATCTCTCTCTTTCTCTCTTACACATACCACGCAATCAGAATTTCTTTATGATTTCAGAACAACAGAGGCCTTAAGTGGGATTATTTGGTCTGATGGTTCAAATTTTCCTAGCTCAAATAAAAAAGAATAAAATATTTCTACTTCCTGTCATTTATGATTTATAGTTACTCCTTTATGAAATACTCCATTATTACCAAAAAAACTGGGCACAGTACTTTCAAGATATTGGCTAACATTTAAACAAAAATGAGTGTTCAAGATTCTATAAAGGAAAAGATGGAATAATTATTGGGCAAAGGATTTAAATGAAATTTCAAGTTACTAATATCAGGGTAAAATCTGATTAACACAGCCAGTTAGAAAACTCTGAGATGATTGTGTGATGCAAAACCACTTTCTTCATAAATCTTCTTTTTAATGGACTTCACTCCAAAATTAACTAGCATCTCTGACCCCATTCTCCAGTTTTAGCTCTATCTGGATCCCCACAGGAATGGACTGTTTAGCTGGAAAGGAGTGAGTCATGTAACATCACACATTTTAAGAACCCAAATAAGCTGGGATAATGGTATGCACCTGTAGTCCCAGCTACTTAGGAGGGCGAGGCAGGAGGATCCCTTGAGCTCAGGAATTTGAGGTAACAGTGAGCTGTGATTGAGCCATCGCACTCCAGCCCGGGTAGCAGAGTAAGACCCTGTCTCAAAAGCAAACAAATAAAAAACTAAAACAAACAAAATGTTAATTAAAAGCAGAGGATTAATAAACTCTTAAGTCTTTTATGAATCCTCAAAACAGATATAAACTTGGCAGGGAGTGAAATAGAACTTACCACCAGCCCTTGGAGTTGATTTCAGGGCCTCTCTGGTACTCAGATTATGGAGGTAAAAGGCGACCTAATGAAATGTTATCTGGAGAGTAAACAAAATAATTAATAATTCAGGCTAACCTTGAATAAATACTCAATTCAATGGCCAAATCATCCATTTTAATCCATCCAAATCTCTTGTTGATACGGACACATTCCAGAAATATCTTAAAATGTTTATTTTTCTCCAACATCCTTTTAAGGATCAGGAAAATGACATGAGAAAAGTCAAATGACTTGCCAAGGTCACACAACTGTGAGTGGCAGACCAGGACAACATCCTGAGAGTCAGCTACCACCATCAGCTCCAATGTGTTGCTCCCAAGCACAATTTCCACAGCATTGACAACACATGATAAATTTCTGCTTCCAGAAGATGTTCAGCATAACCAAGTAGAACCACTGGAGTTAAAAAGACAGCGATGGGCTCCCTTGAACTTACTCTTCCACTTATTTCAGTGTGTATTGGGCAGTTAGTTCCATGCTGAGCCACTCTAGAACAACAACAACAAAATCAGTACTATCAATCTTGTTTTTATTTAAAATGTTGATATTTTCCTCATCATGAAGTTTTCGCAGTCATTTTAAGTTGTAAAACTATCATTAAAATATTATTTATTCTGATCACTGAGTTTTGGGGCACCTTCCTCATTTCCCCTTAAATTTTGCACCTGAGGCAATTACCTTACTTGTCTCATCTAGTCCCCTATGCTTTAACCATGACCAAAAAAACTGATGGCAATTTCTCCCAATCAAGTATTGTAGACAGGCTGACTGTATTTGACAAATTAGAGAAAGGGAGCATTCACTTCAGTTTTGCTATTGGCTCCTTTCTGTGGATTAAGGATTGTTGTGCAGGCTTACATGCTCCTAGATGGAGGGGTGTCCTCGCCTGCCTGGGAAGGAGGAGGTAAGTTGGGAATATCAGTTGCTCTGGATTTCTTGAAATAAAGGGGCTGGGACCTGCTGTGGGTCACACACTGGAAAAGTAATTGTCCATCTGTATTTCCTCTATTGCTCATCCATACTATGTTTAAAGCAAATGTCCATTTGGGGCTCTATTGCGAAGGGCTGTGGAGGGAGAGTGACTCTCTAAGGTGTCAGGATGTATTATCTCAAGCTGATGGATCCCTATCCCAGCGTGTGCAGAGATGGGTACCACCCCATTCCTCTGCAAGCCTCCTCTTCCAAAAAAAAACCTGTTTTGAAAATTCTTGTGGAAATACAGCATTCACTCAATGTGTATTTGTTAGTGTGTCATTTTAAGAAGACAGAAACTCATTTTACAAGTTTTTTCTTTGCCTAGACTATTTGTAGAGGGAAAGGTAGTATAAAAATAAATATAATAAAGAAGAAACTTTAAATGCTACATTTTAATGAATTCTTTCAATCAAATATAACTTATAAATTCAATTATAATAGTAGTAACAACTTCACAAAAATTATTCTTGTATTTAGCCTGGCATTTAGCATTTATTTCTTCATGTACCCAGTCTTGTTCCAAATTATAGGGTCCTGATTACAGATTAAATGAGAAAGGATGTAAAAGAAGGACAGAAAACTCACTGAGGGGGTGCTTGACATCTACTCAACAACTATTAGATATCCTTTCTGCTTTTCTGGTGAAACAACATTCTGGGCCAAAGTTGTAGTCTGCAACAGAATTTTCTATTACTTGTATTCTAACCTACTTGAGTGAAGCAGTTACTTTAAAAATTAAAATATTTACATTTTAAAAAGACATTTCAAAAAACTTGCAGTTACATTAAAGGAGAAAAAAATGGATACTTTTAGTATCTCATGATCTTAAAGTTATGTCTGTCTTCATGGATTTTGATAGCTTACATTTTGCCCAGTTTTCATTTTATCTTAGCTAACACCCCAAACAGAAAACACAGTGAGTAGGTAAAAAAATCATCTGTGAACCATAATAAATGGATTTCTGCCAATGACAGGTCATGATACAGAAAAAAATCTGTGATGACCCTCTTTCCTCTACACTCATTTATCTCTTCCTAGTGTCCACTGATAGATTCTTGCTGTTTGATTTATTGCAGAAAAACACCACCTAGAAATGGGCTTTTGATAAAATTGTTCAAGGATTCCTGGACAATAAATCCTAATCTTAACATGCAATGCTGCAGAATGTTTCACCTTTCTTATGCTATAAATAAAATATGCCAAATGTGATAATAAATCCATACATTTAAGCACTATCTATGTAGTTTAGGAAATAAAGTCATAGTATGTACGCCTGATGTTAATAGCAGCTCTAAGCCTGGGGATATTGATGGCAGTATTTGTGCATTTGCCATCCAAATTTTTAGCACTCTACAATGCTTATGAAATTTCATGGCTTTTATCTGCCTGGGAAGGCTGGCTCTGCAAAGAGCATATGTAGGTTAAGCATAATCAGTTTCTGGTAGCTTGAATTGAAAGAGATGTTTCCTGAACACAGACAACTCGCTTTGGCAGACAGCTGAAATTTTGTGTTCATGCAGAGACCTTTCTTCATAATTAATCATCTACTGGAGGAAGTGATGAGAGGCTCAGTCACCTTACTGTGACCCCGCTAGTGACACAGGGCGTTAAGCATCTGAACCCTGGTATTTAGGCTTCTTCTCATAAGCTCAAGGACAGGTATCTGACCTCCATGTGGTAGAAGGGTGAGGGAGCCAAGCTCTGCTGGTTTGCTTTGATCTTATTTGCTCCTCACTGTGTGGAAATCTAAGGACTAATTTTAATTACTGAGCTTCTAAAACTTATAAACTATTGCCAGCATCCATGTAGTCAAAAACATGGAGGCAAGACCTTAATCTAGCTCTGGTTTCTCAATTTTGGCACTAGGGACATTTGGGGCTGGATAATGGTTTGTTGTGGGGGACTGTCCTGAGCTTTACAGGATGCTTAGCAGCATCTCTGGCCTCTGCCTTGTAGATATCAGTATCCTCTCCAACTCCCCAGCTGTGATAACCAGATGTCTTCTGCAAGGCAACATTTTCCCTGGTTGAAAACTACCGATCAAGCCTGTAAGAAATATGTTAGCAAAATCTGTGACATTAAAGAGAACAAAATTATTTGCAGAAAAAGGAAAACATAGTTCAAAAGCAAAAGGGCCTGAGTTTTGGAATGAGAGTAAGTTGGCTTTTATTTTGAGTGAGCGGAAACATTTGTGGAATGATCTTCCTAGTGTCATGCCCAAAGAAAAGGAAAAGTCCCATAAAATGCTGGTGGTTTGGCCAGTTGCTAAGAAATCATGTGTTAAATACCACTCTTGTATAATCATTTACATTGAACCTGACAGAATTAGGATACAGACATAAAAATAGTGTGTACTTGAAAAGGGTAAACACACTAGAAAGAAAGAAGTGGAAATGAGTATCAAAGAACCTAAGAGAAGTTTTTTTTCTTCAACAAATTGGAAGTAGAGAAATCCATTATATCATGTGTAGCTTTCTTTGTGTCCTCAGATATTTATTGAAGGTCAAAGACAGAGATGCCTAATGGGTTATGATTATGTGAAATGAAGTGGGAAACAATGTTTTATAACAGCAAACACTTTTTATAGTGACAGTGTATTATGTTCACTAAAACATCTTACAGCTGCCTTTTTCCAGTATCCATGGCTCAAAGCAGGAAAATAATATGTTATTCAAAAAATACATAGAAATTGGGGGTGTGACTTGTTCAGAGCCAGGGCTCTTGTCTCAAGACCTAAGAAAATTTCCCACCATGCTTCATCCAACTTGAATAACCATTTACTCTAAAAAATATTACTTGCTTCTTTCATACCACTTTTTCCCATCTCAGTTCTGAAAAAAAAAGTTATATTTTAGTGATAAAGAATTTATGAACGTTTACTTTAGGGTTCCCATATTTGTGAGCTTGAAAATACCTTTGCAATGCCAAAAGTATGTCAGAGTCTTCCAAATAATAATAATAGTGGTGTCTTTGTGTCCCTAGTTACCAAAGTAAAACAATACGCTGTTATCAATTCAATAACACTTTGTAAATGAACTTGTATTTTATCAACCATAGTAGCGTCTACATAAATTTTTAAAATAAATAGAACATCAGCACGAGTATTATTTACGTAGGATAAAGTTTATTGGCTGGAGGCCCTTTGCAACAATTCCACCTAGCCCACAGTTTGGAGCACAGGACATTTTCTTGACGTGCTTCTTATATTAACTTGCTTCTTATATTAACGTGCTACTTATATGGAACTTGCTTATATAGCTTGCTTCTTATATTAACATGTTTCTTACATGGAAAACCTTATGAAACTGTAGGAGATGTTCTCAGGCTCTACCCATATGCCTCTGGGTCCTCACCATTGGGTGCACATCAACTCTTCACAGCCAGCATCTTCTCTCCTTGTCAGAGGAAGACTACTATCATGTCCTGTGTGGCAGAGAAGCAGAGTTTCCTGAAAACTGATGATCCCTTGAGGCTGACCAGTGTGGAAGTATAAATGCCCAGCTCCCCAGTCCCGGATAGGAACAACTCTGAGGTGTAATCTAACTGACTCCAGATCACCACTGTAGAGCTGAACCTAAGTTAGACTTTCTAGGATTTTACTTGATATTGCACCTTTGTACGGCTTCCTTCCCTTCTACAACTTCCTGGTCCTTGAGACATTCCTAAGAAATTACTTCCACAAAAACTGGTATCTCAGGATCTACTGATTTGCAGTCCAACCTAAAATAGATATGATGTAGATTATAATATTCCCATGTATTCATGCCCCTTGTGGAGCATGTAGTGTAGTGGGACACACACATTCACTGCTCTATCTTAGGACTTAACACAGGCCCAGCACAATGCACACGCACCTTATGGTGGTTGAAGATTAATGCATGCAGACACATAATAGAGTAAAACCTAAACTTATCTTGTAGTTGTAGAACCCTGCAACTACTGTCTTTCTGATCTCACCCCTTAGCATCCTTCGCTTCACATGCTTTGCTTCAGCTCTACAAGCTTGTCTCTGCTTCCTCAGTCTTGCCAAGTTCTCTCCTGAGCCCACATGCCCCATGGGCTTTTCTCCTTGCGTGAAAAGCTCTTCTTCCAAATCTTTGCTTGGCTAGTTCCTTATAGTTTAGTGTTTAGCAAATGGCATTTCTCCGCTGAGGCCTTCCCTGACCTATCTCACACAGTCCTGTGTAATTTTCTTGTTAGCACTAAGCAGTATCAAATATTTCCAACAGGGCACAATAGCTTATGCATGTAATCTCAGCATTTTGGGAAGCCGAGGCAGGAGGATCGCTTCAGCTCAGGAGTTCAAGGCCAGCCTGGGCAACACAGGGAGACCCTGTCTCTACAAATAATAAAAAATTTAAAACTTAGCTGAGTGTTATGGTGCATGCCTATAGTCCCAGATAGTCAGAAGGCTGACATGGGAGGATAGCTTGAGCCCAGGAGGTCAAGGCTGCAGTGAGCCATGATCGTGTCATTGCACTGCAGCCTGGGTGACAGAGGGGGGGAAAAAAAGGCAGATATTTTCTTGTTTATTTGCCCCCTTGTTTATTGTCTATTTTCCCAAAAGAATGCTTGTCCCATGTGTACAGGAGTCTCGTAAGCCATGATCACCAACTTCATCCTAGTGTCTAGACTGCTTCTAGATCACAGTAGACACTCAAATATTGGTGGAATGCTAAAGAAACCGAATAAATATGTTAATTATAAGATGTAGGCTGCTAGTGAGGCAATAAAATATTGTCACAGAGAACAGCAAGGGGAGGTCTATAAGACAGTTAGTTAAGAATTCACTCAGAGAGTAACATTTAGGCTAAAGTAAGTGCTACTGGGAATAGGGTGTGCACAGGCTCCAAGGGAAAACAAACTTTTTTGTTGTAGGGGCTCAAATGAAGCTGTGTGATTGAAGTGTAGTAAGCAGAGGAGAGGATAGAGGAGTAAGAGGAAGCATGTCATGTACAGCAGAGGTTGGCACTGTGAGGTAAATCTGGCCTGACATATGCTTTGGTAAATACAATTTTACTGGAACATAGACAGGCTCATTTTTTCATGTATCATCTATTGTTGTTTTCTCACTAATAAAGCAAAGTTGAGTAGTTACAACAGAGATTGTCCTTTCGCCCATCAAGCCTAAAACATTTACAGTATGGCTTTTACAGAAGAGGTTTACCAACCCCTAGGACCTTGAAGCTGAGGAAAGAAGCTTGGGGTTTTCTTTTAATGCAATGGTGTGGCTGTTTTCAAACATGTCTCCTAATTCTCTGAAATTCCTTCCTTTTAAAGGTGAATGTCTTTTCCCTTGGAATCTGAGCTCTGTGACTTCTTAGCAGAATACAGAAGAGGCGATACTACATGAGTTTCTGGGCTCAGGCTTTAAGAAATTAGAGCTTCTACTTTGTGTGTGTTCAAACCCAGCTCCCACGTTGTGAGGAGGACCGAAGGGTCCATGGGCAGTCTGCAGGGTGAGGCCCACCTCGGGGCCAAGAGCCAGCACAAACTTGCCAGCCTTGTGAGGCAGCTCGCTGGAACGTAGGTCTTTTGGCCACTAGCAGAGCCATCCACTTTATACCATGTTGAGCAAAAAGGAGCTCTTCTTACCCAAACTGCAGATTTTTGAGCAAAATAAATACTTACTGTTGTTTTTAGCCACTATGTTTTCAGACATTTTATTAGGCAGCAGTAAGAACCAGAACAAATAGGAAGGCATTAATGTCATTTCCTTTACAAAGTCCTGTATTTCCCTAACATAGATAATGTAAAACCAGTTAATGTTGGGCCAGGCATGGTGGCTCACACCTGTAATCCCAGCACTTCGGGAGGACGAGGTGGGCGGATCACAAGGTCAGGAGATCTAGACCATCCTGGCTAACACGGTGAAACCCCGTCTCTACTAAAAATACAAAAAAATTAGCCGGGCATGGTGGTGAGCACCTGTAGTCCCAGCTGCTGGGGAGGCTGAGGCAGGAGAATGGCGTGAACCTGGGAGCGAAACTTGCAGTGAGTGGAGATCGTGCCACTGCCCTCCAGCCTGGGTGCAGAGAGAGACTCCATCTCAAAAAAAAAAAAAAAAAGTGAATGTTATCCAATCTCTTTGCTTCCCTTTCAAAGTATCTTTCAACTGATTACACAACTTCACTCATTCCATAAATAATTGAGTGTCTACTATATGCAGTAGTCTTCATCATAAATATTCACTGCTTGGTAGTTTGATATTTGAACCGGGTGTTTGGTTTGAGAGTGAAAGACAATAATGCCAGTACTTTTGTCAATACAAAGGAATATGTATCTAAATAATTATTTACATAAAATGATTTTTCCGCTCTTGAATTTTAATTGTAAAATTTAGTGACCCTTTTTTTTGTCATTTTCTAAAATTTCACAAAACAGTTTAGTGATAATTGCAGAATTCTCATTAATAGATAAAGCTGGCACCTCATAAATGTCAAATTATCATTCTATTTATGAGTCAGCCATTTTCCTTTAAACGCATACACTTAGTGCCAGTTTTTTCTTCATATATAAAAATTCAATAATTACAAAGAGAATTGGATGTTAAAATTAGTACCTGAACATGAGGAAAATGAGAGTTCCACCTATTGTACCATTTGGAAATTTAACGTGGTACTCCGAAGTGGAATAGATATAGAAAAAGTGGATGGAAAAATTTATTTTGTGCTATGCAAATATTCAATTTAGGAAGAAAACTATATTATCTGCTGATCTACTAAGAATAAAAATCACTGGGCTTCTTTTCCAATCTTTTTATTATCCAAGCCACAATAATGGGGCAGGTTACAAAAAAAAAATAATTTTCTGCCGACTTTATGGGTCAAACTCTGAGTAAGGCTGAGATAATTTATGGTGGAGAAAATGACTGCATCTGGAATCTCTAGTTGAACCTGCCACATGACTGAGTTAGTTTTTATAAAGAAGCTAGAAATATGTTGCCATGGGAAATGAAGAAAATGAGTGTAATCACGTAACAAGCTTGCAACTTTGGATCCTGATGGTCGGAACTGAATGAAACATTATAAGGAAAGAATAGCAGGTAGGAACATTGAATATCTAAGCACTACCATGGGTGCACATGTCAAACAAGTCAAAACAAGCAAATATCCAAGGAAATGGAGGAAAGTGAAATACACAATCATGAGATTATGAGTGCAAAAGGTAAATTCTGTCTGTTTACACGAGAATGGTTGATGAGGTGGCACCCAGAGGGCTATGACATTGGCCAGTAAGGCAGCAGTTCCTGGTGCACCAAAGTAGTCTCACTTTGACCACAAGGACACACCTAGATGGATAAAAGGGAGATGTGATGTTAAATAGCTCACCCAAGGTAATACCAAAATAAGTGTTAGAGGAAGGTTTTGAAACCAGATCGTGTAACATTAAAGCTAGGTTTTTTGATCAGGCATGGTGGCTCACGCCTGTAATCCCAGCACTTTGGGAGGCCGAGGCAGGTGGATCATAAGGTCAGGAGATCAAGACCATCCTGGCCAACATGGTGAAACCCCGTCTCTACTAAAAATACAAAAATTAGCCAAGCATGGTGGTGCATGCCTGTAATCCCAGCTACTCAGGAGGCTGAGGCAGGAGAATCCCTTAAACCCAGGAGGCAGAGGTTGCAGTGAGCCCAGATTGTGCCACTGCACTCTAGCCCAGGTGACAGAGTGAGACAAAGTCAAACAAAACAAAACAAACAAACAAACAAAAACTAGTTTTTTTGTTTTTTAATGATACTGTGGTAGGGAAAATAATGCCCCCTGCCCCCACAGGATCACCACTTTCTAATTCCTATAATCTGTGAATATGTTAGTTTATATGACAAAAGAGACTTTTTAGATTCGATTTAATGATATTGAGACAGGGAGACTATCCTGGATTATCTGGGTGGGTCCAATATAATAACAAGGACCCTTCTAAGGAAAAGAGAGCAACAGGAGAGTCAAAGAAGGAGATGTGACAAGGAAAGAGAACAGAGACACAAATTTGATGCCGTGCTACTGGTTTTGAAGATGGAGGCAGGAGCACAAGCCGAGAAATGCAGGAGACTTCTAGGAGCTGGAAAAGGCAAGGAAATTGATTCTATCCCAGAGCCTCCAAAGGGAATGGGCCCTGCTGATACCTTGATTTTGGTCCAGTGAAACTCAGCTTGGACTTCTGACCTCCAGAACTGTAAGATAATAAATTTGTGTTGAGATAAGATAAGTCACTAAGTTTTTAGTGATTTGTTATAGCAGCAATCGGAAATGAATATAGCTACCACTGCTGCTTCCAGATATTTATCACTACAGATAATACTGATTAATAAAATGATTGAACATCTCAGTTTACAGAGTGGAGGGTTAGAACATTCTTATGACGATGTTACAAAGCATTTGTACCTCTATATAGCTTTCACTCCTTGTATTGAAAACTCTGATGAAGTGCTTGCCTTCTCTTCTAGCTCTGTTACTTTGAGTAAATTACTTACTGTTCTGTACCTCAACATCTATAAAATGTATGCAAGTATAAATTAAATGTATAAAAAACTGCATTTGTGTTGTTTAAGGGTTACATGAGACCATCCATGAGAAATACTTGGTACACACTTGTGAGTTATTTTTAAGGTTCAAGTTAGGGAGCAGAGACCAGAAAATGGCACTCCAATTGACTGTAATGGAACAAGAATGGCACTGGACGCACGGAAAATGACGAGTATGATTTGCAAAATGGGATAAAAGAGGATTCTGGAATGAATTTGAATGAAGTCTATTCTCTAACCCACACTATTAAGGAATTTCTATTACATTCTTCACCCTATTATAGGATATTCTAACGAATTGCTTTTGTAGCTTGTTGAATAAAATTGCAGTTTTATTAACAGTATAGAACATGAATATAATTCTTATTCTATGCTATGGGTTCAGTTACTCTCAATATTTCTGAAAGAATGCCTCCTGTAAATGTATTCACTCTTCTCAAAGGAATAAATGTAAGAATGTTAGAGGCCACTTCCTAGGGGTTACCATGGCTCAAACATCCCTGACCTCCCAGGAAGAGAGCAAAAAATGAGAAAGGAGGCAGTGGTAATCAAGGCAGTTACTCTCTCTCCCTCCATATCCTGGAAGCAGTCCACAACAGCCTCCCGTTATCATACAGACATCCCTGGATGGAATCATGCATTCAACATAGGCAGATATCACCTTGATAAGGTTGAGACCTTACCAAGATTAACTGGTAGGCAGTTGAAAGCCAAAATGGCACAAATATTGGGCTTATAAAGTAAAAGAGGAAGGAAGACTTGGTTGTGAAGTATAAAAGGTGAGCATTATGGGCTTCTGTAATTGCTGAAGACAAGCCTCTGAGTCATCTTCCAATAAAGAGTAGACCAGGTCATGGCCTCTCTCCACTGCCTCTGAAGTCATTATCCAAACAACCATGTTCCAAATCAAACAACCAGTAGCTCCAACTCAAGAGTCCTTTAGAATTACACAATCAATATCTGAAAGAATTCAATATCATTGCCTGCTAGAGTAAGCTGAAGAATTAGTGAAGACTCTTGAATTAGAATATATTTTCTTCCTAGTAAGAGATGTGAATTGGGTCATGAAATGCAAGTGTTTAATCATCGAAACATTAACTAATGAATTCCAAAGATTCACCCAGAAGTCCACTCCTTAACAATGAAAATAAGCAAAGAAACACAGATAAGGATTACAGTACATCGGTTCCTAGGAAGTAGTAAGTGCACCAAGGGAAAATAAGTCATGGCAAGTCACGCACATGACCAGGAGAAATCAACAAATTAAGGGTGGATGGGTTGCACATACTCCATCCCAGAAGAATAGAAAATTTCTTCCTGAGAAAATCTGTGAGAGTCAAAATCAAGTCTTACAAATTGATTCTAGGGTCTCTTGTTATTTTATATGTAGAAGAGGGACTTCAGCATCCTCTGGTCTAGGAGTTTCCTGCTTATCCTGAGCTTAAACTGATCTGCTTATCCAAATCCACGCAGGACACTTTTTAAATTCCAGATTTAGAGGACCTCATACCAGAATCTCTTTGGATGGACTCTCAAACCTGCTGGTTTGGGAGTCAAGCCTCTGGTCCAGGGCCTTTTTGTTGCAATGGCTGTTGGCTTTTGAAACATTAATATCGAGATGTGTAAAGGATGCTATAGCAAACACCCACATACTTGCCACCCCAAATCATCAAATAATAACTCTAAAAAATATTTACTTCCATATATTTAACAACTTATTTTGAAATAAACACTTTTGCAAGTAGAATACATGGAAAACCTTTTTAAAAATGTAAATATTTAAAGTTCATCAGAAGTTGAAAAACAAAATCTTCCCATAAGTCTCAAACAATCAGACTGAGATCTTAATTTTAGCCTTTTTGCCAATTGAATAATTCGTGACAAAGTTTAAACAATGAGATACCCTATAGCAAAAGCAAAGCGATGTTGGCATCATACCTTTCTTAAACCTTCATCTCCTCGCTAACAGTAAACCTTAAGTCAAAATAAAAAAAGCACATTTACGAAGTTATTGTCTTTAAAAACAAAGTTGTTTTGAAAATAGTTATTATTTTTAACTTTATATTTTGAAATAATTATAGATTAACAAAAAGTTGCAAAAACCATTGCAGAGAGATCCCATCTATTTTCCACGCAGTTTACCCTCAAGGTATCATCTTATATAACATCTTGCATAACTCTGGTATAATATCAAAACGAGCAAATTGATGTTGGTAAAATCAATAGACAGAATTCAAATTTTACTAGGTTTACATGCACTCATTTGAGTGTGTATGAGTATGTGGGCAATTTCATGCAATTTCAGCATCTGCATAGGATCAGGTAGCCATCATCACAATCAAGGAACTGTTCTATAATCACAAAGATTCTTCTTGTTACCCCTTTAGAATCATACCCATTCCTCTCCTCACCCTTCTTCCTAAGTCCCCCATCTTATCCCCAACCACTAGCAACCACGAATCTGTTCTATATCTCTTTAACGTCATTTTGAAATTGTTGTATAAATGGAATAATAAGGTAAGTAACCTTTCGAGGTTAGTTTATTTCACCTAGTGTAATTCCCTCGAGATCCTTCTAAGTAGTTGCATGTGTCAATTGTTTGTTTTTGTTGTGAACTAGTGTTCCATGATATGGATGTATCAGAGTGCCTAACTATTCACCCACTGAAGAACAGTGGATTGTTTCCAGTTTTTGGCAATTGCAGATAAAGCTGCTATGAACATTCATGTACATATTTTTGTGTGGACAGAAGTTTACATTTCTCTGGGATAAATGCCCAGGAGTGTTATTGTTTGGTTGTATGGTAAGTATATGTTCAGATTTTTCAAAAACTGGCAAACTCTTTTCCAGACTGGCTGTAGAAGTTTATGTCCCCAGCAGCAAAGTATGAGTAAGTGAAGGTGAAGGTAGAGTTGTCAACCGCCTGCCTAAATGTTTAAGGGATGCCCCAACACTCACATAAAATATAGGAGATAAGGGAGACTTCCTGGTTCCAAGCATTGAGGGAAATCACTGCCCAATCATCAGCTGACCACTAAGCTGACTGAGCAGAGACTTCAGCGGCCGCACCTAACAAAGAATATACAGATTTCGCAGAGTTACTTCAAGAAAGTCACACAACAAACTTTCAGCAATAGCAAAAGCAATAACAAACAGCAACAACAACAAACTCAGGAGAGGAAGGAGAATTTCATTTTCAGAGTTGCCACATTATAGTATTTAAAATGTCCAATATTCACTAAAAATGATGAGACCCATGTAGAGAAACACAAAAGAATGTCCTATTCTATAGAAGCTGTGGCTGAGCAAGTCTGGACCAGCTCAATGATACTTGAGTGTCTAAGATGGCCTTGCGCACATATCAGGGGTCTTGGTGCTGGTTGTTGGCTGGGACACCTCAGTTCTCTTCTACAATTCCCCCCATCCTCTGTGGTCTCTCCCTATTCAGAGCTTATTTCTATGGCAGCTAGATTCCCAACGGATGATAAACAGAAGCTTCAAAGCCCAGGCTTAGAAGTCATACATCACTTCCATCTCATTCTGTTGGTTAAAGTAGGTCACAGGTATAGCCCAGATTCAGAAGGAGAAATAGACTCCACATCTTAAAGGGAGGAATGGTAAAGTCACATTGCAAAGCATGAGATAGGAGGGAATGGGCCCTGGTGACTGATGAAAGAGATAGTAATGGCCAGGCACGGTGGCTCATGCCTGTAATCCCAGCACTTTGAGAGGCTGAGGTGGGTGGATCATGAGGTCAGGAGATTGAGACCATCCTGACCAACATGGTGAAACCCCGCCTCTACTAAAAATACAAAAATTAGCCAAGCATGGTGGCGTGTGTCTGTCTAGTCCCAGTTACTCAGGAGGCTGAGGCAGGAGAATCACTTGAACCTAGGAGGTGGAGATTGCAGTGAGCTGAGATCACACCACTGCACTCAAGTCTGGGTGACAGAGCAAGACTATGTCTCAAAAAAACAAAAAACAAAACAAAAAAAAAAAACAAAAGACAGAGACAGTAGTCTACAGCTTTGCCATCATTCTGGTCACACTCCAGAAATGATTTAACCTCTGTATTCTGTTGAAATGTACCTGTAATGTGTGCAGGCAGCTGCAGGGATGACACAAGCAGCCGCTATGGGCACCTGCCCGGGGTTTCTCCAGCTAGGCTGCCCTTTGCCTGCTGCCTGCTTTGAAAACTTATTTAATTGGGTCTCCTGGCTACTCAGTTTGTTTCAGTGCCATGTCTTGGTTTCCTATTTCTATCTAGACTTCTTGGTTTTAAGTTCCTCACTTCCTTAAAACTTAACTTTTGGGATTTGCCCTCAGTTGTACATTCTACAGTCATTAAGCAAGAGGTGCCTCAAATCTCCACGACAGGACCCAGACCAACCTGAGGTGTGCTGAGATATCTCTGGGTGTACCTTTTTAGGGAAGAGGAACCCAATAAGCTTCTATGTCAGAAAAACAATGATGATCAGGTGTAAACTCTGAACTCACCTTCCTTTCATTTTCTTATTGGTCTCCATCTATCCTCACTTATTTTGATCTAACTAAGGAAGAATGTGCCTCTTTCTTTTCAAGACCAACTTATGCTCTTGATTCAATTTCCACACACTCACCTTTTCCAGGATCTCAATAGTCTTTTCTCCCTTCTATGTTCTTTTTCTTTCCAGCTGTGTACAGCTGGATGGCTCTGCACAGCCAGTAAACAGGATGAAGTCTCTCCCAGCCATCCCACTCCCACAGATCAAGAATATTCTTAGATTTCTACTTTGATTTATCACATAACTCCTTGAGAGGAGAAGCCACACACCCTAATTCTATTCTGGTTATTTACCAGGGTGGTTACCTTCCATCTTTATGATTCCACCAAGATAATTCCTAATTCCTGAAAGCAGCCTCTCTGGCGGCCCCATTTTACCAGACCTCTTTCAGCTTATGACAAGCTGCTGTTCTTCCTTGGTGGTCCTCAGACCTCGCATCACTCTCCCTTCACTTTGCCCAGTCCTCAGATCATGGTTTCAGGCTGTATTTCACAAGAGAATCATTGGGGAGTTTTTATAACTTGCCTATACCTGGGCCCCACCTTAGAAATTCTGATTGATCTAGGGGAAAATCCAGGGTCACACTTCTTATAAACCACCCAGTCGGTCCTAATGTTTTCTAGGTTTTTTCAAGATTCTACCCCCAGTTCTCTTTTCTTCTTATTTTCTTTAACATCTACATGCAGTTTTATCAACTTACATGGCATCAATTTTTCTTAGAACCTCTAGTTGTTTCTAAATTTCTGAATCTCCAGACCTGAGCTTCCAACCTTCTGTTGGGTACATCCTTCTGCATATTCTGCACTGACTTAAACATGATTCTTTCCTGAACAAACTTACTATCTTTCCTTCCAAATATGTTGTTGTTTTTCTTTTCTCTCTGTCTCTGAATAGTATTATCAACTACCCATAAACTAAGCAGAAAACCTTACTCAACCTTGATTATGTCTCCATTACATGTTAGCAACTGCTTATTTACCTAGTGCTGGCCTATAACTGAAACATCATGGCTTTACACTCAAGCACATCTCAGTTAAATTGCAGCCCTGTCACCCCTCACTCATTAACTATGTTATTGTGTCACTATGTGTCACCAACTTTACATGTCTAAGACTCTACAGAATGGGCACAATTATGCAATCATGCAGTGTTATTCTGAAGCGTAAATAAAATAAGGCATTTAAAATGCTTCTTATAGTAAATAACAGTTATGGCCTTTGCCCACTCTTCCTCCCGCAGTAACTGAGTTCGAGCCATTATCCTTTCTTTTTTGGGCAATAGTGATACATCTCCTCCTGCTTTGTCTCAGAAGTGTCTTTACAAAATGCAGATCTGATCACATCACACACCACTCACAAGACTTCAGTGGCCCCGCCATTCCCCTAAAGCATAGGAACCAAGCACTGAAGAGTCAGTGACAGCAGGGTGAGTAGGCTGGGAAGATTTAGACTTCCATGAACTTGAGCAGGGCCCATCCATTTTGCACCTCTATGTAAAATGCTACATGAATGCCACTTCATATTCAGATTGCTACCCCAGTCTCTTTTATATAAGAATTCTAAGGCCACTACTTGTCAACTGGGAAGGTTTTCTTGTCATCCCACTCTTACTTTCTATGTATTGCCCCTCCATGATCATAGAATTTCAGAAGCAGCTGTACAGGCAAACTTCTTGACTCTAGAAGAGGTTAAAAATTCAATAGGACAAGTTGATCACACTCCAGAGAGGGTGGGAACATGGTAACACAAGTAGCTACTCACTTATTTATTTATTTTTATTAAATACTATTCATACACATCTCTAATAACAGCTGCCTCCTTGGTTAGTGTGACAGGCAGAAGCAGGGCAAATGTCAAACTACCAATGATAGTGACAATTCAGTGGGTCCTCCATTCACTAAGTGCTTAAAATTCTTTTGCATAATTATGCACATCTCTCTTTAAAAAATATGTACATATTAGTTTTAGCACAACTAATGATAGCTTTTCTGACATAGGACGTCTTTCATTTTTTAATAAATTGCTATTTTTTATTTTTTTATTATGGGTTTTGGAATGAAGATTGATTTTTGAACCATTTTGGGGAGATAATAGCTGACTTTTGTGCTGCTGTGCCATTGCACAGCTCAAATTTCAATAATTAAATATAAACATGCTCCCTCAAAAGTACAGTCACATAAAATATGGCAGTGCTTCATTAATAATCGATTTATAGAATCTCTCATTGTGGAAACGGCAGCCTCCTGAAGCTGTCATGACACTGTCAGTATTACTAAAGCAGGTAAGAATTAGTTCTTGAGCTCCAAACAGAGTCACAAATTGTCATGGTTTCCTTGGAGACTTAATGCACTGTACCTACAGAACTGGAGTTTCCAAATTAGAGGGGAGTCTCCAGAAATTAATCAGGCTTAATTGAGAAACTTTCAGCTCAGTCCTAGGGAGGAATCTATAAAGAATTGCTAGTGAGGGGGTGACAATAGGTGATATGCTTCCAGTAGGGTGGAGGTGGTCAATGTGTGGGCCTGTGAATTAGGTGGCGGCAGTCAGGGCCACAGCAACCTGGTTTGCAATGCCGAGGAGGCTAACAGAAGCATGACTGGCTCTCATTATTAATGAGTCACCCCATATGAAAAGCCTCCTGTATTTCTCAACAAATAATCTCTAAGTCACAAGGCAGAAGGCTACCTTGGAAAGAAGTGACAAAGACAGTGCGAGTCATATTTTTTTAAAGGGGGCATATAAAGATTCTGGTTCTTTATTCTTCTTTTCACATTATTTTCTTTGTGAACCAAAATGTTGGTGCCCTTTCGATAATTTCAGAATTCTGCATTACCTTCTTGGATGCTTCTAATGGGACGGCACCTCATCCAACCCCTTTTCCCTATACTATTTTTAGTATCCCTTGTAGGAGAGGCTTTTTTTTTTTTTTTTTTTTTGAGACAGAATATCACTCTGTCACCAGGCTGGAGTGCAGTGGTGCGATCTCGGCTCACTGCAACCTCTGCCTTGTGGGTTCAAGAGATTCTTCTGCCTCAGCCTCCTGAGTAGCTGGGACTACAGGCATGCACCATCACGTCCCGCTAATTTTTGTATTTTTAGTAGAGATGGGGTTTCACCATGTTGGCCAGGATGGTCTCGATCTCTTGACTCCGTGTTCCGCCCACTCGGCCTCCCAAAGTTGTGGGATTGCAGGAGTGAGCCGCGTCACCCGGCCGAGAGGCATACGTTTACAGGAGAGATTTGAAGCAGACTTTAACGCAAGATGCTCATGTCTAACCCCCCACTGCCTCTTGCTTGGATGGAGGAGGAGGCCAGATTCCCAGGAATTAAAGGGAGCAAGAAGGAAATAATTTATAAGCATAAAGTAACTGCATATAAGACTGTACCAATTTCTGATGCATTGCAACAACAACAAAATAAATAATAAAATAAGATGAAAACAGAATGTGCTAATATGAGAAGATGAAGCCACTTCCAAAACCTCATGTTCTTCAGAAAAATGCATTTGTCTGAAAGGCACAGCAGCTACTGGATTGCTGGCTGCATTTTTCACTAAATGTAACTTTTAACTTTACCTACTTATCACTACCAGTACTAAGTAACAAAACATGAGAAATATGGACTCATAAAGCCCTGCATTTCTATAAACTAGAGTTTGTATGATCTGTTGCATTTGGAAATTGTTATCAGGTACAACTTTTTACCACAAGGATTCATCTTTATTCACTAACCATGAAAGCTAAATTTTGTGTAGCAAATGAGGCATACTATGTGCATGATTTTATTTAGATTTACTCATTTCTTTATGAAAGACGATTCAATTACATCTTATAATACTATTCCCTTGAGAAAATAAAAATGGCTATTATGAATCCCTGTTTCCATGATTTCCGTTTATTAGTGTTTATTTCATGCTCACTGAGGGGCACGAGTGGTTAAGATTATGAGCCTTGGAACCAGACAGATATGGAGTTCAAATGATGGATGACTTTGGTTGTGTGGTGAGAGGCAAGTCTATAAGACTCAGTTTTCTCATCTGAAAATGGGGTAATAGCTCCTACTTCAAAGGATTGTCAACGGAATTGATTGAGATAATGTTACTTAATAGAGAATTTGGCATACACACTGCACATAATGAGAGCTATTTAATGTTTAGCTGACAATATTTTACATTTGTAACTTATTTGCATTTAATATTTGCAGTATTCACTAATCAATTCTTTGTAGGTTTAAAAACTTTCTATCAATAATATTCTAATTTAGGTTATTTTTATTTATTAAGCTGAATTTTGACTAAATTATGCTATTTTAATTCAATTAAACTTTATAAATTGCATACATCTTTTCCAAATGTTTCCCAAAAAAATCAATATATTCTAAGGTCGAGCTAGCCCTAACTGTGCCAATGTGCAGTTCATTGAATGCCATGTAGACTAAATTACCTTCACAGTTTAAACTTTGCCAATATAACACAAATATTTACTGCTATGTTCCAGAAACAATATGCTAGGCCTCATAAATGTTTTGTAACATGTGCTTGTCAAACCATCATCATCATTATTATAGAATTATTCTAAAATGAAATAAAAACAATATATCAAATTTTTCCTCTTAGATTTTATATTAAAGTCCAGGGCAAATTTACGTCATGCCACTTTTGTTTGTCTATTCTATTCTAGTACCCTGGGATATGTTCACTTTCCAAACATATGCATTTTGCCTTTGTAGATAAATATCTGAGTATATTTGTTTCCAATGTGGCTCAAAGCCATATCCTTCTAAGACTTCTAAGGTTACTTGGGTAGTGAACAGTTAGTTTTGAAGATCCTGATCTGTTTTTTGTGGGATAACTTTTATAACATTTTGATGGTACTTCAATGGTCAGATACTCCAACATGTTCTAGGAAGTTTTACATGGCTGAGAAATAAATCGTTGATAATATTTCATACTCTGTTATTTTGGAATTCATTCATTGCTGTATATATTTGCTAGTGCCTTCATACATTGTTTTTAACATTGTAATATCATCTTCCCTGGAGGTTTGAAATGATGAATCATTGGTGTTAAAGTCCTTTTTGAGCACAACACTTTGGTTACTGTATGGTAAGACTCAGAGCCAGAAGAATGTCTTGAGCTGCCGAGGTATGGTCAGTATCTCAAGGGGAAGTAACTCGAAGAACCAAAAAAGTGGCTTTAATCAACTGGTGCTAAAACAAACAAACAAACAAACAAAAACTAATGTTTATTACTAGCAATCCTTCATTTGCAACTACCACAAAGGAAATAACCTGAATCTGGTTCACGTGACTGACTATCAGGGCAACTTCTCTTTTCTTGACTACATAAATATAAGACAAGAGGCTCCAAACTGTTGACTTCAAAACCATAAAATTAAAGAATTTTAGAGCTGGAAAGGACTTAAGAAATTCCTAACATCTCTCATCATTTTACAAATAGGAGACTTAAGGCCCATCAAAACTAAGTGACCCACCCAAGGTCATGTGGGAAAGCAGAAAAAAGGGTTTGAGGATTCCTACTCACTGAACAGGAATTTTTTATCTTGAAATATTGAAATCTGGGTAAATTGGACATGAAGTGATGGGTGAAATCAAAGACATGGTTTTGCACGGTTAAACTTCTGTATTAACAGAATGACATTTAGCAATGTTTTCAATAAAACATAGTAAGAAATACATTTCACACTAAATGTTTGTGATAAAAATACTAGTTAAAACGTTTTGATTTTTTATCTTCCTGTGCTGCATATTCACTTTCCTTCTCTCTTTCTTTACTTCTCTGGAGAATGTGACTTTTGCTGTAGGTCATTCTGTAAGGAAATTATTGGCATATATAACTTTTGAGTTGCTTAATTCCCTTGGGAATATTTCCAGTACTCCTAGATCAAAGCGCATAAATGTTTGGGGAGAGAAATCCATGAACAAGATCCTAAGATCAAAGATGATAAACATTGGCTTCTCATAAGGATTATGACTTGCTCACGATGCCCTCCTCATCTTCGGAGGTGGGAATTCACCATTCACATCCAGCGCCTGCCTGTTCTTCCTATTCTTGGAATAAAAACTCTTAGCTAAGTCTGTCTTCCTCTTCTACATTTTTCCTTTGGAGAACTCACACGCCTGACAATGATCAACTTGGTACAGGCGATTTGCAGATCTGTGTTATTACTTGCACCTTTCCCAACTCCGGTTTTATGTTCTTAATGACTGGCAATTTCCAGATATCCCTGGCCTCTCAAACTTTAATATATCTAATGTTAAAGATTATCTTTTCTTTCAAATCAACTTTTTCTCCTGCCTTACCTATTTATGGAAATGACTCATCCATGTATTTGTTCAAATAATTTTGGAATTACTATTTTATGCTAGAATCTGAGTTGGGTGCTGGGGATCCAAAGGGAGCAATTCAGTTCCAGTCCATGCTCCTGGGGAAAACAGGGGTGGATAGAAGCAAATAAGCAGCACTTACAACACATGAAGTAGGTGCCAAGCTAAGGGAAGTGGTATGAGAGTCCCTCTTTTCCCTGATAATTGGTCTTAATATCTTTTAGTGATAGACTGAGCCCTCTGTGTCTGTCTTCACCTACATTTGCTGAACAAGGTACTTTTAGGCATTGCCAACTTTTCATTTTCACAATCCCTGTGGCCAATTAAATATTTGCCACAAATTCTTTGACAATCTTTCCGTTGAGAAGTGGGGTATAACTCCTCTCTACTTGAATCTGAGCAAATCACAATAAATGTGCTGTTCTGGAGCTTTAGAAGCCAGGTCATAAGAAGCCTTGTAGCTCTTCCAAAGTCCAGCTGCCACTCTGTGAAAAGCCCAAGCCACGTGGAGAAGCCATGTGGAGGTGCTCCAGCTAAGCCAAGCTTCCAGATGATAGCCGCCATGAACTGCAGCAATGGGAATGAACAATATCAGAGATCACAGCAAGGAAAGGGATGGATGAGAGGCATTTAAGGTTAAGTCGTAAGTAGCAATAGGGACAAGATGGCAGGTGCAGCATGGCTGGAGTTCTACTACTGAAATGCAGGGCTCCTCTCTATCCAGAAATAACTCCTGGGAACTTCCTGATTTTAAACTTAAAAATTTAGGGACGCTTATAAGAGTGTGTTCTCACAAGTCTGTATTGTACCCATCATCATAACAACAGCAGTCAACTTTTAGAAAGCACTTGTTCCATGTCGGGTACTTACATTTATTATTATTAGTAAGCACTTCATGTTCAATAACCCATTTAACTGCCACTAAACTCAGATATACAATTTTTGCCTCATCTTACCAGTGAGGAAACTGAGGCTCCAAGAAGTTAAGAGTCATATTTCCAAACCCACACAAATGCATGTGGCTAAGACAAGATTCCAGTTGAGGCATGCCCAACTAGAGTTTTTTCTCCTCACAATGATGGCTCATTAGGTCTTGCTGGAAGCTGAGGGCCCTCACCACCTGCTGCTGTGTCCATCTGTGTGTCTGCGCAAGAGTGGATGGTGATACCTGCAACAGGAACACTCTGCTTGGCCACTGTGCAACCAGGCCCGAAGCTCAGGCCCAAGCACAGATTTCACGCTGTCGTGTCATAGGGGCACTTGATTTAAAAAGTATCCTTACACAGTAACCTATGGAAAAGATGAGAGGGCCCTGCAGGTTTCACCCCATAGAGAAAAATGCTTTTAGTTTTCTTTCACAGGAATGTCTGAAGGTAACAGGCGTAGAGAAGAATCTGCCTACAAATGTGTTTGTGTGCAGTGAACAATGATTCCTCACATATGCATAGTATTTGACAGTTTATAAAGCCCTTACCTATAAATCTTCTCTTTGACCCTCAGAAGTCCTCTGTGAAGTACAGGCAGGCCTTGTTATCACTATTTTAGAAAAATGACTACAACTGTGAAATGGGGATAATGCCTACATTCCTATCTATGAAAATTAAGTATTAATAACATCATTTGATAGGTCATAGTTTAATGCATGAAAAAAACTATGTGATAAACAGTCTTTGTAGAGGAGTAAACAAGGCTCAAAAAGGTTTGATGACCGGCCCAAGATTATCCAAGGACTTAATGGCAGAGGCCTAGGACCCATGTGGCTCTAGTTTTCATCCAGGTCTAGTTCCTGCTTAGTTTAAGCAGGTACAGAAAACAAATAAGATAATATTCCCCTGAAGGTGGGAAGCTCATCTAACTATTCCTTCAATCCCTAACTCAAGACCTGGCACATAATAAAAGCTTTTTAAGTGTTGCTGAAATGATTGTAATTGGAAATTGAAATCCAGGGTTTCTGCTTTTCTCCACAAGCCACCCTCAACTTTATTCTCTTTGCTCACCTCACCCTACAAAGGTTCATTCAATCTTCAGATGTTGTTCTGGTGCCCATTAGAACTCAAGATATATTTTGCCACAGAATGATGCGAATTAGGTGTTAAAACTAAAATCTTTTCAACCATTTGCAGCACACAATTCTATATATCAGAAACATTAGGTGATAAATATTTTCGTTAGCCTGAGAACTAAACACAGTTAACAAATAGTAAGGATTTATTATGTCCTAGATATTATATTCTTCTTCATGGAAAAATAATTTGCATTTCAACTTAACATTTAAAAATATATTCTGAAAACTAAAGTTGGTTGTTGTCTACATTAAAAGAGAAAAGAGAAAGGCAACATTAAAGGAAATTAGTTGGTAACTTAATTCCCTTTTCTTCCTAGTACTTAAGAATTTTCCCGTGTGAAAACCTCATACCCCTCAGGAAACTCTGTGCCCTATCTCGGTAGTCCTCAAAGTGTGGTTTCTGGACCAGTATCAGCAACATCAACCAACTAGTTAGTGCAAACTTTCTCCTACCACAGCTGAGTAAGAAAGTCTGCAGTCGGACCCCTGCACTCTGTGGTTTAACAAGCCCTTCAGGTGCTTCTGATTGGGGCTTAAGTTTGAGAATCCCTGAAAATGGTCTGGAAATATTAATACCAGTGTGCCCTTTGATACATTAACTGGTCCATCGGTGGCCTGGAACAATACACGTGCTTGTCTAGGTCCCAAAGGGAAGGGAATGGCTGAGAAATGGCAACAATTTAGCTTGCTGTGCTATAAAATTAAATTTAAAGTACTACCTTAATAGCAAGGATTATGTCTTATGAAACACTGCACAAACTGCAGGAACTCTCAGTCACATAAATGTCAGTGTAATAGTAATAAAGCAACAGTGTTTAATCCATTCTTACCTTACAGATTTTTCAGCCTCTTTTATTATGCAAGATTCATATTTTTATTTTTCATCCTTTATCTATTTTAGCCCTTCCATTCTTTCATAATTTTATTCAAAATTGCATTATTAAAAATATGCCTATGTATCTTATGAATATCAGATGGAATGAAAGTTTTATGGACATTTTGCTATACCTTGGTGAGGTCAGCATGGGAAATTGTGAAAATTTTCTCAAATCTTTAGTTAAACTCTATTATGGATTCATTTTCTCCTGGGGATTGCCAAGGAAAATCTACATGTTATTTCACTCATTAAAATTCCTTTTACTGATATCTAAATGGCTAATTCTCTACCTAGCTACAAGGGAAATGAAATCCCCAAATTTGATCAAAGTTAATCAAAACAGAGGTGTGTGACTCATTCAAAAGACAAAGCATGCCTATTAAAAATGTTCCAAAAGAAGACACACAGATGAAGCTGCTGGAGGCCACTCTAACTTGTGTTATGATCATTTAAAAGGGATTTTAAATGACTATTTACATTAGTATTCAATCAAAGGCACCCTCTATGACAGCCCCGGCATTACACAGAATATTTATCTGGTGCCGAGATGCAGAGTACCTACAGGCTTTCCAGCCAGTTGACTGTTGGATTGCATTTGACCTTTCATTAAATGGCAAGTCTATAATCATATTTTGTATGGATGCAAGCCATAGATTATAAATAAGAAATAATCAAAGGGAAGGACAACTGGGTTATATTTGGTGTGAGCCTCTTGATTGTGTCACCATTGTTTTAGACATGACTGGAATGGCAAAAAGGGAAGACTCTACATACACTATTTGGGGTCATCAGAGGACTGATTATTGTAGTGAAGCAAAATTATGCCTAGTAACTTTTAATTTCTGTTGTAAACATATGACTTACTTTAACACTTGATCTTAGCCAAAAGACCAAGAAGCGGTATGACTTCTTTTTAAAACCCAATGAAGCAACATACTAAATATTACAATGTTTTAAGAAATTATTTTTAAGAACTTTTCATTTATATAGCTACTTTCCTATTCCCAAAGATTTGGTTTAACCTAAAGTACAGTTGGCCCTCGGGATCTATAGGTTCTCCATCCTTGTAATCAGCCAACTACAGAATGAAAATATTTGGGGGAAAAAAACGACAACAAATAACAATACAATAATAAAAATAATACAATTTTTTTAAAGCAGTAAAGCAACAGATAGTGAACTCCTTGTTACAAGTCAGAAGAGCTCTGTGAAGAGAAAAATACCCCAAACTAGTCTATTCTAAGATAGATGTACTTGTGGATAAAGCAGTTTTAATTAAATCTAGTCTTTTCTGCTTATCTTCTGCCAATAATTACTTGCATTTTCAGGACCAGAAATGTCTGGCAAAGGTAAACCACTTTACAGAAATGACAAGATTCCAGTTTCCAAAGTCACATAGCATGAATATTTGTAGTATCCTTTTATTTATCAGATTTCATGTGAATCTTTCTTTTTTTTTTTTTTTTAAGAAAGCTCTCCTTGAGGCTTGCAAATGACTACATATTTTTTAAACTATCAGTTAGGCCAAAAACCTGAGAGTATGGTCATCTAATATTTAAAATAGAAGGTCAAATGGGGGTAGAGGGCTCAAATGAAATTATAGTTTGCTGGGACAACCGGAGCTCTCACCTGGTTTGTCAAGCTGTCCATTAGTCAGTCAACACCAATCACCTGTATAGAAAAAGAATTTGACCCATGAATCGACACAATAGAAGCCCACTTGATGGAAAACAGGTTAAAATAACTGGACATGAGGGCCCTGCCTTCGAAGCACCTGTGTGGTATGGTCCAAGAATAATATCTCTGAAAACATGAACATCTATTTTGAATAGATGTTCTTCTTCAGGCAAGAAGACCTAAAGCTACGTTAATTTAATCTCCTTTCCTAAATGTTAACAGCAGTGTGGAAATGGACGCTGTCATCCCTGTAATCAGTTGCACAGAGCACAAGGGCAGCGGTCTCCCGTGCCTCATCTGTGAGCTAATCTTTCATTTCATAGCAGATCTTTCCATATCAAACAACACAAATGACTTAATTTGCATGACAGGATTTGTAACGGGGCAAATCTAGTGTCAAAGTCGATTAAAGATTACACCAGAGAACTATCATAATCAGTCCTCTAATGAGCCTAAATAGTACATGTAAAGTCTCCCCTTTTTGCCATTCCAGTCATGTCTAAAAGGGAATGTGTTTCTTTTCATCGATGAGCCAGTCCTTTGGTTTGCACATTACGCCCTACGTTGAGCTAAAGTCATGTCAGTCTGGTTTCAGAGGGAGAGAAAGGGAAATAATAAAGCAAACATCACTTCACAAATGACATTGCTTGGTATAAGCCAACGTTTGAAGCCCTTAATTCTTCTAATCTGCAAAATAGTCAATGCTAATGGGTTTTTGCCTTTGTGAAAGCTGATGCATAGAAAGAAAAACTTTAATGAGCTGCCTGGGCCGTATGCTTACAGATACCTGTCAAATGTCTGTCATCTTAGCTATCGCTGAGGCATTATAAAGAAAGTAAGAAGGAAGGAACGACAGTATTTGTACAAGCATTTTCATGCTAAAATGGCACAATTTTCTTCCTGTCATAATTTCATTGTATCTGAAAGTCAGAAAAGCTTAACCCTTTCCCTAGCATGTCCTGTGTAGTTGTATCACACGATCTTGGAGTGAGCGGTTTAAGAACAGCACAGTGATTGTGTATACAGCATCTTCTGTTAAATTTGTTTTTGAAAATGGAATTACCTACATTTTTTAAAATGTGACAACAAACTATTTGAATCAATTGCTTCAAATCAATTGCTCCCAGGGAGATCAGGAGTTTATTAAATGTAAAAACTCCATAATGTGTGAGGCTGTCATTTGAGTCAATTCTTTCTGAGTTCTTAATTTAATATTTCTTTGTATCTTTGTACACCAAATACACATACCAGGGCTATGAGGTCAACAAACTCCCCTATCTCACCTTCTCTTTTATTCAAACAAGCAGGGAATGCAAATGTATCTTATTACGCCAGCACCTGCAAGCTCCACGAGGAGGAGGTTGTATTAGCTTTATTTGGGGGGATTTATAATAACACAGCCATAAAAATGCAATGTCAGCTGAAACTTGGCAGGAATGAAAAGTCTTTATCCAGGTGTGACTTGTTTTTCCTCTTGCAAATGGAAAAGAAATGTAACAGTATAGACACGTGCACACAAATACAGAACTTTTAAAGAAAGAAAATGGACTTTAACCCTTCAGGTTCCTCATGTGGTAGTCATTAGAGTGACAATAAAAACGTCCCATCCTCTGATCATTTTTGTCGGCCACATCTCTTACCTCCAAATAAAGAAAGATGAAAGAAAAGAAAATGAAGTGTCTTCTAGTGAAGGAGTTTTTTCTGGTGGAGCATGGGTGTGCTCAGGAATGCACTCTGGTCTTCCCTCTGACTTACTGTGGAACTAGGAAAACTTCTGTGTTTTGCCTTCTGTATATTTAAAAAATCACATGTTGGAATAATCTTCAAAGCTGATAATGAAATGGCAGGAATAAAATGAATATTTGTGAATAAAATAATGCCTGGTGTTCTACACCTGTGAATTTTGTAACTAGCACTGACCTGTACTAGTACAGCCCACAGAAGCCTATTTTGGCATATTACAATAGTTATGTCAGTCTAGTCTGCCAATTGAACTCCAACTATGCCAAATGAGCTCGTGAGTATAAATCCCCTAGCAGGTTCCAGGCATTCATCGTGGTACTTGATAATAAGATGGTCATCCTCGATTGCTCACGGCTAGGAGTCCCTAGAAGGTCTGTGTACTCAGAATATCAGTCCCTTCCAAGAAGACACATCAAGGTGCAGCAAAGCCCAGCCCTCTTCAATTGGCCTCAAAGTGCTGTTGTAACACCCCGGGCTTTGACTCATTTGCTTTCCCTCCCCTGCTACAACCTAAAGAGAACAACTTTAATGAGCTCATTGGGCTGTGTTGTTTCCCAAAAAAACCATTGTGACTTAAGGGAGGAAGTATTAAATGTTTATGCTGCAGGTAAAATCCAAGGGCCCTAATTTGTTCTCACTCCCCCTACTTCCTTTTCCCAGAGTAGTAAGTCAAAACAAACTCAAGCAGAAGGCAAATTTTAGTCAACTGACATTAAAATTTCAAATTAGATAAACAAAGCCAAAAGCTTTAGAATAAAGATGCCTCCAGTATTCAGTGCCTCGATGTGGCCAAAACCGGGTCTCCAATTAGACAGCTCTTAAGGTTGGGTTTATTGAAAAGAAATTAGGCCAATGTTAATTTAGAAGTGAATTGTTTTAGCACCCTTTGGTAGAGATGTGTAGCTATTTTGAAAAGAAACAAATTCACTTCACCGGTATAAAAAGCAACCTCCTTGGGCCTTATTCTCATTTCTAAACAAGTAGACATTTTAAGCTAAAAATGAAAAGCAGAGCCAATTTTTGTGGCTGTGGGATCTTTATTTATTTAACAAATATTTATGGAGGAACCTCAGTTCAGCCGCCCTGAGCCATAGGATCATGTCTTGTAACAAAACCCACCTCTGTGATACTAACAGATAAGTACGCCTTGAAGTTGTAAAGCTCTCTTTCTTCAAGAAACCTGGACTCTTTGTAAAAGACATGTCCTCCCTATGAAACCTTATTTATCCAGTAAAGTATAAAAATCTATTTAAGAGATCAGATGTCTAGAACAGTTTCAGCATTACCGTCGTTGTTGCTTTGTCTTGTTTTTGCATTGAAAGGTAATACAGAAATCCGGGTCCACTTCCACGACTCTCTTCATTCGATGGTGCGTGTTAAAGCCCACCTACTTTATCTGGACATGTACACATAATAATCAATTTCTACTTAAATTTCAACCTCCTATTCATCAAGACGCCCCTAGCTTTCCCCCCTCTGACCATTGTGTCTGCACTCTAGTCTTTATGCCATGTGGCAAATATACCTCCTAGACATTAGCACACAAACTTTAATAACATACATTAGCCATACATGTGTAGTTTTCACTCAGATTTCAATCACTTTCCAATAGGAATGATTCAAAGTCCCTGCCCAATTGTTCCTGTAAGGCTCCTATATGAAGATGTGAATTAGAAGCTTATAAGCCATGTTGCTAAACGCTTTGCATTTTCCCACAGCAGTTGTGTACAGTTAGAAACACCACAATTTGGATTTCAGAGTGCGTTTTTCCTAAACTCGCCTTCCCCTGGAACACTCCTCTGTGACCCAGTTGCTCTACCTCTGATCCGCTGCACCCCAGAGGCTGTCACAAGTGTCCCTCCTTCCCAGGAGTCGAACACACAATAGAGAAAAGGCCCTGGCTGGGAGGTTCAGCCGCCATTAACCCCTACCAGCTGTGCCTGTGGGGAGCCTTCTGGCCTGAATGTCCTTTCTCTGCGGCTGCCTTCATGCCACTAATCTAACCATTGTTGGGGAGGAATGCTGACAGGAGAAAAGAAATTTTTCTTGTGTCCATGCAAGTGTGTGTATCCATGTGTAAGTGAAGGAAGAGTGAAGGCTAATTTCTATAGTTGGCATGAATGGAGGGATTGCGAAAAAACCTAGTTAAAATGTGTTTACTTGCTTAAAAGCCTCAGTCAATTTAAATAATTTCAGTAGTGTGCTCTATTTTTTTTTAGGGAGGGGGGAGAAACTAGTTACTATTATAATTTTCTTTAAATCCCCTGAGATGTTTGGGCATGTTTAAGACTTTTAAAATTCACTGCCAGCAGGGGAAAAAATTGAATTGAAATTCTTAAAAATACTGGCATAAAGTTACAGATGCACAGAATTACTCACTTCTAATGGACCTTAAAAAATCAGGGAAAGAGAACTGGTTATACAGGTCACATTTCCTTCAGAAAACCATTCACATTTAATGCTTAGGAAAGTTTAAAAAAATCTTTAGGACTGAAATGGGAAGGGGTTTAACTTTATCAACCACAATAGACAGCCACTATTTCAAAAAACAAATTTTGTCTTCAATAAGCTTCACACTTCAATAAAGGAAAGTGATTGTTTCTTTACTTTTAAAGAAGACCTGTGCAGACAGAGCAGACTTGAAGTGGTAAATTTGCTAACTTAGAAAGGCAGGCAGGAAATAATCATGACCATAATTCTAATGACATTGCCAAGCAAGTATCCAACTTCTTTGAAAAGTTTATCTAATTTCAATCTTTGAGGATTTCATTTGCTTTTTCAACAGCACTGGCATTGAAGAGAAACTATTCTTAAACTTAGTGCTCCATGTTGTCATTTGATAAAGTTCTGTAAAATACAACAGTTGGCCTATTTGGAATCAAATTAAGAATAACTCATGGAGAAATGTATTTTCTGGGTAATTAGACTGTATCGTAGTAGGGCAAATGTCTGATATAATAAAGCTCTACTTTGCATCTGTTCCTGTGTCTAGACTATGGCAATTACTGGTCCTTAAAACAGCAGCAGCAAGATAATGCTCTACTCACAGGTTTTAGCCATTAAAATTCAGGATTATCTTTCTTTGCCCCTTTATTACCTCAATCATTTGACTGGGACAAAATAGATTTAATTTAACGAAGTTATACTTTTCTAAATTTGCATGCATACATTTGCACAAATGGTGAGTGCAGTATCAGGTACATTTGCTTTCCAAAACATTAGAGGTAAATATCCTGGCACTCCTCTCATTAAGGTGCAGTGTGCTTGTTAAGCCAAAACAACAACAACAACAACAACAACAACAACAGATAAGCTCATATCTTCAAGCACTGTACCTGTTTCTTAGACACTTCTTGGATGCTTGCATTTCTCAAGAAGGAAATCATCTTAGAGAAAAATGAATGTGATGGCATATAGATTGATGGAATAGATGAGAATAACAATGTAGTGTTAATTCCATTCATTGGCTTATTCATTCAGTCACCCATTCAACAATTATTTATTGAATTTCTCCAGTAAGCAAGAAGACACAGTGCCAGGTTGTTTGGGAGAGACAAAGACGAATCCCACACAGCCTGCACTCAAGAAGTTTCCTAAAATGTGAGAATTGCCGTGTTATAGAAGTACTATACCATTAAGTAGAAATGTCATAATGCTGTCTGAAGGTGGGTGTTCCAGTTAAGTCATTGCAAAAAAGTCTAATTCTCTCCTCCCCATATGTATTCTTTAAAAGTAAAGAAACAATCACTTTCCTTTATTGAAGTGTGAAGTCGATTAAAGGTAAAATTTGTTTTTTGAAATAGTGACTGTCTTTTAATTCATTAAAAGAGGTTGATAAAATTAAACTGCTTCCCATTTCAGTCCTAAAAGATTTAGTCATAAAACTATAGCAAGAGTTTTCCTACTCTACCTCAGCCCTGTTTGTATCAGTAGAGGTTCTCACAGGCAAAAGAATACAAATCAAGCCAAGCATACCTTAAAAAATTATCCTTAGGATTTCTCTATATTATCCCAGCTCTTTGAATATGAACTATGTCCCCAGACTCTCTTATCTTTTGTAGAAAGACTATTGGGTGCTTGGAAGACTTTAGAGTAGAGAAATCACTGAAGGGTCTGAATGTGTCTACTGCTTAGTAAATGGCAAAGTCCTCGCATAGTGGTGATGTACCTCTAGGTACAAACCTCCTTTCTACTTATCTAAGAGCTGCAGGAACAAGTAATGATTTCTACATATAAGGGATTTGCTCCAATCCATATCTCTCCTCTATATAAAACTACACTCTTTTAATCCTAAATATTGTAGAAATAATAAGGCATTGCTTCACAGATTTTCTTTGCCTGGATCAATCAATCAATCACCAAAGACAAGGTCTTCAAATTAACCCAATCCAACAAAAACCAAAAAAAAAAAAAAAAAAAAAAAAACAAAGAACAAGAAAATATGAACAAAGCCTTCAAGAAGTCTGGGATTATGTTAAATGACCAAACCTAAGAATAATCAGTGTTCTGAGGAAGAAGATAAATCTAAATGTTTGGAAAACATATTTGGGGGAATAATCCAGGAAAATTTCCCTAGCCTTGCTAGAGACGTAGACATCCAAATACAAGAAACACAAAGAACACCTGGGAAATTCATTGCAAAAAGATAATTGCCTAGGCACATTGTCATCAGGTTATCTAAAGTTAAGATGGAGGAAAGAATCTTATGAGCTGTGAGACAAAAGTACCAGGTAACCTATAAAGGAAAACCTATCCAATTAACAGCAGATTTCTCAGCAGAAACTCTACAAGCTAGAAGGGATTGGGACCCTATCTTCAGCCTCGTCAAATAAAACAATTATCAGCTAAGAATTTTGTATCTAGCAAAACTAAACATCATATATGAAGGAAAGATACAGTCTTTTTCAGACAAACAAATGCTGAGAGAATTTACCACTACCGAGCCACCACTACAAGAACTACTAAAAGGAGTTCTAAATCTTGAAACAAATCCTGGAAACACATCAAAACAGAAATCCTTTAAAGCATAAATCTCACAGCACCTATAAAACAAAAATACAATTTAAAAAGCAAAAACAAAAAACAAATAGCATGATGAATGGAATGGTACCTCACCTCTGAATACTAACGTTGAATGTAAATGGCCTAAATGCTCCATTTAAAAGATGCAGAACTGCAGAATGGATAAGAATTCACCAAGCAACTAACTGCTGCCTTCAAGAGACTCACCTAACACATAAGGACTCACATAAACTTATGGAGTGGAAAAAGAAATTTCATGCAAATGGACGCCAAAAACAAGCAGGAGTAGCTATTCTTATGTCAGACAAAACAAACTGTAAAGCAGCAGCAGTTAAAAAAGACAAAGAGGGACATTACATAATGGTAAAAGGCCTTGTCCAACAGGAAAATATTACAATCCTAAACATATATGCAGCCAACACTGGAGCTTCCAAATTTATAAAACTATTACTTATAGACCTAAGAAATGACATAGACAGCAACACAATGGTAGTGGGGGACTTCAATGCTCCACTGACCACAGTAGACAGGTCATCAAAACAGAAAGTCAACAAAGAACCAATGGGTTTAAACTACACCTTGGAACAAATGGATTAACAGATATATACAGAACATTCCATCCAGCAACCACAAAATACACATTCTATTCAACAGTGCATGGAACTTCCTCCAAGATAGACCATATGATAAGCCACAAAACAAGCCTCAATAAATTTAAGAAAATTGAAATTATATCAAGCACTCCTTCAGTGGAGTAAAACTGGAAATCAATTTCAAAAGGAACCTTCAAAACCATGCAAATACATGGAAATTAAATAACCTGCTCCTGAATGATCATTGGGTCAAAAACGAAATCAAAATGGAAATTAAAAAATTCTTCAAACTGAGTGACAATAATGACACAATCTATCAAATCCTCTGGGGTACAGCAAAGGCAGTGCTAAGAGGAAAGTTCATAGCCCTAAATGCCTACATCAAAAAGACTGAAAGAGCACAAACATGTTCTAAGGTCACACCTCAAGGAACTAGAGAAACAAAAACAAACCAAACCCAAACCCAGCAGAAGAAAGGAAATAACCAAGATTATAACAGAACTAAATGAAATTGAAACAATGACAACAAAAAAACAAAGGTAAATGAAACAAAAAGCTGGTTCTTTGAAAAGAGAAATAAAATTGATAGACCATTAGCAAGATTCATCAAGAAAAGAAGAGAGAAAATTTTATTAAACTCAATAAGAAACAAAACGGGAGATATTACAACTGACACCACAGAAACACAAAAGATCATGCAAGGCTACTATAAATACTTTTATACAAATAAACTTGAAAACCAAGAAAAGATGGATAAATATCTGAAAAATACAACCCTCCTAGCTTAAATCAGGAAGAATTAGATACCCAGAAGAATTAGATAACAAGCAGCAAGATTGAAATGGTAATTTAAAAATTACCAACAACAAAAAAAGTCCAGGACCAGATGGATTCACAGCAGAATTCTACCAGACATTCAAAGAAGAATTGGTACCAATCCTATTGACACTATTCCACAAGATAGAGAAAGAGGGACCCCTCCCTAACTCATTCTATGAAGCCAGCATCACCCTAATACCAAAACCAGGAAAGGACATAACCAAAGAAGAAAACTATAGACTGATATCCCTGGTGAGCATAGATGCTAAAATCCTTAACTAAATGCTAGCTAACCAAATCCAACAACATATCAAAAAGATAATTCACCATGATCAAGTGGGTTTCACACCAGGGATGCAGGGATAGCTTAATACACACAAGTCAATAAATGTGATGTCCCACTTAAACAGAATTAAAAACAAAAATCATATGATCATCTCAGTAAATGCAGAAAAAGCATTTGACAAAATCCAGCATCCCTTTATGATTAAAACTCTCAGCAAAATCGGGGTAAGAGGGACATTCATCAATGTAATAAAAGCTATCTATGACAAGAGCACAGCCAACATAATACTGAATGGGGAAAAGTTGAAAGCATTCCCTCTGAGAATGGGAAAAAGACAAGGATGCCCACTCTCACCACTCCTCTTCAACATAGTACTGTAAGTCCTAGTCAGAACAATCAGACAAGAGAAAGAAATAAAGGGCATCCAAATTGGTAAAGAGGAAGTCAAACTGTCACTGCTGATGATATGATCCTTTACCTCAAAAACCCCAAAGACTCCTCTAGAAAGCTCCTAGAACTGAATAAAGAACTCAGCAAAGTTTCCAGATACAAGATTAACGTACACAAATCAGTAGCTCTCCTATGCGCCAACAGCGACCAAGCAGAGAATCAAATCAAGAACTCAACTTTTACAATAGCTGCAAAAAAAAAAAACACAAAAAACAAAAAACAAAAAACATAACTTAAGAATATACCTAACCAAGGAGGAGAAAGACTTCTACAAGGAAAACTACAAAACACTGCTGAAAGAAATCATAGATGACACAAACAAATGCAAACATATCCCATGCTCATGGATGGGTAGAACTAATATTGTGAAAATGACCATACTGCCAAAAGCAATCTACAGATTCAACTAAATCGCCATCAAAATACCACCATTATTCTTCACAGAATTCGAAAAAAAAAAAATCTAAAATTCATATGGAACCAAAAAAGAACCCACAAAGCAAGACTAAGCAAAAAGAACAAATCTGGAGGCATCACACTACCTGATTTCAAGCTATACTCTAAGTCCATAGAAACCAAAACTGCATGGTACTGGTATAAAAATAGGCACATAGACCAATGGGACAGAATAGAGAACCCAGAAATAAACTCAAATACTTACAGCCAGCTAATCTTCGACAAAGCAGCAGAAACATAAAGTGGGGAAAAGACACCCTTTTCAACAAATGGTGCTGGGATAATTGGTTAGCCACATGTAGGGGAATGAAACTGGATCCTCATCTCTCACCTTACACAAAAATCAACTCAAGATGGATTGAAGACTTAAATCTAAGACCTGAAGCTATACACATTCTAGAAGATAACACTGGAAAACCCCTCCTAGACATTGACTTAGGCAAGGATTTCATGACCAAGAACCCAAAAGCAAATGCAATAAAAACAAGGATAAGTAGCTGGGACTTAATTAAACTAAAAAGCTTTTTGCACAGCAAAATGAACAGTCAGCAGAGTAAACAGACAACCCACAGAGTAGGAAAAAGTCTTCAAAATCTATACATCTGAGAAAAGACTAATATGCAGAATCCACAATGAACTCAAACAAATCAACGAGAAAAATGCAAACAATCCCATCAAAAAGTGGGCTAAGGATATGAATAGATAATTCTCAAAAGAAGATACACAAATGGACAAGAAACATGGAAAAATGCTCAACATCACTAATGATCACAGAAATGCAAATCAAAACCATAATGCGATACCACCTTACTCCTGTAAGAATGGCCATAATCAAAGAAGCAGAAAACAGTAGATGTTGGCATGGATGTGGTAATCAGGGAACACTTCTACACTGCTGGTGGGAATGTAAACTAGTACAGCCACTATGGAAAACAGTGTGGAGATTTCTTAAAGAGCTAAAACTAGAACTACCCTTTGATCCAGCAATCCCACTACTGGGTATCTACCCAGAGGAAAAGAAGTCATTATACAAAAAAGATACTTGCACGCGCATGTTTATAGCAGCACGATTTGCAATTGCAAAATCGTGGAACCAGCCAGGCGCAGTGGCTCACATCTGTAATCCCAGCACTTTAGGAGGCCGAGGCATGCGAATCACCTGACGTCAGGAGTTTGAGACCAGGCTGGCCAACATGGTGAAACTCCGTCACTACAAAAATTAGCTGGGCATGATGGTGGGTGCCTATAATCCCAGCTACTCGGGAGGCTGAGGTGGGAGAATTGCTTGAACCCAGGAGGTGGAGGTTGCAGTGAGCTGAGATCGTGTCACTTCACTCCAGCCTGGGTGACAGAGCAAGACTCCATCTCAAAAAAAAAAAAGTGGAACCAACCCATATGCCCATCAATCAACTAGTGGATAAAGAAACTGTGGTGTGTGGAATACTACTCAACCATAAAAAGAAATGAATTAACGACATTCATGGCTACCTGGATGAGATTGGAGACTATTACTCTAAGTGAAGTAACTCAGAAATGGAAAACCAAACATCATATGTTCTCACTGATATGTGCGAGCTAAGTTATGAGGACACAAAGGCATAAGAATGATATAACAGACTTTGGGGATTAGGGGGGAGAGTGGGAGGCAGGCAAGGGATAGAAGACTACAAATAGGGTGCAGTGTATACTTCTTGGGAGATGAGAGCCCCAAAATTGTGCACCAAAATGGGTGCACCCAAATTTGTGCTTGTAATCACAAAAGTGTTTAAACAGGCAAGTAGCACAACGTGAAACATGGAAACACTACATTAAAATGAACTAATACAATAATATTCCATATAAAAATATTTGTCTATAAAAAATGAAAAATTGAGGACTTTTCATTTTAGAATTTTATTGAAAAGAATTTAACCTTTAAGTCTTCTTTAAATCATAAGTTGCAAACTGTATGGCAGCAGGCAGAATTCAGCCCATAGGTATGCTTTATATGTTTTTTGTTTGTTTTTGAGGCAGGATCTCACTCTGTCACCAAGGCTGCAGTGCAGTAGTGCAATCTGGGCTCACTGTGACCTCCGCCTCATGGGTTCAAGTGATTCTCCTGCTTCAGTCTCCAGAGGAGCTGGGATTGCAGGTGCCCGCCACGGTGCCGGCTAATTTTTTCTTGTATTTTTAGTAGAGGCAGAGTTTCACCAGGTTGGCCACACTGGTTTCAAACTCCTAACCTCAAGTGAGACACCCACCTCAGCCTCCCAAAGTGCTGGGATTATAGGTGTGAGCCCCTGTGCCTGGTTTATATGTGTGTTTCTAAATTAATTGCCAACAGTTAAAAATAGAATGAGTTCACATAAAAATTAATGCAGATTTCTGGCTCCTCTTGAAAAATCTGAAGACCCTGGATCACCGGGTCCTCTGGCCCTCACTGAATTATGACAGGCTGCAGCTTTAAGACAAGCTGTGGATTTTTCCATCACTGTTGTTGCCCTACTGCCCTAGGCTGTGGGTTTCCAAATCCTGCATTACATAGTAAGGTCTCTTTGTGTATTTTTCTTAGGATTTGAATTATATGAATTTGTCAAGCTAATATCGTCCCTAGAATATATTCACTGCTTAAAATTATTTTCAATTACATTGTTTACTCATGTGTTCTTAGAGACTCCAATTTTTATTTTATCAGTGTTCTAATTATCAGGTTAGTAATTTCCTCCAAATTTCACTCCTCTTAATTGGTCAGCCTCTTCTTTCTTCAAAAATATATGAAGATATTCTAGCACAAACACATTTTATCTATTAAATGAATAAAAACCAATTGAAATAGATGATAAACACAAACTCATGTAGACAATCAGCAGTGAAAGTTGTATATTCAATATTAAAAGATTACAAGTTGTATGTTCAATATTAAAAGATTACAACGCTTCATCATATTCCTCCAGCATATGTGATTTGATTATAGACACTGGATCTCGTTGGTCTAAAACACATTTGTATGATGATGGTTTCCACCAATGACTGGGCCACTTACGTTGTGTGGGTTTTAAAAAAGTAAGAAGATAATGCCACCCCAGCATGCATTGAATTATGTTGGAGATAGCTCCGTTTAGCATGACTTGGAAAGTCTTATGCCCACCCTACCACTTCTGGCGTCCTTCAGGCATACTCCTCTGGACATTCGTTCTTGCACTTCTCCACTTGTCCTTGCACTTCTCCACTTGTCCTTGTGCTTCTCCACTTGTCCTAGAATGTTCTCTCTTCAGATATTCACATGGTTTACTTCCCCCCTTCTTTCAATCTCTACTCAAGTGTCTTTTCTTTAGAGAGACCATCCTGCACCACCGTCAAATAGCAGCCCCAATACTATCAACCTACTTAGCCTTTGTTACTATTCTCAATACCATTCATTGCTACCTGACACATAGTTAGGAATATCTGTTTCTACTTCCATGTCCCCTTTTGAATGTAATTTTGTGAAGAAAGAGACTTATTTTATCCCAGTGCTTCAAATAATGCCCAGAACATTGTATAAAATATTTGAGGGATGAATTGCTTGATAAGTCTGTAAGTTATTGCAATTCTATTACCTCTTGTTCCAACATTGGACCTTCAAGAGAGAACTGATGACCTTCCTTGTTCATTAAAAGACAGAGACCACTACATTTCCCCACATGAGTTCAGTTATGGCTACAGGGAGAAGCCTAATAACGTGGGATGTGGGTATTTTCTCCTATTTTTCTATTTGTTATCTATTTTTCCTATTTCCTAACTGTTTTCAAACTCAGTGCTTTTCACATGTCATCCTCTTCATCACATGTGGATTACTATTCACTGAGCTACTTTTTCACAAATGTGATTTTATATGATAGTTGGGTAAAGAAAATGTTGATGCACCATTCTAACATCCTCTTTGCAGTGGTTAACACAGAAGGGGAGAAGTGCCGCCCCCCAGACACACCCATTCATACATACATCCCACCCTTCATCCTTTGAAGGATAACTAGCTGGCTTCCCTCTTATCAGAGTATCATGCAAGGAAAGCCAAGTGGTGAAAAAGAATGGCAAGAGAATTTCAATTCTTTTTCTAAAATACTTTAACTTGTACTTGTCTGTGCTGTGAACATATACATCCCCACGAAGGTGAAACATCGAGGATTCAATGGCTAGTTTTTCAGAAAATGTTGACACAATAGCTACATTCTGATAAATCAAGAGCCTATTTCTAAAAAGCACATCTAGCAGCAGATTCAAAACCATGTTCAGTGAAATCACCAACCTTTTTACCCTCCCCTGGAGCCCCTTTGGAGCAGCCTAGTTTATCAGTGAGCTGAGCTGCCAGGAATAGATATATCAGAGGGTAAAGTAGACAACTCATTTTCATTTGAAAGTGGTGATAGCACAGAAGTAACTCTCACCCTCACTCAACTTATTCTGTCATCCTTAACTTGAGAAAATAACTTATTTTTCCCTCAAAGAAAATACTCTCTCTGTCACATGTTATAACTAGGCAGGTTTCTGAAGTGCTTTAGAAAAATACTATTCTGAGCATATTCAATGTACAGAGTCCTTAAACAGCTTAATACACATATAGATTACAGAAGATTTAACATATTGCTATTATATACCATTCATTTGGGACAAGACACTTATGAAGTCTGTATTTTGCTGCAATGACACATAAATTCCCATATATTCTCTTCCACACAAAGAACTGATAAATGTATAATTAATTAAAGTAAATGTTTTAGAAGTTCCTTTAGAAAAGAGAGAAGGCATATGTCAACCAAGTAACACAGGTTTCTATGATATGTTGTGAATTGGCAGCAAAAACTGGAGTGAAAAAGAACGTTGACATCGTGTTCCCTGCAGAATTCCTTGACACTGTGAGCACAGAGACTCAATTGTCCTCTGATATCTATGCTTTGATACTTCGGAGTCCCATTCTGGGTGGTACCATCATGTAAAAGATCCACCTCATGTCAAAGCATTATTAAGTTAGAATTTCCAAAAATACTTCCCTTTCCCCCCTAATTTTCTAATTTTATGAACATGTCTACAAAAAAGAAAACTAAAAAAAAAGTTTGAAAATGTATGAAATTTATTTGTAGTTGCTTATGACAAAGTGGAATATTGCCTTATTTGCTATTTCTACAGGATGATAGCTTGTATTCCAGGAACCGGATGGTACACACTATTTCCTGAATGTCCATCTGATATCAAAATAATTTGGATCTACTACTGTGTAATTTCTGCCCAGTTGCATGCGTTGAATAGATACCTTTTACATTATACATCCATACCAGGTACTACATAGAAATATGATATTTTAAAAAGTAAGGATGGTTGTCAGTTTTCAAAGCAAAGGTTTTAAAACCTTCTGCTTCAAAGAAGAGTGTAAACCTTTGGAAAACTAGTATCTTTTAGAAACCATGAAGTCTAAGAAAGAAAAAAAATACAACTATTAAAATGCACATACACTGCTGGCTGGCACTGTTGTGACAGCCAGCAGTATCAGCGTCAGTCAATTATCTTCACAAATGCCTCTTGTGCTAATGAGCACTCACAAAAATCAGCAGACTTTTCTGGCAAGGAGAAAAGATCAGTTTCATTGCTTGCAGAACTAATTCAGGGTACAAAAGTGAAGGCTCCGCCATCGCTGCCTCTTTTACTGCTCCTTTTGTAAAGGCTTTTGATGTGCACTGAAGAGTTGGGCCTGTGTTTGGGCCTCTCCATCTCCAGTTCATTGCCTGCCATTAACATACATATCCATATGAAAAGTTCGCTAAGTCACTAACAGCTGTCCAGAAAAGAGTTTGAGAAGGAAGGCGAAAAAGGACCTATTCCTTCTCAAAATGCTGACAATACTATTTAGCCCCTTTTTGGCAATGATATACCTTACTTTTTAAAGCCGCCTTTCACTCAAAAAGGGACTAGGCATAATACAACATTCAAACACATAGTGATTTTCATTTTGAAACAGTCATTTGGTGTATTCAGGGGAAGAAAAGTCTATAGTTACCAGATGCAAAGGAAATCCATCATTCAGGATACATATGTATATGGCAGACACACACACATACACACACACACACACTCAAACACACACAATCATTCTACATTGTTTTTGCAGGATGTTAAATAATCTCACATCTTCCATTTAACCCAGAGGAAAACCCCCTGCAGCAGACGCTTGTGAGTGGTTTTATGCCCATTGCCTTCCTCAATTTATGGGACTGACAGTTATCTAGGGTCAATTTGTTATCAATGGATAGTATGTTACTGAAAAAAAAAATAGTATCAGAACTGTGCCATACATTTTTTAAAAAATTTTTAATACTTTCTCTCTAGAGGGGTTGATTTAAAAAAAAAGACTCCTTTCAGGAAAGAAAAAGACAAACTATAGACATTTGTAGATCATGGTTTTGAAATAGGCGATTTGTATTACACATTTTCAAGTTTGATAATACCGTTTCAGATAGCTACAGTACTGGAAAATTTTGCCGTAATATCTATGGTAAATATTTTCTAAACAAAGTGGTAAGGATCAGCAAATACTCATCTTACAAGAGGGAAATAGTTAACTTTCCTTTAAGAAGATGCTTAAGCCAGAGTGGTAAGAAATAAACAGATTTTAAATAGATGAAAAGGGGTGCTTCCCAATCATTTGGTCTGGGGCTTAGTTTTGTCAAACTCAGAAAGAAAGCATGTGATGGATAAATGGTTTTCCTCCCAACCCTGGGAGTTCATGACCCTGAGGCCATCTCTCGCACGTATTGCACCCAACTGGGCCTGAGCTTGAAAATGAGGGGAGGCGAATCTGTCAATTACTGAGGTTTAACATAGTTTACAAGAAGGACATTTTTTTCTTTCTTTTTCCCGTCCTTCCTTTTTTCTTCTTTCTGAATCAGAATCAAAATGCTAAGGGAAATCGACTAGCTCCCAATTCCGTAAAGATTTTATTCCTGTAAGGATCCTCCCACCATGCAAAAACAGCTTGTGCTATATAAAAACCAAGACTGTAATCCCACTTGTTGCTTTCCCCGCCCATTTCCCCCCAGTTTCTGGTCTCTTTACAGCAGCATCTCTCCCAGATCAGTCACTAAAAATCTTTAACTTTGCCTATTTTGATCTGAAAATTAAAGCTTATTTATTATGCATCCTGTTTGTTGTCCTTGAAGAACCCCAGCATTCATTTAAAGGGGTCCAGAATGACTTCTTAAACACATTTCTCTCTTTGCTGCAATTAAACAAAGTGGAGCTGTGATTAGTCCTCCACAGGGGGGAAAGAAAAAGACACCCTTGAATCAAAATGCGGGGACCTGGCTGGGCATTATTGCCTCACAATGCAGGAGTTTATTGCTGAAACCTGCTTATCCCAGAGCTCTGCACTCCATGGGAACTTCAGTCAGGTGGAAAGTTATTCTCTTCTCTGCAGCTTGAAGTATCGTAAGACCCGCTAAAACCCCTAAAGCTCTTCCTAGTAACTGAGACATTTAGGATAATCTTTATGAGAGTTTTGCATGAGCTTCTGCTTTTTGTTGCACTTAGAAGGAGAGTTAATGATGAGCTTTCACTGGCTTCTCCCTTTATTTTTTATTTATTTATTTTTTTTAAATCTAAGCCAAAAAGCGCCTGTTTAAGTTAAGTACCACCTCCCTCCAGCCCTTGGGAAACCACTCAAGAGGGCTTTGCTTGGCTCTGTGTTCATGACACATAATGAAAACAATTTTACGCTGTGGAGGGAAGCATTGAGCAATTACTGATGTAACAGCCACCTGCAGTAGCGAGCCCTGGCTGCAGCATGGCGCGGTTCATGAATATTTTATGGTGTGGTGTTATTTTGAATGGCTGGGGCAGGTGAAGGAGGCGAGGGTGTAATAAGTAACTCTGCTGGAGGCTGTGTAGCTGCTCTGTTTCCCCGCCGAACCCACAGTGGAACACCAAGAAGCACCCTGACCCCGCCTGGATCGAGGCGAGGGCAGCTGAGGCAAGAGGCTATGACAAGTCATGGTGGGCACCCTTTATAAACCCTTGTCTGCCGATTTTACACACGATGTCCGGCTTGAAAAGCCCTGGCATCAATCTTGTCTGATTTAATTTGATAAATTAAGTGTGAATAAGGATTAAATGAGAATTTTGTAATGGAGAAAACTTGTTCTTACTCTTTAATCCAGTTAAGATAGTATGAGAGAAACCCTATAAAATCTAAAGTGGTTCCTAGAGAAAGCAAAGTTAAAAAAACAGAGAGAGAGAGAATTGCGTTTTCACTTTGGTAACATTATGTCCACATAGAAGTTGAATGAACGTGCTACTTTTTTTGCTTTCTGGTATTTGCATGTGAAACACATGCAACCCAGATACACACATATCTACCATCATACATGTATATTTTATGGAGGGCCTAGAAATACAGGAGGGAAATAAGAATTGTAACATGTTTTACATAATAAAATATGGCTGTTGAGATCACTTATGAATAGGTGGAATATTTTGAGTACCACTTTCTTTTTCAAATGTTATTTTCCAAACAGGAAATGTCAAGATTTAAACTGAGTATCATATCATAAAGAATACATTTCTAGCATTTTGGACTTGGTGATTCTTCCACCTGGTATACTTAAGATTTCAGGCACAAAAATCATATTGTATATGACCAAGATATAAACAGTCTAAAAATTATTTTATATGACAGTTATATGTCTATAGAATGGAGCTCTATAAACAAATACTGGTTATCTAGACAGTTGATGGAAATTCAAAACAATGCCGTATAAGACTCCATTAAAATTCTTTTTTTAATTTGTAATTTATTTTAAAGAATGACAGAGTGTGCTTTTGAGAAAGCACCTGAGAAGGTTGTACATTAGACTTCAGGCTGATTATCTTTTCCGTGGGGAACATGCTTAGAAAAAAGATACAAAAGATTTACAGACTCCTTGGGCATAAATTGGCATAGAGAACAGAAATTCTGACCAGAAGCACAGAAGGAAAATGTAGCCGAGTCGACATTCTGAGAGTAGTGTGGGGCAACAGAGGAATTGCTAGAGTGACAATTTGAAGATTATGAAAGATACTCTTTAATCTTTTTGTAAGCGATAGGTTTATAGGTGTGCTCATAACATTTCATAACATTAATTTAGAGCTTGTTCCAGAATGAAATAATGTGGGGATACGTTAAAATTTTCACTTTAACATTCACCTTGTAGTAAAATACTGAAGTATCACTCCTTCCAGTGGTTGACAATCCCATCTGTACTTCAAAAATTATAAAGTCAGATGCCAAAGATGATAAGTGTGTATACAATCTGGACACGAACCACTTTATCAAATGGCAGTACATTACCTAAATTCTAATATTATTTAGTATTGGCATTATTATCTAATGTGTCCATTGGAAGAATTATCTCAGCTTGCTTGACTTGCCATTTATTGTCTATACATAAACTACAATGACAGTTCTTTTTAAATATTGATACTTTTCATTAACAAAGAGGAAATGATGACATCAGATGATCCTGAGAAAACATGTCATTGTGAGCCACCCCTCTCCACAAATTGTTGAATTCAAGAGCAATGCAATAAAATACCAAATAGTGTTAATAACAGTAATAGTGATAGAAATTAACATATATTCAAGAAACTCTAAAATATTTAGTTTAATCTGACTATATGTACTTTTTCTGCTTCATAATATATGTTAAAGGTGCCGTGATTAGCAATTTTATAAGGATCAAATTATAAACATGCAGTAAATTTTAGTTTCTTATAATTAGATTTTCACTTTAAGAGATGTTAAACTCTGTATGTAAACGACATTATTTAAAAGCCACTCTTGTAAAAGAAAATTGCTGTTTGACAATTCTATAGAATATTCAAGAAAGGTAATTACACTGCTCTGGTTGTTAAAGATGCAGGTGTTGAAAAAAGTCACTGTTTTTCCTTTTGCAAAAAACTCTGATGAGGAAGAGAAAAGAGACATGATGACATGACTCGATTGCCAAATCTTTATCATCAGAATATTGGTTCGCATTGTCTCCTTCTCCTCTCACAAGTAATACAATAATAATCAAAAAAAAAAAAAAAAAAATCCCAGCCAATCCACCAAGGCTGAGCAGCTGTGATGAAAGAAAGCAGATATCTCTTTAAAATTCACAGGGGCTCTGTCTGCTGTTTTCAAATCAGATATTGAAATAAAATGTCAACAATAAAATATGGGACCATTTTAAAAAATCAAAGGCTATACAGTAAAAGAGGGACAAAAAAGTGAATCACAGTAAAAATTTGTCTTGATTGACCCAATTTCACAGAAATGCTTAAGTCTTTTTTGCTCATTTATTTACTCAAATACAGTTAACACTCAGATGCAAATGTAATTTTGAAATTACAAATTTAATTAAACCATGAACTAAATTCTTTAATTCAACTTTTTTTGTCTTACAATGTTAAGAAATACTGGACCTTGTGAAGCCCTAAATGTGTGAATTTTATTGAAGAGTAAGACAGTTTTCATGGACTGTAGTATTTTAGACACAGAATTTACATGCATGCACATGTGTGTGCTCTTGCAGACACAAACACATTCTGAGTGGCCAGTGTTACTGGAATGGATGTTCTCAGGGATATTGAATCCCTTAGCTTGACAGCAACCACAGGGCCTTTTCTGCATTTGAACATATATAAAGGCTTTGAAAGACATTTGTGTCATCATCTTTTTATATTGAATGAGGAACAGAAGTTAACAGATCATGGGTCAATAAAAATTACACTGTAAAAAGATAAGAATACAAAGGTTTTAGCTGTCGGGCACTTCATTCTCCTCTTGGCTTTTCCCAGTGCTTTAGAACAGATGCTGAGTTTCATTTGAATTGAGAAAGAATAGGCAGGTGCCATAATATTATTTTTTAAAGTCCCCAAACTATTCCCATATTAAAAAAAAAAAAAAAAAAAAAAAAAAAAAAAAAAAAAAAAAAACCACTTTGGAAAAGAACAAAAAAAAAAGTCACACCACTTTCTCGTACCCTTACTGAAAGGACACCCAATTAGTCTCATGTTCTTAAATTTACTGGAGATCTTTTGTGTCTATTCTTGTTTCCATCAGGTTTCCTTTTCTACCTGGTAGCTGAAGTCTCATCCCTTATTTTCACCTTTCTTCAACGTCTCCAGACACTGAGCTCCTCCATCACGTACTGCCTATCCTTTAATTGAGTGAACTTATGTTCTTACTTAACCCTTTCAAATGTATGCGTAGACTACAGTGCAAACAGTGTCTCCCAGAGCTTTGCCATACAGTAGCCCCTTAATACATGATCTCTGCTCCCTAGCATAAATTCTAGTGTCTTCATGGCAAAGGGCATATTTTTCAAATTCTCAGCCCCTGTCTTGCTTCTTCAGTGCCCTTCCCATACCTGGTAGTCAACGAAAACAAACTCGCCAATTCGGAACTACTCCATTTCTCCCCCCTCCATTTTTATATAGCAGCCTAGGTTCACAAAGCGCTTTCTGCAGATAACAGCTACTTAATTCCCTTTAAAACCTTGCCAGAATAGCAGGGAAATACTTTCATCCTGATTGTACACACAAGGGAACTGAGGCTCCGGAAGTAGGCACATCTAAAGCTGAACTCTGTCTCCTTGCCTGCCAATGCAGTGCTTTTGCTGCTCTCCCACACTGTTTCTCCCTTTGATGCTTGTTTTCACATTGCTGAATCATTGGAATTTGACTTAAAGTTAAGTGAAAAGCGCCTGCGTATTGGTCATGGCAGGGTTTGGGACACTGCTTCTCCTACGCTAGGGCAGGCAGTCTGAGGCAAAGATAGCAAAACAAAACAAAAAAACGGCTGCTGCTATATTGCCTTTCTTGAAAACAGGCTGAAGTCAGGGCTGGGCAGGAGGTGGGGAAGGAGGGAATAGGGTGCCCTTGTGGTTGATAGACTGAATGATTTGAGATCCTTTTGAAGCAAGTCGGTCTTAGTGTTCCCCAACTACCTCTTAGTGACACCTATTGTTGAAGAAAAAAAATTGCTATGGGCATGTAGGCATAATGGGAGTAGCTTTAGACACTGGGTAGTTTACCTGCTCCTGAACAGACATACTGTCTGACAAACTTGATGGGCAGAAAATTTGAAGCTTCTTCTATGGTACTCTCACAAAAGAAACTGGCTTTCACCTAATGATGAAAACATATTGGTTATGATTTCTCCTTTGAAGTCCAACTTCCCCAAAACAAGTCTTCAGGAAATAGCATGTAGGTGTCATGAAGTTTTTATTAACCTGTATAGAGCAGTTGGCCCCCAGGATTTACTCTGAATCTTTTTAAGACAGAGCAGCTGCACCATTTCATGTGAAAAACATCTTTAATCTACACTATACCAAAATTCTAGAACATTCTGTCGTTTTCTGGGGAATGCAAATTCTAATTCATTTAAATTATCTCACCTCATCTTTACCCTCACTCAATACATCAGCTACAGAGATTATTTGTGTTCTTCAAATATGAAACTGGTTCCTGCCTTAGGGTCCTTGTACTTATTCTTCCCTTCCAAGGGAATGCTCTTCCCTGAGGGATTTGACTCACACCGTCTTTTAGTCCAGGTCTTAACTTGAAAATCACTCCTCACAGAGAGGACCATTTATAATTGTTCCTCAATTCTCAAAGCATCTTATTTTAATTTTCTTATGAATGATGATTATTTGAAACCTTTTATTTACCTTTTTAATGCCTTTTTCCTACTGCCACAAGACAGTTTTATCTGCCTTTTTGACTGCTGATTCCGAATGCTTAAAACAGTGCTTGTGCCACATACCAGGTACTTAAAACCATTTGCTGAGTGTATGCTAATGAACTAATAGCTTGAGTGAAGACTTCACTATTAGTATTGCATTACCTTGCATTTATTTAGCACTTCACAGTTCACAGAATGCACTCACTTATTTCATTCATCCTCCTGATAATCCTGTGAGATGGGCCAGGAGACATGAATTATGCCCCAAGACACCTGAGGTTCTGAGGGGTTAATGAACTGTGTTTGGTACTGGAGAGCTGATATCGCACCCTAGGTTCTCTAATGATCCTGATCTTTCCACTACCCCCAGAGAAAAGATGGACCTAGGAAGAAAATAATCAGTGGGGTCAATTTTGTCCCAGGTTGTAGGTAAATTGAATACCAATATCCTCTATAATTTTCACTGAAAAACAATACAACAAACTTGAATAATTAATGGATACAAAAATATGGGGCATAAGGTAGAGATGGTTAATGACTACAAAAATACAGTTAGATAGAATGAATAAAATCTAGCATTTGATAGCACAATAGGGTGACTATAGCTAACAGTAACTTATCATACATCTTAGAGAAATGAAATAGCAGAATTGGAATGCTAACACAAATAAATGATACATGTTTGAGGTGATGGATACCACAATCCCCCTGATTTGATCATTACACTTTGTATGCCTGTATCCAAACATCACACATACCCCAGAAATATGTACAACTATTATGTACCCATAATAACTAAAAATAAAATTTAAAAATAACTTGACTAAATATATACCCAGACATGATAGATACAGAGAGAGAGAGAGAGAGAAAGAGAGAGAGAGATGATAGATAGGTAGATTCATACTTGACTACAATCTAGGTCACATTGACTTCACAGGTATACTTTATTCAATAAATAGCTAAACTTGTATTTGTTGAGTAAATGTTTAATGATTCTTGATTGTATGCTCATTGTTAAGGTTTAATTAGAAGATATAACATATTAGTCTAGGGCAGAATTTTAAGAGGCACCACAGAAGAATTGCTATAGCTTTAGCAACAGCATATAGCGTATTTAGTATAACATATAGCCATGTTGTACTTGCCAATCCAGCAAAGGACATTGTTAGTGGGATATTAGGCATAACATTTCTTAATTTCTGGTGTTATAAAATAAAATGTTTAAAAGATAGAAATCTAAATTCTAAGATGTTTAATGAAAATTACTTCTGTATAATAAATAATGATAGGGACTCTTACAGCTGGAAGGAAACTGTAATTTAAACCTCTCATTTCACAAGTAAGGATGCAGATGCTAAAGAGATTAGGTAGTTTACCCAAAGTCAACACTAGGTTGATGGTAAAAGGTGAGTCTCCATCTCAGGTATTTTTTGCTTCTGTTCCAGTGTTCTTTCACTTCAACAAATTGTGTCTCAAATATCCAAATCAAAGGAGTTTGAATTGAACCATTATTCAAAAATAAAAAGCTTGGCTCTTTAATGTAAATGTAACTACTCATTTTCTCTTAAAAAGTAAGGGATCAATTCTTAATCATGAGCAAACACTTTTACTTCTACTTACCACAACTATGTTGTACGAAAGGGCATGATTCCCAATTTTTGATGGAAAACTGTAAAGAAAAAGAAACACATCTGTGTCAATCAACACTTCTATTAAATTTCTATTCCATTCCGTCTTAAGAGAAAATGTAGCAACTTTGTGGATTCTCTTGAAGCAGAAAAAGCATTACAGAATAGTGAAGTATTTTAGATACCAAATCAATACTTGCCACATTTGAGTGATACAATGATTAAAAATTCCATTATAAATGAGGAAGAAACATAAAGTATTCTCTAGATAGTAAAGAATGGGTGGGACTTAATGCTTCTGTCACCATCCTCCTATATTGTGGGAATTTATAATGCAATAGCCAACACTATGTAAAGCCAGAGAATGTTATTTTTCAGCACCACGTGAGATGCATAATGCCATCTGATCTGATTTTAAAAAGACTATTTAGAGGCAAATGCTATAGCTCAAAATGTTATATAGCATTTGGTGATGGTGGGTAGGTTTATGTCATAAGAATGGGGAAACCCTGTTGATTCAGGGAGAAAGATAGTGGAAGATTTTTGTTGTTGTTATAAATTAAGTTACTTCAGACTTCTGACTAAGCAGATTATTGAAGACCAATACATCCCACAGGAGATGATAACCTGGGCATAAAATGAAGAAACCCATAAAGAAAAACTGTGATCAGACTCTCGATGCAAGGGTCCCAGCTTTATTTCAACTATCAGCCAAGGTGAACATGAAGGACTATAAAGGAAGCCTTGGTCATGATTAGGGGAAGGCACACCCCTCAATTATGTAAGGAAACAGCAGCTATCAGTGCAGTTCTGACATGCGTTTCTATTTAATAAGTAGATTTATTTATAGTAGTATATGGTATATTTTCACTCTAAATAACTTACCAACACAGTCACAAACTCCTTCATTTTTGTTAAGAAAATGAAAGATGCAATAAATGTTAAGATATTCACTTGGGGACAACATTTAAGCAGTCTCCCGTCATGGTTTTGCAGAGTCAGTGTGGTCAGATATATTAGCCTGTGGGTTAGGGAGTCAGCATTAATTGGGTTTGTTCCATATCTGCGGTTTGAGAAGTAGCAAAAAAAATCTGACAAGAAGTTTACAATTAAACTTTAGATTATAAATTAAGTGACCATCTTTCATGTGGTTTTGGGCAGATTAATCTTTGCTTCTTGAAAGAATTAAACAAGAAGGCAGACTTGCTCTGTGAAGAATCACAGCATCACTGTCAAGAGCACAGGCTTTGGATTAAAATCAAACCACATTTGATTCTTGGTCAACAATTTTGTATTATATGATATTGGGAAAATGATTTAACCTTTTTTTGATGCCTGGCACATATAAGTACTTCAGTTTATTATTACTAAGAATGACAAATCAGGTTTATTAAATATAATTAATCAAATTGCATATAAGTCCCAAGAAATTTGTGAGTTTGTTACTGTAATCAGAGTTAAATAAATGCTTGCTAGCATTTTTTTGATGCCTGGCACATGAAAGAGGTGAGTTTTAGAGTTTTATAGGAGAAAAATGTAAATTCGTCTTTTTTTTTGTGAGATGGAGTTTCACTCTTGTAAGCTGAGGTCTAGATGGTTTTTGCAGTAAATTTTTTAAACAAGCAATGCTCAATAACCAAAATTATTACACAAAATTTTCTAAATATTAAAAAATTAATAACTATTGAACTCTATAAGGCTGAAATTAATTGTATATCAAATCCATAAAGGCATTTTGGAAAATAAAAATTGAAGGCCAATCTCAGTAAAAAAAAATACAAAAATTCTAAACTAATATGATCAAAAGGACTCTTACAGTATTATAAAAGGATAAAAACACAACAAATCGGGTTTATTTCAGGAATGCAAGGTTGATATAACACTCAAAGATCAATGTAATTCATATTAACATAATAAATGAAAATCATTTTCTTATTAAAAAATTTAAAAACCTACTCATGAAAATTCTTAGCAATATCTGAGAATATAAGGAAAACCTCTTGATCTGGAATGCATTACTATTTATGAAAAAGGAAGAAAAGCCAATAGTACCATCATAATTATGGGAAAATATTGAATTCTTTCCCTCTGTGTTCAGGAAAAGTATAAGTCTGGCTACTGCCACCACTTCTGGTCAACATTTCATGAAATTAAATATATTGCTTTATAGAAAATTATGCCCAAACCTAATGACTTAAAACAACAGCATTTTCCCTATATATTATAATTTTTGTGGGTCAGAAATTTAGACAGTCCTTGGCTGGTTTATTCTTCTATTCCACATGGCATCAACCAAAACCACTCAATAGTATTCAGCTAGAAGATGGGCAGATTTGCAGGATACAAGATGGCCCCACTCACATGCCTGGTACCTTGGCAAGGATAGCTGAAATGCTGGGCTCTGCTGGGACTGTTGACCAGCATGTCTTAAGCTGGCCTCACCATGGCTTGAGATTCCTTACAGAATGAAAGTCTCAGAGTAGTTTCATTTCATTTCATTTTATTTTATTTTAAATTACATAACCATTTATTAGTCAATTAGGCTACCTATAGTTTTGCACTATAGTCAATAACAATTTTGTGCATGATGTTTTGTCTGCATTTTCTATTTTTATTTTTTTATGTTTGAGTCATACAAAAGTGGAATTAGTAGGAGAAAGGGTATGAATACTTTATGTTTTATGTGGCAGTTCAGGGACCCAATAGGGCAACATAAAAGCTGCCAGTTCTAGTAATGCCTATCCCCAAAATTGGCCCGACTTCACCTTTGCCATGTTCTATTGGTCAATCAAGTATAAAGGCCACTAGTAGATCAAGGGAAGAAAGATCAATGGAAGAAAAGCAGGAAGAAGAGAATTAGATTTAATTTTTAATTGGTGGTTATCTTTCATTGTCCTGCCCACAGAAAGGAAGAAATAAATCTGTTATTAACTGAATATGACATTATCATCTGTATAAAGTCCAAAAGAACTACAACCTATTGGAATCAAACAAGAAATTTGGCAAGGCCACTAGTAAAAGGGCACTTTACAAAAATCAATTGTATTCCTATAAATCAACCAAAAAACATAAAAGATAAAATACTAAAAATATCATCTACAAAAGAATAAAATATATAGAGTACTTGGTAGCAAAACATACTAAGGATATTCCACACTAAATACCGCAAAATATTATTGTGATAAATTAAAGAATATCTACATAAATGGAGGCATATGCCACACTGATGAATTGGCATGAAGACTGAATCATATAAAGATGTCAATTCTCCTCTGATGGATCTATAGTTTCACTGTAGTCCTAATCACCATCCCAGCAGTATGTGTATGTGTTTGTGTGTTTGTAATTTGATAAAGCTGATTCTAAAATGTATGCAACATGTAAAGGGTTAAGAATAGCAATTTTGAAGAATAACATAACTTTAGAACCTGAACTACCATATTTAATAATGACTAACAGACTGGTATGAGTGTAAGAATAGACAATAAACCAATGGGGAACAAATTAGAATTCAGAAACAGACCCAAACACATCATGACACCTGATGTTTGACAAAGCTGACACTGCAGTGCATTGGGGAAAGGATAACAATTATTTTTTTCAATAAATGGTGCTAGGTCAATTGGATATCCATTTGAAAACAAATAAGTGTTGAACTTTTTATCTCACACAATCCACGAAATTCAATTCTAGTTAGATTGTAGATCTAAATGTGAAAGGTAAAAAAATAAAGCTTTTAGGAGAATACTTAGGATCATATGTCATGACCTTGAAATAGGCAAAGATTTCATAAACACCAGCCATAAAAGAAAAAAAGAGTAAGTTGGATTACATTAAAATTAAAAACTTCTGTTCATCTAAAGACACCATTATGGGAGAAAAAAAGCAAGCAACAGAGTGGGAGAAATTATTTGTACCACGTATATCAGACAAAGGATTTTTACCCAGAATATAAAGTACTGCTGTGAAATGACAATCAAAAGTAAGTAAGCCAACATGAAAATGGATACAACTGAGTGGTATGAAACAAAAGATAACCAAGTACCCACAGGAAAACAGAGAAATGCAAATACAAACTGCAAGAAGATACCTCTACATGTTTACAAGAATGGCTAAACTTGAAATACAGGCAACAGGAAGTGTAGTAAAGATGCGAAGCAACTGAAAGTAACTTACACACGTCTAATGGCACTGTAAATCAATACAACCATGCTGATTAACTATTTGGCAGTATCAACTAAACTGAAAGTATACAGGTATATCTTATTTTATTGTGCTTTGTTTTATTTCAATTCTCAGTTACTGCATTTTCTACAAATTGAAACCTTGTGACAATCCTGTATTGAGTAGATACATGGTGCCTTTTTTACAACATGTGCTCACTTCATGTCTCCGGGTCCCATCTTGTTAATTCTCACATTTCAAACTTTTTTGTTATTGTTATGTTTGTTACGGTGATCTGTGATCAGTGATCTTCAATGTTAGTATTATAATAATTTTGGGGTACCACAAACCATTCTCTTATGAGTCTGTAAACTTAATTGATGAATATTATGTGTGTTCTGACTGCTCCACTGAGGAGTCATTCTCCCATCTTTCTGCCTCTACTTGGGCTTCCCTATTTCCTGAGACACAACAATAATGAAATTAAGCCAGTAATAACCCTACAGTGGCCTCTAAGTGTCCAAGTGAAAGAAAGAATTGTATGTCTCTCAATTTAAATCAAAAGCTAAAAATTATTAAGCTTAGCAAGGGAGGTATGTCAAAAGTCAAGACAAACTGAAGGCTAGGCCTCTGGCACCAAGTAGCCAAATTGTGAATGCAGATGAAAGGTTACTTTTTTCCTTTCTTTAAAAAATTGTTTTAAAAATTGATATATCATAGTTGTACGTATTTTTAAGGCACATGTGATATTTTGATACATGTATGTAATGTATAAAAAGTTCTTGAAGAAAATTAAAAGTGCCACTCCGGTGAAAGCACAAATGATAGAAAGCAATATAGCCTTATTCTGATATGGAGAAAGTTTGAGTCAAACCAGCCACAGCATTATTTTAAGCTAAAGGCTAACCCAGAGCAAGATCCTAACTCTCTTCAATTCTACAAAGGCTGAGAGAGGTGAGAAAGTTGCAGAAAATAAGTTTGAAACTAGCATGAGTTGGTTCATGAGGATTAAAGAAAGGAGTCATCTCCATAACAAAAAAGTGCAAGGTGAAGTAGCAAGTGCTGATGTGGAAGCTGCAGCAAGTTATCCAGAAGATAAAGCTAAGATATTTGAAGAAGGTAGCTACACTAAACAACAGATTTTTAATGTAGACAAAATACCCCTCTTGCAAGAAGATGCCATCTGGGAGGATTTCATAGATAGAGAGAAGTCAGAATGTGGCTTCAAAGCTTCAAAGGACGGGCTGACTCTTTAGTGAGGGGCTAATGTAACTGGTGACTTTAAATTGAAGCCAATGCTCATTTATCATTCCAAGAATCCTGGGGCCCTTAAGAACTATGCTAAATCTACTTTGTCTGTCCTCTATAAATGGAACAACAAAGCCTGGACAACAGCACATCAGTTTGCAGCATGGTTTACATAATATTTTAAGCCCACTGTTGAGACCTACTGCTCAGAAAAAAAGATTTCTTTGAAAACATTACTGCTCATTGACAATGCTCCTTCTCACCCAAGAGCTCTGATGAAGATGTACAAGGAGATTCATATTGCTTTCATGCCTGTGAATACAGAGTATGTCCTGCATTTCAGGAGCCAAGGAGTAACTTGGGCTTATTATGTGAAAACTCCATTTTGTAAGCTGCCGTAACATAGTGATTCCTCTGATGGATCTGGGCAAAGTAAATTGAAAACTTGAAAAGGAGTCACCATTCTAGATGCCATTAAGAACATGAGTCATGGAAGGAGGTCAGAATATCAACATTCACAGGAGTTTGGAAGAAGTTGATTCCATCATGGATGAATTTGAGGAGTTTAAGACTTCAGCAGAGGAAGTCTCTGCAGATGTGGTGGAAATAGCAAGAGAACTGGAATGAGAAGTGGAGGCTGAAGATGTGACTGAATTGCTTTAATTTCATGATAAAACTTGAAAGAATGAGCAGTTGCTTCTTATAAATGAGGAAAGAAAGAGGTTTCCTGAGCTGGAATCTACTCCTGTAAGATGCTGTGAATGTTGCTGAAACAACAACGAAATATTTAGATTATTACGTAAACTTGGTTGATTAAGTAGTAGCAGGGTTGGAGAGGATTGACTTCAATTTTGAAAGAAGTCCTACTGTAAGTCAAACGCTATTAAACACCATTACATGCTACAGTTAAACATTTCATGAAAAGGAAAAATCCATCGATGTGGCAGACTTTAATATTGTCTTATTTTAAAAAATTGCCCCAGCCACCCCAACCTTCAGCAACTACCACTTAATCTGTCAGCAGCCATCAACATTTAGGCAAGATCCTTCATCAGCAAAAAGCTTATGACCTGCTGAAGGCTCAGATGATCATTAGCATTTTTTAGTAATAAAATATTTTTAAATTAAGGTATGTATTTTTTTTTAGACAATGCTATGGCATACTTAATAGACAACAGTATAGTGCAAACAACATGTACTGAGAAACTAAAAAATTTGTGTGACTCACTTTATTGTGAGCTTCACTTTATTGTGGTGGTCTGGAACCAAACCCTCAGTATCTTCAAGGTATGCCTGTATATTCCTGTAAAAGCATAACTAACATTTCATCCTGCTAATGTAATGAATAAACAATATGTATCACATGACACAGAGAAAACAAAATACTTTTCACCCAGAGATACAGCAGGAATAATAGGCACACCTGTGTAGTTCTGGGCTTCAAAATAAATGAAACCTTGAACATTTCCTGGAGCCCTTGCCTGCCCTGTAAAAATAGCTATATTGCTGATTTTGTGATGCTGATATCTGAAGATAGGCCTTGATCTTCGCAGACAAAATAATCATATAGAAATGTTGCTCTTTTCCCACCATGAATTGACAAATCAACTAATGTAAACTTTGAAATTATGCTGATTTTTTCAAACAGTTTGCTCATTTTTAAATTTTTTTTTTTTTTTTTTTTGAGCCTTCTGGAATCTGAGTCCTTTGCACTACTTTGCAAATAAACTTTTCTTCTTCAAGTCTGCAAGTCTTCTTTTGACCATCTTAAAACACACTAATCAGTTCCTAGTTCTACAACCAACACTACACGCATAAGTTTAACAGACATGTAGAAGACTGTCCACAGCAAAACTTGAATAAATGCATGTGGTACAGAATGAATAGACTAGACTAAATAAATGAATTGTAGTTTATTTGTTCAATGAAATACTATCCCACATAAGAATGAGCATGACACGTTGTTGTGAGGAACAGCTCAGCACACATAAGGTTGACTCAGTGTCAGTCCTGCTTGTGTGGAAAACAGAAGCCATGTAAGTGAAAGAAAAAGTTTCTTTCTGAACAAGTTCCTTAGAATCCTGAGTGACTCCAAAAATCCAGAAAGACTTTGGTCAGGGATGATGTGAAAGGGTGGGAGTCGGGGTTAGTAGTGGTTGAAATGGTTGGAAGAAAGAGAGTTACATTTTAGTAAGAATAAAAGAGACTTAAGTTTGTAGAGAGAGGAAGGCAAAGGAGAATCAGCATGTCCAGGCATGGTTTTAGCCTTGCCAAGGTTGATGAGCAATAAATCTTCAGCTACTTTCTTGTCTCTTCTAATCTGGCCCACGATTAAATTGATTAACTTAATACATCTCCTAAACATTTCATGAATGTAATGTCCTTCAATGATAAGTATGAATATAACTGAAGCAGGTTATACAACTGCAGATTTATCTAGTTAGAGCTTCTTAACCATAATATGCAAATGCATGAATCATCAAATGCCATTCAATATTTGATGATCCAGCTCCTATATATGTGGGCACTAGAAACACAGAATAAAACATAAGATTTGGGCCGGGCACCGTGGCTCACAACTGTGATCCCAGCACTTTGGGAGGCCGAGACAGGCAGATCACGAAGTCAAGAGATAAATACCATCCTGGCCAATATGGCGAAACTCCATCTCTACTAAAAATACAAAAATTAGCTTGGCGTGGTGGTGCATGCCTGTAGTCCCTGTTACTCAGGAGGCTGAGGCAGGATAATCACTTGAACCCAGGAGGCAGAGGTTGCAGTGAGCCAAGATCGCGCCACTGCACTCCAGCCTGGCGATAGAGTGAGACTGTCTCAAAAAAACAAAAACAAACCAAAAACCCATAAGACTTGGTTCCTTTACTCAAAAGAGCTAAAAACATACAACAAGAGATAAAGTTACCACATATGAAACCAGCGAGTGGGTGTAAAAATTACATTTCAGTGTCTATACCTTGTGTTAAGGGCTAGTACTCAAGTGTCCAGCAGAGGATCTCAGCTGAGATAAGAGCCCATGAGGTGCAGCACCAGGAAGCATCTGTGATAATTTTGTAACAACATCACTGGAACTGCATACATCTTTATGCTACAGTAATATTTAGACCACCTGTGGTATTAAATGTAAGGTTTTACTTAGGTGTGGGACTAATCATTATTTTCCAACATACCTAAGTGGGATACGAGCTTGATGACCTTGAGCAAGACAACCTCTGGATAATTCTAGATTTTGGAATTCATCTTGACCAAGATGAATTTCATATAAAAATTCAGCTTTTATATGAAATGGAAGGTTAGTAACACTTAGGATCCCTGGCAACTTTGCTATGGGGAATCCTTCACGGATTGTAACACAGAAAGAAATTGTGTCCACTTTCTCACTTTAAAAGGGACCACTGAGTTAGCACAAGCCATGAAAATCAAGGTAGTGCCAGAAGTACTGAATTTCCAGCTCAAAACCAACACAGCAACAGCCAGACGTGAAGTCCAGCTTTGAGTTGGGCACCTGGGTTTTCATTCCCTTGGCAGTAGCAAAGATTATAAGGATTCACAAGCATTTGTAAGGGCCACTGGAAGGTTCAAGAAATGTTTGGGAAGATTCACCATGAGAAAAATCTAGGTTCTCTTTCAGTGCAGGGTTTGGAAGCATTCATCTAAGTGTCACTATATACATTCACTCAACAAATAATTTATTGAGAATCTGTTCCCATACCTGGCAGGGTTCTGTCTTTGGGGATATAACAGTGAATAATATAGATAAGGAGCCTACTTTCAGAGAGATTATGTTCTAGTGAAGAGAGAGGGAATATATAAACTTGAAAACAAATACAAAGGTTACAGAAAATATTAATACTTCTGAAGAAAAGTTAAATGGTAATGACATGGGGAGTACCTGGGTTAGGGTGAGTCCTTTAGTCAGGGCTGCTGGCCAGACCACTCTGTGGATCTAAATGATGAGAAGCAGGCAGCAGTATCAAGATGAGGGAAGAAAGAACAACACAGCTTCAAGAAGCCTTGGACGTGTTGGTTACAGTAGCATTTACTTGGGGGAATTTACTTGACTCCTTGAGTTTATAGACAACTGTCATAAAGGTTCCTGGGGAAGTCCTATAGTCTCTCATGTATGCTAATGGATGCACTGAAATGGCAGGAGAAAGACAATTAGAGAAATTACGCAGAGTCAGCATTGCTCTTGCACTGATGGCATATCTGAAGACAGCCTATCCAAAGACCTCCACAGGTCTCCTAAGCTTTACCTCCACAGGTACATGCAGAGCTAAATTAATCACTGAATCTCTGCAGCTCCAAAAGTATATTAATATTCCTTTACCAATGCCCTCACATTTAATGTTACTACAGAGGCTTTATGTTTTAGTGAAAAGACGTGAAATTTTGAAGTTTGAAGACTTGAGTTCAGGTCTGGATTCTACCTGATGAAACTGAGTAAACTTAGACAAGCTACATAATCTTTCTGGTCTCAGGTACTTTATCTGTAAGTCAGACTGATGATACTAAGATCATGGAGTTATCACAGTGATGACATGAGATCAGTATCTATAAAAAATTGTTGTTCATTCCAAAACATAATGCTAATATTTGCCTTCAGAATGTATTTAACCTGAGCCAAATCCAATCGCAAGGTGAATTGACTATCCTCTTAAATATCTGCTACACAACAGATATATCCTTTATATCTCTCTTTCCTTAGGAATTGACAACCAAGAAGAGCTGACTGGTATCTCCAGATGAAGCATCTGACTCTAGCCTCTCTCCAAAAGGACAAGTGAACTTTCAGCTTCTCCCTGGGTTTATCCAGTGCGTCATGTGCAAGTTCAGGGCATGAATCCATTCAGCCTAAAGCAATTCACGTTAGAAATATTTGAGCCACACCTCTGTTCATTCACCTTAGCTTCCGACAGAGCCTGTGGCCATTCCTGACTCATACTTCAACATCTTCAAATGAGAGGGAGGAGGACTACAGTGGAATGTTACCTGTGACAGTGGCCAAGGACCACAACAATTCAGATCTACTCACTGATAAATAGTAACAGTAATAGTGCAATAATAAATAGTAACAGATAATAGAATACTTTGCTGATCTTCCTCTATGGTTTCTTTTTTCTTTTTTAAAAAATATTTGAGTTAAACCTTCCAAAAAACATAAATCACAGGGCTACCCACCTCTGAAAGCAAGGTGCAACTAGACAGTGCAGTCTTGTAATGAACGCTTCCCTTTTCAGTATGAAGCAATTGAAATGCAAAAAAAGGAACATCCACAGAAGACTTAACCCAAGTATGAGAGGAAGCTGTGATTTCTAGGCCTCATGTGGCTTGCCTGGCTTTTCGATAAGACTCATGATTTACTTTTATTTTAATTTGCAAGGATTTTTAATTAGATATATTTATGAAATTTTTTAAATACTTTTAAATGGATACATAATGATTGTACATATTTATGGAGTACATATGATATTTTGATACATGCATACAATGGGCAATGATCAAATCAGGATATTTAGGATATCCATCACCTTAAATATTAAGCATTTCTTCTTGATGGGCACATTTAAAATCTTCTAGACATTTTGAAATATGCAATAAATTATTTTCAACTATAGTCACTCTACTGTGCTATTCAACACTAGAAATTATTTCTGCCATCTAACTCTGTGAGTTACCCATGAACCAATCTCTCTTCATCCTCCCCCTCAACCCTTCCCACCTTCTGGTATCTGTCATTCTATTCTCTGTCTCTATGAGATCAAGCTTTTCAGCTCCCACACATGAGTGAGAACTTGCAGCATTTGTCTTTCTGTGGCTGGCTTACTTCACTCAACATAATGACCTCCATTTCCATCCATGTCACTGCAAATGACAGGATTTCAATATTTTTCATAGCTCAGTAGTATTCCAAAGTGTATATATATACCACATTTTCTTTATGCATTGACAGAAACTTTGGTTGATTCCATATCTTAGATATTGTGAATACTATTGCAATAAACATGAGGTGCAGGTATTTCCTATACTGATTTGTTTTTCCTTTGGATAAATATGCAGTAGTGAGATTGCTCAATCATATTGTAAGTTCTATTTGTAGTTATTTTGAGAATCTCCATACTGTTTTCCATAATGTCTGTACTGACATTCCCATGAACAGTGTGTAAGAGTTCTCTTTTCTTCATATCCTCACCAACATTTGTTCTTTTTTGTCTTTTGATTGTAGCCATCCTCAGGTGAGATGATATCTCATTGTAGATTTGATTTGCATTTTCTTGATGATTAATGATGTTGAGTATTTTTTCATATACCTGTTGGTCATTTGTATGTCTTCTTTTGAGAGGTGTCTATTCAGGGATTTTGCCAATTTTAAAATCAGATCATTATTATTATCATTATTATTGCTATTGAGTTGTTTGAGTTCCTCTTATATTTTGGGTATTAGTCCTTTGTCAGAAGAATAGTTTGCAAATATTTTCTCCCATTCTACAGGTTGTCACTTCGCTCTGTTCATTGTTTCCTTTGCCACGCAGAAGGCTTTCAGTGTAATGTAGTATCACTTGTCAATTTTTGTTTGTGTTGCCTGTGCTTTTGAAGTGTTAGCCATAAAATCTTTGCCTAGACTAATGTCCTAAAATATCTCCCCTATGTTTTATTCTAATAAAATAAAGTTTTATAGTTTCAGCTCTTATGTTTCAGTCTTTAATCCATTTTGAATTGATTATTTTATATGATGACAGATAAGGGTCTAGTTTCATTCTTCTGCATATGGATATCCAGTACCATTTTCCCAGCACCATTTATTGAAGACACCGGCTCTTTCCCAATGTATGTTCTTTGCAACTTTGTCAAAATCAGTCAGCTGTAAATACATGGATTTATTTCTAGGTTTTCTATGCTGTTCTACTGGTCTGTGTGTCTGTTTTTATACCGACACCATGATGTCTTGGTTACTATATCTTTGTAATATATTGTGAAGTTAGGTAGTGTGATGCCTCCAGCTTTGATCTCTTTGCTCAGTATTGCTTTGGTTATTCAGAGTATTTTGTGTTTTCATGCAAATTTTGGAATTATTTTCTTCTATTTATGTGAAGAATGTCATTGGAATTTTGACAGAAATTGAATGTGTACATTGCTTTGGGTAGTATAGTCATTTTGATCATAATAATTCTTCTGTTCTATGAGTATGGGATGTTTTTCCATTTGTTTGTGTCCTCTTCAATTTCTTTGAGACAGAGTCTTGCTCTGCTGCCTAGGCTGGAGTGCAGTGGCACAAACACAGTTTACTATAGGCTCAACCTATTGGGCCCAAGGTGGGCCAGCCTTCTGAGTAGCTGGAACTACAGGCATGCACCACCACACCTGGTTCCTTTTTTTTGTTTTTTTTTATAAAGATGGGATCTTGCTATATTGCCCAGGCTGGTCCCAAACTCCTGGCCTCCAACAGTCCTCCTACCTTAGCCTCCAAAAGTTCTGGGATTACAGGCATCAGCCATTGCACCTGGCCAGTCTTCAATGTCTTTTATCAATGTTTTTCCTGTTTAGGGCTTTCACCCTGTACATCTCCACTGGTTAAATTTATTCCTAAGTTTTTTTTTTTTGGCAGCTATTGTAAATTGGATTATGTTTTTGATTTCTTTTTCAGCTGCTTTATTATTAGTATGTGAAAACACTACTGATTTTTATATGCTGATTTTATATCCTGCAAAATTACTGAATTTGCTTATCAACATTACTGAATTTGCTTTAGAGTTTTTGGGTGGAGTCTTTAGGTTTTTCTACATATAAGATTATGTTATCTACAAAGAAGGACAATTTGACTTTCTCTTTTCCAATTGTGATGCCTTTAATGTTTTTTCTATTGTCTGATTATTCTGGCTTGGACTTCTAGTACTATGTTGAATAAGAGTGGTAAAAGTAGTCATCCTTGCTTTGTTTCAGTTCTTGGAGGAAAGGCTTTCAGCTTCTCCTCATTAAGTATAATGTTAGTGGTGGGTTTGTCATATATGGCCTTTATTATATTGAGTTATGTTTCTTGTATGTCTAATTTGTTAAGAGTTTTTATCATGAAAAGAAGCTGAATTTATCAAATGCTTTTTCTGCATCTATGGAGATGATCATGTGGTGTATTATTCTGTTTCTGCATTGCTCTAAAGAAATATCTGAGGCAGGGTAATTTATAAAGAAAAGAGTTTTAATTGGCTTATGATTCTGCAGGCTATACAGGAACCATGGCACCAGCATCTGCTTACCTTCTGGTGTGGCCTGAGGGAGCTTTCACTCACGGCAAAAGGTGGAGCAGAAGTAGCGTGCCACATGACAAGAGTGTGAGCAAGAGAGAGAGAAGGAAGAGGCCTCAGACTCTTAAACAAACAGACCTTGAGTGAACTAAGTGAGAATTCACTTATCACCACAGGGGTGGTGCTAAAGGGTGGTGTTAACCCACTCACGAAAGATCTACCCCCATGATCCAATTACCTTCCACCATGTGATTCCCAGTGTTGGAGGGAATCACATTTCAACATGAGATTTGAAGGGGACAAATATCCAAACCATAACATATGTTTTTGTTATTCATTCCTTTGATGTTATTTATCACATTTATTGATTTGTGTATGTTGAATCATCCTTGCATCTCTGGAATGAATCCCACTTGATCATGATGTAATATCTTTCTGATATGCTGTCGCATTTGGTTTATTAGTATTTTGTTGAGGATTTTTGCATCTATGTTCATTAGTTATATTGGCTTTTAGTTTTCTTTTTTTGTGTGTGTGTCCTCTAATTTTGGTATCAGCATAATGCTGGCCTCATAGAATGGAAACCAAAAGGAGGCGGCAGTATATAAGTTACATAAGGCAAAAAACATAAATAGGGACAAAGAAGGTCATTATATAATAAGAAAGGGATCAATTCAGCAAGAGGATATAACACTTTTAAGTGTATATGCATACAATACCAGAGCACCCAGATACATAAAGCAAATATTATTATAGCTAAGGAGAGAGAGAGATTTCAATATATTACTAGCTGGGTTCTTCAATACTCCAACACTCCCTTTTTTTCACTTTTTTGGAAATTGCTTGAGAATAATTAGTATCAGTTCTTCTTTATAAGTTTGGTAAAATTCAGCAGTAAAGCCATCCAGTCTTGGACTTTTCTTTCTTGGGAGACTTTTTATAACTGATTCAATCTTACTACTCATTATTGTTCTGTTCATGTTTCTTCCTGGTTCAATCTTGGTAGGTTGTATGTGTTCAATAACTTATCCATTTTCTCTAGATTTTCCAATTTGTTAGTGTATAGTTCTTCATAATTGTCTCTAACGATCATCTGTATTTCTGTGATAACAGTTGTAATATCTCTTTTTCATTTCTGATTTTATTAATTTGTGTCTTCTCTTTTTCTTGGTTAGTCTAGTAATATCATCTTTTTTAAAAAAACAACTTTTTGTTTCACTGACCCTTTGTAATTTTCTTAGTCTCTATTTTGTTAATTTCTGCTCCAATTTTTATTATTATTTTCCTACTATTAATTCTGTGTTTGTTTTTTCTTGTTTTTCTAGTTCCTTGAGAAGCATTGTTAGTTTGTTTATTTGAAACTTTTCCAGGTAGGTGCTTATTGTTATAAACTTCCTTTTCAGCCCTACTTTTGCTGTATCTTATGGGTTTTGTATATTGTGTTTTCATTTTTATTTGTTTTAAGATGTTTTTAAATTTCCTTCTTAATTTCTTCATTGACCCAATGGTCATTCAGGAGCCTGTTGTTTAATTTCCATGTACTTGTTCAGTTTCTAAAGCTTGTCATTACTGATTTTTAGTTTTATTCCAATGTGGTCTGAGGAGATACTTAACAAATTTCAATTTTAAATAAATTTTGATATTTGTCTTATGACCTAATATATGGTCTATTATGGAGAATGTTCCATGGGCTGATGAGAAGAATGTATAGTCTGCAACTAACTGTTAGATGAAATGTTCTGTAAATGTCTGTTAGGTCCATTTGGTCTGTAGTGCATATTAAATCATTGTTCCATTGTTGATTTTCTGTCTAGATGATTTTCCAGTGCTAAAAGTGGAGTGTTGAAGAAGCCAGCTATTATTGCATTGAAGTCTATCTCCTTAGCTGTAATAATATTTGCTTTATGTATCTGGGTGCTCTGGTGTTGTATGCATATACACTTAGAATTGTTATATCCTCTTGCTGAATTGATCCCTTATTATATAATGACCTTTTTTGTCCCTATTTATGTTTTTTGATAAAAGTATAACTTATATACTGCTGCCTGTTTTTAGTTTCCATCTGCATAAAATATATTTTTCAGCCCTTCACTTTTAGTCTATATGTGTCTTTATAGGTGAAGTGAGTTTCTTGTAGGCAGTAAATAGTTGAGTCTTTCTTTTGCTTCATTCAGCCAGTCTGTATCTTGCAATTTGGGAATTTAAACCATTTACATTCAAGGTTGTTATTGATAGGTAAGGGCTTACTGCTGTCATTTGGTTAATTGTTCTCTGATTGTTTTGTATAACCTTTGTTTGTTTCTTTCTCTTTTATTGTTTACCTTTGCAATTTGGTGGGTGTTTTTATAGTGCCAACTTTTGCCTTTTTCTCTTTTGTGTAACTACCGTACCAGTGAGTTTTATACTTCCTGTTTTTGTGATAGTAGATATTGTTCTTTCACTTCCAGATGTAGGATTCCCTTAAGCATTTCAAGTAGGGCTGGTCTAATGGTGATGAATTCCCTCAGTTTTTGCTTGTCTGGTAAATACTTCATTTCTCCTTCATTTTTAAAGGACAGCTTTTCTAGGAAGAGTATTCTTGGTGGGCAGATTTTTTTTCTTATTTTCGGACTTTGAATATATTCTCTCATTCTCTCCTGGCCAGTAAAATTTCCACTGAGAAATCCACTGTTAGTCTGATGGGAATTCCCTTATATATAATTTGATGTTTTTCCCTTGCTGCTTTTAGAATTCTTTGTCTTTGACTTTTGACAGTTTGACTATAATGTGCCTTGGAGAAGACTTTTTGAGTTGAATCTATTTGGGGATCTTTTGCCTTCCTGTATCTGAATGTCTGTCTCCTTCCAAGACTTTGGAAGTTTTCAGTTATTGTTTCATTAAATAGATTTCCTATGTCCTTGCCTATCTTTTCTCCTTCTGGAATTCTCAAATTTCAAATATTTGGTTGCTTTTTTGGTTTCTCTTTTGTCATGTAGGTTTTCTTCTTCCTCATTTCCTTTCTTTCTTTCTTCTTTCTTTCTTTCTTTCTTTCTTTCTTTCTTTCTTTCTTTCTTTCTTTCTTTCTTTCTTTCTTTCTTTTTCTCCTTCCTTCCTTTCTCTCTCTCTTTCCCTTCCTTCCTTCCTCCCTTCTTTCTTTCTTCTTTCCTTCTCTCTTCCTTGTATGACTGAATTATTTCAAAAGACCAGTCTTCAAGTTCAGAAATGCTTTCATCTGATTGATCTAGTCTATTGTTGTAGCTCTCCATTGTATTTTTGGTTTCATTCATTGAAGTCTTTAGTTCTGTATTTTCTGTTTGCTTCTTTATCTCTCTTTTTGTTAAACTTCTCATTAATATACTGAATTGTTTTCCTGATTTATTTGTATTGTTTATCTGTGTTCTCTTGTATTTCACTGAATTTCTTCAATATCATCACTTTGAATTCTTTTCCAGATATTTCAAAGATTTTATTTAAATTGAGATATGTTACTAGATAATCATTGTGCTTCTTTGGAGGTGTCATGTCTGTTTTTTCATGTTTCTTATATTTTGCTGATATTACATTGATATCTCCACATCTGATGTAACAGTCACTTCTTCCAATTTAATGATTTGGCTTTAGTAAGAAAATATCTTCTCCTACTAAAGTAGATGTACTATCATGTTGGTTGGGTAGGGTGCTTGGCTTTGATTCTAGGTGGGTACAATAGTATGATCTCTGTATGATTTCTTTGGCTATTAATCAGCATCAGTGGTGTCTGTGTGTTCCTTTGTGACTTAGGCTGCTCTTGTTATTGGAGGCTGTGATGAGGCTTTGCTCAGGATGGAAACACCAGGCAGGCTGATCCTCAGGCACCTGTGGTGGGCCAGGTATGCCAGTTCTCAGGCCCCAGAGTGACATATGCAGGCCCAGAAGAAGCAGGTACTGGTGGACCAGTCCTTGGGCCTCTAGGTAACTTGTTTGGGTGCTGGCCGGAGCAGAGGGTGAGGTAAGCAGGGGACTTCTTGCACCCTCAGAAGACATGTTTGGTGTTGGCAGTGGCAATAGCCATAACAAGCCAATCTTTGGGTTCCTGAGTGGCACATTTGGGTGCCATCTTGGTGATAGTGGACTGAGTGGGCCAGTCCCCAGTTCTGTAGGTGGGACAAACTGATAGGTATTAGTGGCAACTGTGATAGGCTGTGTGGGCTTATCCCCAGGCCGCTTTTAGCATGTTTGGGCAGTGGTGGTGGGCAGTTGGATCCATACTCAAACTCCCAGAAGATGTGCATGGGCATAGTCATGGTAGGTAGACAGGGGTTGATCCCCAGGCCGCTGGATGAGGAACCAGCAGTGGCAGCAGTGGGTAGGACAGACCTGTCCTCAGGCCCCTGAATGGTGTAAGTGGGTGCCAATAACAGCATGCTGGGCAGATCAATCCCCAGATCCTCTACAATGTGTGTGGGTGCCAGCAGTGTCAGATGGAATGGATCAATCCTGAATCCTTTGGCCAGCACACTCAAGCACTGTCAGTGGTGGAAGTGAGCAGAATAGAGCTGTCTTCAGACTCCTGGGTGGTGCAAGCAGGCACTGGCTGCAGGAGGCAGAATGGACCTTTCCTTAGGCCTTGGGACAGTGCCCAGGTGGGCCAGTCCCCAGACCCTCTAAAGGTGTATGCATGTTTTCAACAGTCCTGTCATTGAAGTGCACAGGCTCCTGTCAGTGTCAGTGGCCTAGGCAGGTGGCTCTCAGATTCTGGTGAGCACATGCTTTGACTCCCTTTGTCTTGGTGGCATTCTCCCTGGTGTGCTGCACCACCTACTCCCTTGGATGTAGGACACTGCATGGGCTAGAATGCTGGAGACTCAATCACACTGCTGGGTCTGGCTGGCATCGTGATACTGCAGCTTTCTGGGTGAATGTTGGGGGATGTCAGCCGGGCTCCAGGGATGTGGAGTTATTGGGCCCAAGGGCGGGATATAATCTGTTGTGGGCTGGGCTCTCAAAATTGCACCATGCTGCAGCTGCTTGGGTCTCAGTTGTTATGTGGAACCCAGCATAAACTTTCTCTCTCTGGAACAATGCCTCTGCATAGTCTCTAGCAAGCTCCCTGTAGTAGTCACAAGGCCTGTGAGGGTCAAGGGGCTCGCCCATGGCTGAGGTTGCAGGAGTGTGCAGTAGGAATGTGGATCACTGGACATTTCTCAAATTTTCCCTGCAATAGGGAGTTCCTCCTAGCCAGGCAGACTGCTTTGCTTCCTTCTCCTCCTTTGTCTCAGAGGTTTCCTCTCACTTCCTTGCTGAATTCATTTCTCTTTCAAAAGCTCTATTCTAGGTATGGTTACATACTTACTGTTTGGTTCTTCTTTGTGGAGGAGGTGAGTGCCAGGTCCCTCTAGTCACTCATTTTGAAGCTTCCTCTGAGGATCTAATTTCAAAGCAAAGGGTTCAAGAGGAAAAAGGCTCCCAGGGGCTCAACATGATATACAAAGAAACTAGATATTTGTCTTCTAGCTGGGTGGTGCCAGAGGTCATGTCACCATACATAAAGTTGAGTCCTGGCATCTGGCTTTTCTGAGAAGTTGTGGCATTTGGTCTCATTATTCACCTGATGGATTTGTTTCTGCTTATTGCTGCTGTCACACATTACCACATACTTAGTGACTTAAAACAACACAAATTTATTCTCTCACAGTTCTGAAAGTCAGATGCCAAAAATGAGTCTTATAGGGCTAAAATCAAGATGCTGGCAGGCCTGATTCCTTACAGAAGATCCAGGGGAGAATTGATTCCTTGGTCAGTTCAGTTTCTAGAGGCTGCTGGCATTTCTTGGATTGTGGCACATCATGACAATCTCTATTTCCATGGTCACACTGCCTTCTACTACTCACTTTGATATCCTGCCTCTCTCTTAAAAGGACCATTGTGATTATATTGGACCCACTTGGATAATTCAGTATAATTTTTCTATCTCAAGATCTTTAGTTAAATCGAAACTACAAAATCCTTTTTTGACATATAAGGCAACTTTCATAGAACCTTGGTATTTGGATGTGGACATATTTGGTGGTTATGGTTCAGCCTAGCACACTTGGGATGCCTGGTTCAAACCATCCTGCCTACCTGAGAATGAGGGACTTTTCCTCCAACCAGAGGAGGAAAGCTCAGACTGGCTTAAATTGAGGGGAAGGTAATCACATTTTCTTCCTTTCTCTATTCCAACACCTTAGTTAATTCTTGACGTGCAATAGGTGCTCAAAATGACAAAGATTGCTATTGTCCCCCAGTATGTGTCTCATACCTTGTCCTTTGTCAACAGAATCCCGTTTTACCTGAGGACAAGGCTACTTACCAGTAGGTGTTTTCAAGTTCTGGCTAATGGAAACAGAAGAGATGTGTACCACTTCTAGATTATACTCTTAGAGTGAAGCAGAGAGCCCTTCTTCCCTTTCTCCTCCCCTTCTCACTAGCTAGGATGAAAATATGAAAATGGAAACTCTGGCCATTGGGTTAGCCCATGAGATAGAAGCCATGAGCTGCAGATCAATTAGGTAGACAGAACCTGGATCCTCCACATAGTAAAACAGCCTTGGACTGTTTACACTCAGACTCTTTACAGACAATTGAATTAGAGAGCAATAAACTTTTCTCTTGTTTGGACCTTTGTTATAGCAACTAAACTCTTATCCTAGAATAGCACTCTATGTATGAAGTTGATAATGGAACAAACAAATTTTATCCAAAGCTTTGCCACAAATTGGCTATATGATCTCACAAAGATCGGTTTGCCTCTCTGAACCCTAGTTCCTTTAGCTGGAAAACAGAAAGGATAATAATATGCACATGATGTGTTGCAAATATCAAATGAAAGGGGACATGTGAACATCATTTTTGAACTCTAAGGCACTTGACAAATATAAGGGTTGAAAGATTAAAATGTAATTTCTGATTTCTCTTCAAACATGCTTGGCTTTTTAACATTTTATTGTCTAAAAGGCTCTGCCAATTTTCTCATTGACTTTCATTTATTTAATAAGGTCACCAATATAATTTGTAGAATGTATATAAATTTTTTCTTCTAGGACTTAATAAGTCTGTGTTTATTTTGGATGGGAAAAATGGGGTCCATTTATTTTTATTCTCTGAATTTGTCTTTGTAAAAATGTTTGCCAACCACAGGCTTAAAAAATGTCTATTCTTCTGTTAGTGACTCTGTGCAAGTGAACATGGTTACCCAATTGCAGATTCAGAAAGAACAGCTTAAAAACGGAATTTGAAAGGCTGCATGTTGGGATGGGTTAGAGGGCAAGTTACAGAAATTAGGACTGGCTGTCCACAGAGTGTGAAAATGGCAAATAACTAACCTTTCCTACGCAAAGAAGGTCTGGAGACATATTATGTGGCCCAGGGAGCAGGCAGACAGTAGATTCTGATGTTTTCAATGATGCATTTTGTCTTCCAGCTTCAGATCTCTGGATTAAGCCACAGTTTAAGTTCCATATTCAGAAAGCGCTAATAGCAGAGTTTGAAGAGTCCAATGGTGAAGGGAGGAGACCGGCTGCTGGGCATTCCCTCCTAGGCTCCCATTGGCCATTTGGTCCCAAACAATAACTCCTTAAACCCTTCTCTTGGCTTTTTGATTCTTCTTTATCCTTCGTTTTCATTCCTTACCATTCTAGCCTCTATGGGACCAGAGATGTAGCAAAATAAAATGAGCATTTGGGAGCCAGAGTGGATAATAATGAACTCTTACGTTTTGAAATGAATAGCACTTAAGTAAAAGCATTATCAATGTTCAATATAATGGGAGAGTAAATGAATATATGGTTTATCTGGTTATTCCTTTGTTCATACATGTAAAACTCACATTTGCATTTTTTTCTTTTCTTAACAAAAGTTCTTCATTGCCAAAATTTTACTATGTTTTGTGCAAATTTAAAGACAATTCTTAGTAAGCAATTAAATTTCAAGTTTACAAGTCAGTGGTCACACAGAGCTTTCTTCTGTTCCTTTTGCGTTTGACATATATTGGGCATCTTTTGGGAGCTGTTATACATGCAAAGAATACTTCTTCTGGATGAATAATGAACTAGTACCTGCAAAACCACCCAGTACACTGTAATTATAAAATGGAAGCTCATAATTCGTGCATGGACCACTTCTTTTATGAGGTACTTGACTTTCTTTACAAATTTTCTTATTGTAGAGGCTCTGTCTCCTAGATCTACCTTTAATAATGGTGATAATCATAATAACTGTAATAATACAGCATTACTTTCTAATTAAAAAGAAAATTTCTTCTCAAAAGCTCAAAGCACTTCACAGACATTATCTCATTCATTCTCATAACCTGTCTGGGCTGCTTGTTGGTCACTAGCAACATCACAGTAACAAGAGGGTCATATTCTACTTCTCAATACTCTTATAAGGCCAGGATGGCAAGGGGAACCTTCAGACTTCCCAAAATCTGGAGGAAACTATTCGTCATTTCTGAAAAGTCTTTATTATGCAACTTTAGACATCAATAATGAGATGCAAACCATGACTCGCCACCTGGACCTTGATGGAAAGGAAACTTTTAATGGTTTTGGCATGTACTTATGATCCAGCACCTCTGAGGACACAATGATTTGCAATCCTTTTTTTTTTTTTTTTTTTTGAGACAGAGTCTTTCTCTGTCGCCAGGCTGGATTGCAGTGGTGCAACCTCGGCTCACTGTAACCTCCACCTCCCGGGTTCAAGCAATTCTCCTGCCTCAGTCTCCTGAGTAGCTGGGATTACAGGCATGCACTACCACACCCAGCTAATTTTTGTATTTTTAGTAGAGACAGGGTTTCACCATGTTGGCCAGGATGTTCTCGATCTCCTGACCTCATGATATGCCCACCTCGGCCTCCCAAAATGCTGGGATTACAGGCGTGAGCCACCTCGCCCAGCCCAATGATTTGCATTCTGTGTCAATGGAGACCCCCCAAAGGGAAAAATTCACCCTAATTGCTAATCACCTGCTATTGCTACCATTTCACAATGTGGAACCTAGTATTGATCAGTCCTCCAACACCGAGGTGACCAAAGTGTGGCTCACAGACCAAATCTGGCTAAGAATGGTTTTTATTGTTTTAGATGGTTACACATAGAGAGGTTATATGTCATTACATAGTATCCTAGATTTTGCCTCTTGGTTCTTAAAGTCTATAGTGTTTACCATGTGATTATTGACTTAAAAATTTTGCTAACTCGTACTCTAGAGGATAGGACTGACGTACAGAAGCCTGTACTGTCGGAGGTGAGCAGATGGGTCATGCATGAGGCCTCCCAGAAGCAGTTGAGAGAGTCTGTGAAGCTGATTTACACTGCAGTTGTTAACCTGGTGGAAAAGGATACATGATTTGTTTATGCTCTATATGCCCATTCAATTTCAGTAGATTTTTTTTTTTTTGAGACAGAGTCTCGCTCTGTCACCTGGGCTGGAGTGCAGTGGCTGGATCTCAGCTCACTGCAAGCTCCGCCTCCTGGGTTCATGCCATTTTCCTGCCTCAGCCTCCCGAGTAGCTGGGACTACAGGCGCCCACCACCACGCCTGGGTACTTTTTTGTATTTTTAGTAGAGATGGGGTTTCACCATGTTAGCCAGGATGGTCTCGATCTCCTGACCTCATGATCCCCCCGTCTCGGCCTCCCAAAGTGCCAGGATTATAGGCGTGAGCCACTGCGCCCAGCCAAAAATTTTTTTTCTTTGGTCTTAGTTATAAATTTTTCCAGAAAGCTTATTCTGCATATCTCTAATATGACTGTGCTGAGTGATATTTCTTTGTTTCCTCCTGAAGGTCTTAAGAGGTCTTTAACCCATTTTACTGCCACACAATTGCTGAGATAGTTACTTACTTTGTTTTTAACTGTATGTCTTGCTTGTGTCTGGCTGCTTTTACTAGAAAAAAATGATTAAAAGCATAGCCAAGACACATCCTGGAGATGTTTACTAGTGTTTACAGTCAGTAAATAAGCAATGGGTGTGGAAGTGTTGACTTACTAATGTTCACATGGTGCCTTGCTTTTTATAATCTCTGTTTTGGATTAAGTCACTGCCTAAACTCCAAGGCATTTACTATTCAGAAGCTGTTTAGAGACATGCAGCTTCTGCATATCATTTAGATATGCAGCTGCTGAAGGAGTAGTCAACAGACTGAACCAATTGTATGTGATTTTGAGAATCATGTTGGCTGTAAAAAGGGATTAAGCTTCACTTATGGCACCCTGTAAACTCAGATAACATATTTGATGGTGTTGGGAGCAGGCCCCCCAAAATCTGACCATAAACTAGCCCCAAAACTGGCCATAAACAAAATCTTTGCAGCACTGTAACATGTTCATAATGGTCTTAACATCCAAACTGGAAGGTTGTGGGTTTACGGGAATGAGGGCAAGGAACACCTGGCCCATGCAGGGCAGAAAACCGCTTAAAGGCATTCTTAAGCCAAAAACAATAGTATGAGCGATCTGTGCCTTAGGGACATGCTCCTGCTGCAATTAACTACCCCAACCTATTCCTAATTCGGCCCATCCCTTCATTTCCCATAAGGGATACTTTTAGTTAATCATATATCTATAGAAATAATGAATGATTGGTTTGCTGTTAATACATACAAGGGTAAATCTCTGTTCAGGGCTCTTAGCTCTGAAGGCTGTGAGACCCCTGATTTCCCACTTCACACCTCTATATTTCTGTGTGTGTATCTTTAATTCCTCTAACACCACTGGGTTAGGGTCTCCCTGACAGAGCTGGTCTCAGCAGATGGCAACAGATAACAGAAGACAGGAAAGTTGTAAAAATAATTACTGGAAATAAATGATAAAGTTCTATTTGAATTTTTAAACAGTAAGCTTTCATATGACACCAAAGGCATAGGAAATAAAAGAAAAGATGGATATATTGGACTTAAAATTAAGAATTTTTGAACATCAAAGGACACTATCAAAAAAGCAAAAAGATCACCTAAAGAATGGGAGAATGTATTTGCAAATCACATATTGGCATTAATATCTGATATATAAAGAACCTCTACAACTCAACAGCAACAAAAATAGCAAACCAATTCAAAAGTGAGCAAAGAACTTCAATGGACATTTTCCAAAGAAGGTATACAAATGTCTAATAAGCACATGAAAATATATTCAATATCATTAGTCACTAGGAAAATGTAAATCAAAACCATGATGAAATACCACTCCATATCTACTATGATGACTATAATAATAATTTTAGAAAACAAACAAACAAACAAACAGAAAATAACAAGTACTGGTGAGGATGTGCAGTAACTGGAACCCTTGTGCATTGCTGATGAGAATGTAAAATGGTGCAGCTACCGTGAAAAACAATTAGATGGTGTCTTAGACATCAAAGATAGAGAACTACCATATGACCCAACAATTCTACTCCTAGGCATATATGCAAAAGAATTGAAAGCAGAGACACCAACAGATATCTATCTGCCAATGTTTATAGTAGCATTATTTACAACATCTAGGAGGTAGAAACAACCCAAGTATTCATCAACAGATGAGTGAATCGGCAAAATGTGGGATATACATTCACTAGATGATATGGTTTGGCCTTATGCTTCCAGCCAAATCTCGCCTTGAATTGTAACAATCCCCATGTGTTGTGGGAGGGACCCAGTGCTAGGTAAATGAATCACGGGGGTGGGTCTTTCCAGTGCTGTTCTTGTGATAGTAAGTTGCAAGAGATCTGATGGTTTTATAAATGGGAGTTCACCTGCACAAGCTCTCTTGCTTGCCACTATGTACGACATGCCTTTGCTTCTTCTTTTCCTTCTACCATGATTGTGAAGCTTCTACAGCCATGTGGAACTGAGAGTCCATTAAATCCTTTTCCTTTATAAATTACCCAGCCTCAGCTATGTCTTTATTAGCAGCATGAGAACAGGCTAATACACTAGATTAAGTTATAAATAGTAATGAAATTTTGATATATGCTACAACATGGACGAACCTTGAAGATACTAGGTTTAAGGAAATAAGACAGATGTAGAAGAACAAATATTGAATGATTCCACTTATATGGAGTACCTAGAATAGGCAAAGAAAGTAAAATATAAGTTACCAGGGACTGGGGGTAAGTGAAAATGGGACCTTACCAGTGAATAGGGACAGAGTTTATGTTGGGAATAATGAAAAAGTTTTGAATAAAAATAGTGGCGATGGTTATACAACATGGTGAATGTATTTGATGACACTGAATTGTCCACATGGTTACAAATGGTTAAAGTGCTAGATATTTATGTTATGTATATTTTACCACATTAAATAAATTATAAAGTAATCTTTGATATTCACTTTAGCACTTGTCTTCTGTCACAGAAACGATTTTTTAATTCCTATTTTGGGCTGCAATCTTATCACTAAGAAAGGTGTTTTCTAACTTGAAACTGACAGCAAAGCTGCCTGAAACAGCAGCTGTGATGCTGCACTCCTCTCCGGGAAATGGAACCTTGTCTGTAGTTATAATTTCAGCACATGTGAACTGAGCTTGTAATATGTGTATTATAGAGCAGAGCTACAATTCATCTTAATGATGGTATGTGAAAGAACATCCCGGCAGGGCACCTTAATGAAATGACAATTGGTTGAAGACTTAGAAGATTAAAAATACCCAAGACTTTCAGAAGCCATATCTATTCTCATTTGGCTCTTTTAAGAGATAGTGTAAAATAATGCTCTCTGCCAAACAATGAGAAAGCTTATAGAAAATAGAGTAAAAATCCTTTTAATATAGTTTTAAGGATGTAGCCATTAAAAATGTCTAATCAGAAAAGTTAAATATATGAACCAAATTCTCAAGTTAGAATATATCATAGAGACACCTTTCTGAAAGAAACGTCTTTAATAATGGCCTGAAATATTGCTCAAAATACTTAGATTCTCTTAATGTAAAATACTTAGACATTATACATACATTTTTTCCTTTAACCCCAAGAACAGTCTTATGAGGTAAGTGGTAGTAAATCCACTACACTGATGAGAAAATTCAGAGATATGAAGTAAATTGATCAGAGTTCATAGTAGTTAAGGCTTCACTATGATTAAGACATAACTAATATCATCTAATAGATAATCATCATGTTGATAAATACTATAAAGAGAAAAATTATGTCAGGTAAAGCCTCCTTTCCTAGGCCCAACATATCAAAAAAAAGACAGGAATCCTGTATTCTTTCCCTGGCTCAATTACCCCGGATATCTTGAGACAACTTCCCTGCTCCAGTTTTTCACCCAGAGTTACCATTGAGTACCTGCTTATTTCAAGTACTGTGCTAACCATTTTTACATGAGTTATCTCTTCTAATTGATTCAACCAATTTTTGTTTTCCTTGTGCATAGTTAGAAGACATGAAAAGTATAATACTATCCTATGTGAATGATGATGTGCCACTGTTGACTGATAGCATTACATACTACTATGATATATTATTAACCAATAATATTCCTTGGATATTTAAAATATTAAATGTATTCACCAATCTTTAAAACGTTTAAATTCATTATTTCAAAATTGACAAATTATTTTTAAATTATTATGCAATAGATAATGAGAATCACATTATCTCATATTGTATTTGCCAATAACTTTGACTAATGTTTGTATATCTTTTCTTTCAACTTTTGTTTTAGATTCAGGGGGTACATGTGCAGGATTGTTAAATACATCTATTGTGTGTGCTGAGTTTTGGGATACGAATGATCCCTCATTCATATCTGTTTCTGTTTCTACATACCAACAATGCATAAGTATTGCCTTTTCCACAGCTTTGCCAACATATGTTGTTTTTTTGACTTTTTAATAATAGCTATTCTGACTGGTGTTCAATGGTATTTCATTGTGGTTTTGATTTGCATTTCTCTGATGATTAGTGATCTTGAGCATTTTTCCCTATGTTTGCTGGCTGCTTGTATGTCTTCTTTTGAGAAGTGTCTGTTCATGTCTTTTGCCCATTTTTTTTTTTTTTTTTTTTTTTTGAGACCAAGTCTCACTCTGTCTCCCAGGCTCAAGTGCAGTGGTGTGAGCTCAGCTCACTGCAACCTCCGCCTCTTAGGTTCAAGGGATTTTCCTGCCTCAGCCTCCTGAGTAGCTGGGACCACAACACACCCAGCTAATTTTTTGTATTTTTAGTAGAGATGGGGTTTCACTGTGTTAGCCAGGATGGTCTTGATCTCCTGACCTCATGATCAGATTTTGGCCATTTTTTAATAGATTATTTGGTTTTTTGTTAATTTAATTGTTTAAGTTCCTTGTAGATTCTAGATATTAGACCTTTGTTGAATGTGTAATTTGCAAGTATTTGTATATCTTTTCAAAACTAGGGTATTCTGGAAACTTTCTAACATTCATATGACCAAGTAAATGACAGCTAAAGGCATCCTTCCTATCAAGTGTATTCTTAAAGTGCCAAAAATGTAGCAAAAATACATAATTAAATCTACTTTGAGTTCATCTTGTGCTTTTTTTAGAGCCATGATTTAGTATATAATAAGGGACCTAGAAACAAATATTAGCATACAATTATAATCTTGTGGATAGGCTGGGAATTTTATCTAGAGGAGATGAGTTAATAGTCCAGGATTTAAAGTATAATCTTGTCCTACTGTGCACTGTGCACTGGTAAGCCTTCAGGTTTTACTGTATACTGTGTAGCCAGCGTACATGGAAAAGGGATTGCATGATTCTTGCATTGTTCTCTATATTAAGGCAGAATAATTTGCCTTAAACTGTTTTTATTATACTCCTTTGCCTCTTTCTGTTCTTCCTGGCTCTAACTTCATGACCAGATCTGCCTGTGCCCTCACCTTGGCTCTCATGCTTTCTCTACAGCATTGCTTCTGCTTTAACCTTCTGTTGCCTTCTCTACCATAATTTAGGGTTTCCTCTGACAAGTGAAGCCTGAGTCTCTTTGCATTAAGATACTGTATGGCCCTGTTTAGACCCTAGAGCACTATGATTTGGTACTTTTATCAGCATAGTGCTACCTGTGGGTTTGTGCTGTCCTCTGAGCAGAATGTAGATGTGCTAAATATAATTGTTGTGATGTCATTGTATCATAGTTATCCTGAACTCAACACCATAAATGAAACAACTTATTTAAAATCAGATACTAACACTTGATCTTCAAAGGAGAACTAATTACTTTTACCATATTAGGTTATTTTGTTAACAAATACTCACAAACACAAAATTATGAGTTGTCAGATGAAGTGGAAAACTGGATTTTGATGGCCACTATATCATCTGGGAGACCAGTTGAAAACTGATGAATTACTATGGTCAAAGGACTGAGCATAGTGTCTGTGCTCAATTTCCTACCTGGCTGAGAAATCCTCTCTTCTTGACTTCAGTTATGTTGCAAAGATTAAGCTTAGTAACAATGGTTAGGTGTGATGGGTAGCTATAAAATTTGGGGACTAAAAGAGTCATCATACTGATTGAGAACTGAAGAGTAGGCTAGAGATGAGGAGACAATGGTTTAAAGTAAATATGCAGCTGCTCAATATGATCTTGGAGAAATGCTGACGAGACCTCAACCCCTAGGTAGGAAGAGAAAAACAGATTAACTTAGACCAGTGCTTCTCAATCAGGGGTGATAGTTACCCCCCAGGAGACATTTGGCAAAGCCTGGAGATATTTTTGGTTGTCACAACTGGGAGCATGGGGCATATGCTACTGGCATCTAGTGGGTAAAAGCCAGAAATGCTGATAAGCATCCTGCAATTCACAGGACAACCCCACAACAAAGAATTATTCAAAGTCCAGCATTGGTGTTCAAATTGAGAAATCCCAGTGTAGAGAGGAACACTCTGAAGCCATCTGGCTGGTATTTCAATGATACAGTTCAAACAAAGAGCTTCATGTGAACACAGCTTGCAGAGTGTAAGTAGAACCTGGACCATGTATTGTCGTCTCTGCTGTTTTCCTCTTCTCTGACATATTAAATCTACTTCGTAGGTATAGTGTGCTTTGTGATGTCTCTATTCACCATTGGGTCAAAATCTTATGAACGTTTCTAAAAAAAATCAGTCCCAATAAAAAGTGGATTACCATCTCACGAACATTCTCTCCTAGATATCCATATATTTTCATAGGGGATAAAACATTAAGAGTCACAAAGAATGAAACTCTAATCATGGAATCTAAGTCTGAGCAGACTCAGTGTGGAAGGTTTGGGTTTGAAGGGAAAGTTTACAGGGGGTAGGGCTGGTGCCTCCCCCATACGAGTGACCCTTTTCTCCAATGAATATGAAGTTATCCCTTGATAACTTTAAAAGTGATATTGGGCATAATATTTCCAAATAGCAACCAATGGAAGGGACATCTATTAAAGACCACAGTCATCTGCAAACCATAAACAGCCTCAGAATAACAGAATTCTTAATAATAGTAACATCACCATTTTGATGAAAATAGCAAACTGTGTACTTTTTCTCATAAATTCTTTTAAGTATGTAATTAGGGAATGTGATTTACTTTTTAAGATTTCTATCCAAATCAAAGCATTGAGAGGCCCCTTTAGTTATGTTAAGTGGTCTGTTGTTCAAAACAAGTGACACTAAACCTCTGGACTCTTTCTTTCTTTCTTTCTTTTTTTTTAAGACGGAGTCTCGCTCTTGTCGCCCAAGCTGGAGTGCAATGGCATGATCTCGGCTCACTGCAACCTCCGCCTCCCAGGTTCAAACGATTCTTCTGCCTCAGCCTCCCGAGTAGCTGGGATTACAGGCATGTGCCACCATGCCCAGCTAATTTTGTATTTTTAGTAGAGATGGTGTTTCTCCATGTTGATCAGGCTGATCTCGAACTCCTGACCTCTGGTGATCTGCCCACCTCAGCCTCCTCCCAAAGTGCTGGGATTACAGGCATGACCCACCACGCCTGGCTGAACCTCTGGACTCTTGTGCTCAAGATGTTATATTCTAACATAAAATAAGCTTAAAGTAGCAAATATGCATATAACTATAGAAACACAAATACAAAATATAAAAAGTTAAAAATTAGAATTGTTATGAAATTGGCATAGAATAGAAAAATGAAGTGCATAAATATTTTGTGATTTCTAGGGCAATGGGGTTCAAAATGCCTCCTGCTGAGCCTGATCCTAGAGCTATGCCATGGAAGCATGAGGAGAGGAGGGAGGTACAAGCTGGATTAGCACTGCCTTTATCTGTTTTGTATTTTGTATTTTGACTTTTCATGTAAAAAATTTTTTTTGGAAAAGGGATTCAGTTTAAAACACTTGAAAACTGATATTCTAGGGTGTCTCCAGTGTGGAGAATATACTTCAACAATTAACTCTCAAAGACACTTATAAAGATCCTTAATTTGTTTGAAGTTTTAGAATGAACATACCACAAAAAGTTCAGAGAGATGGAAGAAAATTAAGCCACACAGTTTTACATGTCTGGTTGGTTGGTAATAACTGGAGAAGCCCCTAATGGAAGACTCGGTTGCTCTTTCATCTGTGTTATATTCCAAATCAGCTCAGATAACTTAATTTTCTTAACTTACATGTGTATGCATCTGTCTTCTCCACAATACTTGGCTCCTGCAGGACTTGGTCATGTTGGCTTTGTTTTTGAATTTCTAGCACGACCTTAGTGACATACACATTACCAAGCCCTCAGTGTGTGTTTGTTGAACTGAATTTTGTCATGAAACAAGTCTGGGTGATCATACTTCTGCCTTCATGTAGAATCCAAACAACATTAAACACTGTAGCTGTTTTTCCCCTTTGTTTGGAAGACTTGTCTCTGTCTCTTGGCCAGGACAAAGTGCAACTTGTTTTTCAAAAGATAGAGGTACTTTTTTTTTTGTTTTTTTTTTTTTTCAAAATTCCCTGAGGAAAATATGCTGCAAATATGACTGTTTAACTTTTCCTGTATTTAATAACTAACAAAGATAGAAATCAACATTTCTCAGTCTAAAGGACTTATCTTTTCATACCCCAAAATTGGGGAAGCACTTATGCATGTAAACAAAAATAATGGGAAATAATTCTGCACATGATGAGCAGGCTGATCATGTGCAGAAGCAAAGCAGTTTCACAATTTTTAGTGAAAGCAATGAAAGCCTAGGTAATTTTAGGGGTTTTGGGCCAAGTTTCAGGTTCACATAAACTCCACATCCCAGGTATACAAGTCTCCCCAAAAGGAGAAAAGGACCACCACCACCAAAAAAATGTAGGTTACACAAATCTGCATAAACCAAAACTAGTAAATTTCCACAATTCTAGAAATATGACTACTTATTTTGTTTCCTTTTAATATTTGTGGGAATCAAATAGATAAAGTCAACCAATGTATCCTGAAAGTATAATTCTTTGAAAATAACATGATTCAAACTTATTTACTTATGTTACAGGACTGTAATTGTCTAAAGCAGTAGCCTGCTGTTCTTGCTAACAGCCACAGAGGCTGAAACTTTATATAAAAAGAATCATGGAGACTAACACCAAAGAAAAATATAAATAACATGGAAGAGAAAGGATAGTCTCAGTTTCTATTAGAAATATGCTGCAGTTAGCCTCTAGGAATTTGAGATTGCCATAGCATGCTCTGAAATGTATAACCCTTACATTAACTGGCTGTTACTCTTCACCTCTTTCCTAGCTTTTGTCTATGTTTTACCCATTTCTGGCTTCATTCCCCATCCTCTTCTTTCTATACTTTCCCTTCCATCTCTTGCTTGAGCTAACCTGTGTTTTGTATTTCTGCTCATCCAAACCCCATCATGAAGTCAAAACACATACACACACACACGAAACACACAAACAAATACAACTCCAAAGAGTTCCTACTCATATGATTACTCACTCACTTGGTCTCAAGGCAAATCTTAGTTTTTCTTCTCAGCATTAAGAAGCGGATTTAGTTATGAAAGTCAGACAAGGATTTTAGTCCATTAATAAAATATACAAAAGGGACATATGCCAGGTATATTGAAACACAAAAAATGATATAACAATTATTAAAATCAGGTAATGGGAACACATATTGGAAATTTACATTTTTTCTCCTTATAAAAATAATATATAGTCTTATTGAAAATTTAGAAAATGTAGTGAAGTATAAAAAAGAAAATTAAAATCACCAGTAATCTTACCACTAGAGATATATTCAATGCTCGTCTTTTGTTATAGTTCTTCCAACCCTTTTTTCCTACATGATTATATACATGTATAAATACACATATTTAAAAATAAAATTGGGAACTTATTCTATATATATAGGTACACATACACATATATTTAATTATACATTCAAATGCATAGGTAAAATTCTTTAAGCAATTTTAAACATCCTAGAATAAATTGGCTTAACAAGAGATTTTTAAAAAAGCAAAGCAGAATAAAACATGCTTAACATGCTTCTGAAGGAATTTGCTATGTATCCTTGAAGTATAGCTGTATCACTATGATTGGTTAAGAAGCTATAGCATGGGTCTAGAATGGCGTTGATAATGAGATTAAGGTCACGAGTTCAATCTCTGAATGGGTGAGTTTAGCATCACACTTACAGAAGCTCTATTTCGTGGCACCAGAATACACCCCAACACCAAACAGTGGTTTCATAAATGCAAACTATTGCTCAAGAGATGGGCACCCTGAGCGTGTGCATGGCTAGTGAAATCCAGCATTTTATAAACCTACGTGGGATCCAGAGCCCTTAATTTAGAGTGACAACATTTTCCATCCTGAAGAATTACTATCCCACAGGACATACTTTAGGAAATTTTGATTGTAGTATTTAAACATCCCACTGTGATAACATATGAAGATACTTTTGATCTGGTATCACCTAATTTTAGAGACCTCATGGGGAAATGTCTGGATTCTAGAATTAGATAAATTTGAGTTTGATTCCTGTTCTGTATCTTATTAGTTGAATAGCTGCATACAAGTTACTTAACCTTTGTAGCCTTGTTTTCCTCCTCTGAAAAAGAAACTAATAACAACAAGTTTGCTTGTTGTAGTTGTGAGGATTAGAAATACTGTAAATAAAGATTTATCAGTATTAGCCTTCAGTACATCCTGGATGTCATCTTTATTGCTGCTGTTGCCCTTTCCCCCACATCTACTCTATTTCCCCATACAATCCCTCTCCTGGAGCCTAGTGATTCCCCACAGGCATCCTGCCAAGCGTCTGCAAGGTATGCCACCCCATTTTGACAAATGTGCAAACTTAATTTTTGTTACAATAGAATGTGCACTGTGTTTCGCCATGGCCTGTCAGATGGAATGCTCAGCTGGCAGGATGTGGGGTGTCCAGTAAGAGGCTAAAGCAAGTGTACCCTAAAGTGAGATTTACAAGCCTCGTGAGTACACCTCATCAGGGAAGTAAACTACGCTACTCCAACATAACCACATTGCTGAAGAGGAACCCCTTGTGTGGTGAGATAACTGTGGGCACTTTTATATATGCTGGGAAATATTCTATACAGGAGTACCAGTTGGATCATGATTATTGCTGATTTGTTTAATGTCACCATATATCTTTTTATCCCTTAAAGAGTGCCACCCACAGTTCTGGGGTGCTATGAAGGAAAGCACTTGAGAATTACTGCCCTAGTCACTTCAATCCCCTTATGATCCCTGAACACACCAAGCTCTTTCTTGCTTCTTTGATTCAGATCAAAACAAACATCAAAAAGCAATTGAAAATAAAAACTCTTCTCCTTGTTCGTCTGGCAAAATCTTACTTTCAGCACATGCCTCAAAAGTTTATTTACTGTCTAAAATCCAGGGTAGGGGTAAATTATAAATAGTAACCTAGAAGATAGAAGACAAATATGAGACGATAATAATACTATAAAAATTTAGAAATGATAGGGAACTTGGGGAATAAAATAGATTTTCAAAATATGAGTGTTTAGACTCAGTGCATGGTTCCCTGTGACAGAATTTACACATTATTGGGTCCAAAGAAGCAAAAACACTGCTCCCCTAGGGACTGTTTCTGCAATGTTTAATGAAACTGCACACAAGAAGTGCCAAGGCACTTAAGTTCATTGCCCAAATGGGATGTGCTTCTCCCTTTAGTGGGTAGGGAATATAGCAATGGCCTGAAGAACATGGAACCAGGACAAGTTGTTGAGTTTTTCTAAATTAATAATTCTTGAAAAAAAATAATAATAATTCTTGAGAACAAATTGTGAAAAAGAAGAACAAGTCCTGACTTCAAAAGTTACACCACATGTTTTACATCTTTGTTAGTCATTTCATTGTTTAAAATGACCACTCTGGTGTAATGCTGAAGTCATTTCTACTGTTCTAAGCTCATGAAGGCTGTCATAGGTCTTACAGAGAAAACATGTATGTGACATACACTTCATTAAGGCATGAGTTATAGTGCTGTTGGCTGTGAGTTCAATGTGAATTAATATGTATATATTAAATAAGGTGCCTTTAAATAGAAACACACATAAAACAAAGTTATATATTGATAGATTGATGAAAATCCTGTGGCCAGAGACTCAAAGGAATTTAATCTAATATTTCTCCTAGGAGCAATGGTTCAGTATTTGCTAATTCAGTGTTTGTAGTGACTTTTATAGAACATAATTATTGTGAATAACATGAATGGACTGTATTTCCACATACAGTCTCCCTATGGCTGTATGCAGCTCACAAAAGTAATCATTTTGAGTGTTCCTCAAAGCCTGCAGGTCCTTTGACAGTCTAGCAGGCTCGGTCTTACCTTTTCGGGTTTGACAAGCTACTATGGATTGAATTATGCCCCTCCACCCACACCAAATTCATATGTTGAAGCCCAAACACACGATGTGATGGTATTTAAAGATGGGGCATTTGGGAGGTAATGAAGTTTAAATGAGTTCTTGAGGGTAGAACCCACATGATGGGATGGGATTAGTGCCCTTATAATAAGACACCACAGAGAGTCTGATTACTTTTTTATCTCTCTCTCTATCCACACCCCAGAAAATAAAGCTTGTATGAGGACATAGTGAGGAAGGCAGCCACCTGTAACCCAGGGAGACATGCCTTAGCAGACACTGGCTCCACTGGCACCTCTATCTTGGACTTTCAGTCTCCAGAAACATAAATTCCTGTTGGGTAAACCACCCAGTCTACAGTATATTGTTATGGCAGCCTGAGCAGACTAAGGCAGAACAGGATCCCCACATAAGCAACCAAGTAAGAAGTTCCAAATCTACAAATGTATGATATGTATGATTGCTATTTCACTAAAAATGTGTGAATTCCCTGTCTTCTCCCCTTCTTTCTTTTTTTTTTTTTTGGAAATGGAGTCTTGCTCTGTTGCCAGGCTGGCGTGCAGTGGCACAATCTTGGCTCACTGCAACCTCCATCTCCCAGGTTCAAGTGATTCTCCTGCCTCAGCCTCCTGAGTAGCTGGGAGTACAGGTGCATGCCACCACTCCCAGCTAACTTTTGTAATTTTAGTAGAGATGGGTTTCACCATGTTAGCCAGGATGGTCTCAATCTCTTGACCTTGTGATCCACTTCCCTCGGCCTCCGAAAGGGCTGGAATTATAGGCCTGAGCCACCACACCCAGTCTCTTTCCCCTTTCTTGATCAGGGCCCAGGTAGGGTCAATCAGAGTGACAATTCAAGCCTGGCTAACAAATAATCATGCTAAACCCATGTAATTAATAGGATAAGTGTGAAATGAAATCTCCAGATCAAGAGGCAAAGGAACTGAAGAAAGCTCACGTTTCTCAGATTTGTCTGTCAGTAGAAAAGGTAGAGAGAAAAATAAGCTAACATGCTGGGCTAGAATCTGAAAAGGCAATTAGAAGATATATCCCAGAATCCCAAAGAAAAATCATTTCATATTTCCACTGACCTGGATTAAAACCATCCAACCAACAAATACAGAGGTACACCTTTTTCTCCAAAAATAATAAACATTTTTTTCTGATTATAAAAAGCAAGAATAATCATTGTGAAAATTCAAACAATGCAAAGAATTACAGAGGTTATCAACTGAAACTCCATCCATAGGAGATAACTGTGGTTTACATTTTAGTGATCATTCTTCCATATAATCTCAAGAATATGTCCCAGATATCAAGAATTATAAAGCACAATAAACATTTCAAACATATGCATAAGATTCAATTGCATTTACAAATCATAACTTATTTTTAATCACTTAAGGAAAAGCAATTAGATTTTTTCCTTAAGCAAGACTGCAGTAAATAACCCTGTTTGTACATCTACGTACACTTGTGGAATTATCTTCTCTGGCTAAATTTCTAAAAGAATTATTGCTGAGTCAAAGTAAATGTATATTTAAATTTTAGATAGATATTTAGAAAAATAATCCTTTCCTAAGTCTGTCAATGGCATTGAGAAAATTTAGTGTAGTTCAGGTACTGTGTTTGAACTGATAGACTTTTCACACTCCTCATCTCTTTGAGTTTTCTGGCCAAAAGGAAGTCTCTGATGTCTGTGGTAAGAAAGACATACCATTTACATTGGCCACTATTTACATTGCAAGTAACTTTTTCTCTACAATGTCTATGCCAAAATTCCAGGGGGCCTACTTTCTACCAAAGCCTTATTCAATTATGAAAGTCCAGCTAATACACAAGCTGTGAATGCAGAAATATCAGTAATGATCTGAAAACAGCCTTGCAAAAGATGTCTTAGCCGTTTCTAAATTCATCTCATCTCTACTCATAATTGTTTGTGAATATAATATATTCCAAATATTTGTTTTATGTATTTAAAGTTCTAAAATTTTTGAGTTACCACAATTTTGTATTTTCAACACCCTAACATAAATCTTCACCTGGATGTCCTATAGGCATAGTGGCTCACACCTGTAATCCCAGTACTGTAATCCCAGCAGATCACTTGAGGTCAAGAGTTCAAGACCAGCCTGGCCAACATGGCAAAACCCCATCTCTACAAAAAATAAGCCAGGCAGGGTGGCACACAACAATAGTCCTAGCTGCTCAGGATGCTGAGGCAGGAGAATCGCTTGAACCCAGGAGGCAGAGGTTGCAGTGAGCTGAGATTGCACTAGTGCATTCTAGCCTGGGTGACAGAGTGAGACTCTGTCTTAATAATAATAATAATAATAATAATAATAATAATAATATTTAAGTGGATTAAATGTATCATGCGTTGCCACAAAAACTCATTATTACTCATTTTCACAATTCCACATGGTAAAAATTATCTCATTTTTATAGATATGAAAACTGAAGTTCTTCAATAAATGATTTGCCTAAGGCCACCCAGTCAATAAATGAAGGGAAGAGAAACTATTACTATTAAAACCCTACTATATGTTAGTTGTTTCATATACCTCTTTTTTTCATGTAATCCTCATAGTAACCCTGTGAGGTAGGTGTCATCTCTAATGTTTACATGAATAAATAGGCTAGAAGGGTTTCCCATTTATTCCCTTAGTTTTCTAGTACATAAGACAGAGTGCCAGGCACACAGCAGACAGGAGTGAATGAATATTTGAGTGAGGGTGCCCCTCAGCAAACTCTGGACTTCCACATAGACACAAAATAACCATTTAACTGTCTCATCAAACTTCTTATTTTGGTCCAACTTCATAAACAATCTTCAAGAAAAATATCTTACATTTTTAGGTCTAAGAAACAAAAATTTAAAAAAATACAAGTGATCACTTCCAGCTGATGCCGCTCAGCTCTCTGAGAGCAGTCTCCTTGGTAAAGAATTATGGTGGCACTATATGGATGGTGGCAATGGGGGGAATAAATAGTAAGTATATTACCTTAGTACACATTTTCCTCTCAAATTTCATCTTAAAATAATTGCATATTATTTATGAATTTCAAAATGTTATTTCATTATTTCATGATATCCATAACAAGTAAAGACTAATGTTCTAAAGAAGATAAATACGATAAATAATTTCAAGGCCAAATGTATGTCGCTTCTAGATTAAATTTGCAAATCTATTCATTTAGTATGCTCAGTTGGGAAGATGGAGATACAGACTTAGTCCCTTAAGTGACCTTTCCCTGAGAAATAATTAATTGGCATGTGCTAGGCTTTGTTAAAGAAAGCAAACACCCTTCATGAATATGAATTTAATGCCTTTGAAGTACATAGATCCAGATTTTTTTAACAGTCTCTCCCTTCTTTTTAGACTTTGCAGTTTTGAAAAACATAACAAAATTTTGCATTATCTCTGTAAGTTTTCATAAACAAAAAGCTTCTGGAACCAACCTTCGATTGATGGATTTCCATGAACAGTTATTGGAGCTATGACTTTTGAGCAGGATGTGTAGAATGTATCTGAAATGAGCAATATCTAAAGAACACTTGATTCCCCACCTCCACTCACAGAAGCCAGACAGAGTTTTAGACAAACGAGATGCTTAGTTTCTGCAGCAGACAGAAACATAGATTGTTATAATGTTGATATTTAACGTAGAATACAAATAAGGCAGGGAACATTCCACCTTCCTTGTCTTCTTCTCCTGAGCGGCAAAATGCAAAACCTGAAACTGGAGGACACGTTTGGGAGCCTATGGGAGAAAACACAACACACAACCACAAAATGGAAGCATTCTGGGAAAACTCTTGATGTACAAGAAGTTTTAAAGCTGTTGAAATCTACAAATACAATTCTGTAAATGTCTGGTAAAAAAGCCTTAGATGAGAAACAGAAGGATAGAGGGAGATGATTGAGAGGGAGATGGAAATGGGGAGGTGAAGAAGGGAAGGAGGGGAGGGAAGGAGAAAAGGTAAGGGAGCCACAAAGGAAGAGTGACAGCGAGAGAAGAAAGTTAACCTTCATGAAGTGTATTGCATAAGGCAAAAGGTGTGGTAGTTATTATTTGCCGAAACTATTGAAGACAAATGAGTATATCTCCTGATGAAAAAGGAGAGAGATGGGGCAGGGGGTGTAGAAAAGAGAGAGGCAGGAGTGGGGAGAAAGGCAGAGAGAGAATTGATCTTCATAGAGTTTATTATACAAGGCAAAATGCTTGGAATTATTATTTGTTCAAACTATTCAAGACAAATGAATACATCTCCTGATGAAGGGGGGACAGTGGAGAGAAGGAGACAGACAGAGAGAACGAGAGAGAGAGAGAGGATGGCTCTGTACATTTTAAAGTTAATCAGTATCCATGGTGATGTATTTCTCTAAAATAATAAAATGGATTAATCAGAAGCTAAGGGAGAAAGGAGGGCAGCCCTTTTATCCCCCTGCCCACTTTCAGATGAAATATACATAACATAAGAAAGGGCCCCTGGCAAGGAGCCACAGGAAGAGCACCTGGAAGATTAAAGCTGCGGCCATAACATTAACAAAGTACAGACCACACTGAATTAATGAGCGCTGGAGATAGACATTCAGTGGAGTCTTAATTTATTTTCCTTTTCTAGCTCATCCTTTAAGAAAATGACAGTGTCTTCTTATCGATTTTACACTCAGAGATCAATCAGAATTGCCCTGACTCAGACAAAATTTACAGCAGTCTCTGACACCGCCCGGAGCATGTGGGCCCAAACAGACATTACAAGGAAGCAATAGATCATGTTTGTATGTAGAGCTTGACATGCTTAAAAATAAGCTAATCTGTAGTGGAATTTCCTTCTTTTTGACAAGTTGCTCTGCCCAGTTTCTTCGGCCTCTTGTTATGAATTTCTCTCCTGGCTCCACTATTAATTATAACATGCGAAAAGGATTCATGTATTTAGACCCTGAGGGAGGTCATCTGATCTGCAGTTTTAGATAAAATATAAACTAACAGATCACTCCTACTTAAACAATGTGAAATGTCACTCTGAGGCACTCCATTAAAAAAAAGCTAGAGGTGTTCCGTCAAGAGCTATGATCAATTCTGACAACCCAACAATATCAGGGCTAAATGATGGGCCTGTACATTCCTAAACAGCCCCCAGTGGAAATTGCTGTATCCGGAAGCTCTTTTGTGCAAGTAACTAGCTGTATTAAATGCAATAATTACAGAAAAGACACTGACTGTGGCGCTCGGGCAGTTGTTGGCTCAGCTGACTTGTTCCCACACCACCATTTATCTTGTAACTGGGGCTGCGTGTGCCCTGACTTGACACATTGGAGAGAAAGTCTATGGAGCTTCCCCTTCCAAGCCCGCAAGAGGCTCTGGGCTCACCGTATGCCAGTGGAGAGGGTTATTTGGTGCGGCATTTGCTCAACAGGAACAGAGGAAAAACATGAAAACAGTTGCTTGGGGGAAATGTATGGTGTGTGTGGATCCCGCTAGAATGGGGCTGTATCTGCCAATAGCTCAGATACAGAGAAAGCACCCCCTGGGTTGATAAAAGACCCGCTTCTATCCATGGCACTTGATGTCTAAAGCTGTAGCAGATACAGACACTGGATAAAAATAATGAAACGGCTCCAGGAACACATTTTCCTTACTCTTAGTTGACCAATGGCATATAATAAGATAATTTTGTGCTATGTGGCTACTTGGAGGGAAGTAAAACTAGCTAGGTACCAGACACCATCTTAATAAAGAAAGTGATTTGGAACAGCTGGGGAGAAGAACTCTGTGGAATCACTGACCCACTCATGTGGCCATATTACATATGAATTAAAACTAACTTAAAGGAGTCTGTGGAGAACAATATAGTTATTCTCTCCTATTGGGGAGAAAGTCGCAACTCCTAGAGTTTGATTTCCGAAGTTACCTTGTTTGTAAAAAACTAGAACATATCAATCTTAGAAATACTCATGTTGTTAAGAGGTAGGTGACAAAGACCTTCTCTAACTTCTTGTAAAAGAAAACACTATTTCATTAAGGGTCAAGATGTTTAAAAGAGGCTTTTTTCTTCCCCTATGAAACACCCACACATGGACCCTGATGCTTTATTTTGCCAGGAGATAATAAATATCCATAAAATCATATGGAATAGCAGCAAATATAATTTGAAACTATTTACTGAAACACTCATCTGTGCCAGGCTCTGATAGACCCTGAGGATACAGACGAAGCAGTTAACGCTGAATCTCGTAGGAGTAAGAGACATGTCAAGAATTACACATTGGGAAAAATGTTTCAATAAAAGTGTGTGATGCTGTGGAAACATAATTGAGAGGGATCAAAACCGCCACAGAGAAAAAGGAGTTGTTCAAGAAAAGTACCAAAGAGAACATAACATTTTACTTAGACCAAGCTTGTCCAACCTGCAGCCCATAGACTTGCATGCAGCCCAGGACAACTTTGAATGTGGCCCAACAAAAATTTGTAAACTTTTTGCGATTTTTTTTTTAGCTCATCAACTATCATTAGTATTCATGTATTTTATGTGTGGCCCAAGACAATGCTTCCTCTTCCAATGTGGCCCAGAGAAGCCAAAAGATTGGAAACCCCTGACTTAGAACACCCCTGCCTTAGACCTTGAGGGATGATCAGAAATTTTCCAAGGGGTCCCGGGCAGAGTGGGGAGGAAAGGCATTCTTGTCGTTGGGAAGACCAAGAGCAAAGAAGGATATGGAGGTGTGAGAGCACGTGCCAAAGTCCTGAGATACTAAACAATTAGGGAGATCACTGAAAAAAAGGATGGTAGAGGAGTAACTAGAATTGAAGCCAAGGTCAACCCATATATCTCATAGGACATAAGCAACAGGGAGCCTGTGTGTGTGTGCACACGTGTGCACATGCCCCTGCCCACATGTGCCTGCTTAGCAGGAGCTTAGTATGACCGTTTCTGGCATGTTAACTCTGGCAAAAGTGTGGATGCTAGATGGGTCCATTAAGCAACTGGGTGCAGAGAGGCAGTGAGGACATGGCTGTGCTAGCCCGGGCAAGAATCATTGTGCCATCATCTTCCTGCAGATTTGCTATATTTATACGTTCCCCACATGTTTTCATTCTATCTGGACAGATTAACTTTTCTCGCTCAAAAATTTTGTAACTCTCCATTTTTTTCTCTACAATAATTTTGTTGTGCTTGTTCTAGATAAAGATAACAGACCCTTGATTTTTGGAAGAGTGAATGAAGTGATTGAGTACTCACGCTGTGGAGCCATGATGATTCCATTCAACTCTTAGTTCCTTCCCCCTCATAGCAGTGGTTTGACTTTGGACAAGTTACTTAGCTTTGCTGTGCCAGGGTGTTGTCCAATGTAAAATGGTGATAATAACAGCACCTATCCTTTAGGCTTGTAAGAATTAACTAGTTCACATATTATGTGTTTAAAATAGTGTCTAATTTGCCAGATCTCTTGTGTCAAATTGGAAGGATTTCAAAACGAGCACAATGAAAAAATTATCTAGATGTAAATATTATAATATGATCAAATGTGTTAATCAGTGATTTCAGGGAGGTCTCTCTGACTGCTCCAAATAATTTTCTTTCTTAAGATGGAAATTCTGATACTTAGCAGGTGTCCTTCCAGGTAGATATAAATATCTTGATCTATATACTGCTCTACGTAGTGATTTGGATCCATTTTAATACACAATGAAGGTGTTATAAAATATCCTGGAGCTAAAAAGTGAGGTTGCTGAGTCATGTTAAGACCCAAAGAAAACAAATAGGATGACAAGAAACCTCCAAGATGAGCACGACACAGTTGTATGCCTTCCCCACTATCCAAGCCAGAGAAAAACCAGCTGGATATTGCCTCGCAGGAGCAAAGACTCTCCAGGGAAGAAATATTCTGGAAGACAAGACAAAGACAAACAGAGCCAACATGGATTGCTTCTGAAAAGCAAGTAAGAAGATAATGTGAATGTGGTATTTGATCACTGAACTTTGACTTCTTTATAGGTATCAAGGAACATGCAGGAGAAACCCTAAACACACTAGTGCGAACAAGTGGGGCTTTGGTCTTTGTGTCCTTTTAAGTTTTTATCTTTTCCTTTTACGGATTTAGAATTTGGCTTAGCCAGCTCCGTTATTTTACACTTTTCATCTGATGGAGAGTTCTGAAAGATGTGTCAGACTTTGTTAGTGTCCACTCTCACACCCCAGGCTAAGGTCTGTGTTTCCCACACTGCATGTAGACTTTTATTTTATTATCTATTCCTGTCCCCACTCCCTTCTCCAGATTTAAAAAAAAAAAAAAAGAGAGAGAGACAGTAGAAATCTCCTAGTGGCAGCAAGGATCCCTGAAAGCAAAGCCTGGAAGAGAAATTCATTTTTCACTTTTTTTTTTTTTTTACCTTTGCAGAGTTATTTATTTCTCTTATTCTCTAGAATATTACAAACTATTCTACCTGTGAGTGAACTTGAATTTAGTTTCCAGGCAATAACTAAGATATGTTGAGGATATCAAATTCTATCACATATATCTTACTATCATACAATACCAGTGATCTATAAGCTGATGTAAGCCACTTGATACTTCTGAAGAAAATTAAGATAAAATCAAGAGGCTTGCTTTCCAAATTTATTCTTGTTTTGAAAACCAGCTGAACTAGTAAATTTCATATTTTGAAGTTTGGTTTAAGAGACACCTGAAACCTCAGATAGTACTGAACACTATATATACTATTTTTTCCTATACATACATACCGTTGATAAAGCTTAAGTTAGTCACAGAAAGAGATTAACAACAGCAACTGAAAATAGAACAATTACAACAGCGTACTATAATAAAACTTATGTGAATGTGATCTCTTTCTCTCTCTCAAAATATCTTACAGTGTACCATGGGTAACTGAAACTGTGGAGAGCAAAACTGTGGATAAAAGTGGACTATTGTAATAATTGTCTAGCACTTAAAACAGTGCCTGGCACATGGCATGAATTCAGTAAACATTTATTGAATGAATGCATCTGATTTATAAAATAGCAATTAATTATATTATGAATTCTTAGCTATTTTTCTTTTTTTATTAGCACAAGTTTGCCAATAATACGCTTGGGCATATGTCAAACATGTCACTTAACATTTCAATATCTACCATCATTTGGAAAAAACTAATCATCATAAAATGGATGGCACAACAATATGGGTATCTATTACCTTTAGATTTGTGAGGCCTGGAGAATCAGTCTTTGTTTTGCAAGTGCTCAATTTCAAATAATTGAACATCGGCATTTTACGTTATCATTCCAAAGTGATGGCTAGGCAACCAGTACTTTTGTTCTGATATAACTCTCAGGCATGTTAATCACTGGACTTGCTTCAGTTTCCTTTGATACATGAGGATTGATTTTTGCAGATGACATTGCCACCTCAACAATGCTTTAGGTTGTGTAGATATCAAATGAGTTGTATACTCATCATGAAATACTGGTATCAGAAAATCTGTGCATATATAGGAAATAAAAGTAAATATAATATTTCTTTTACTTCTAAAGTTTTCACTTTGGTAAAAAGAATACATAGGTGTTTTTACTTGCCCAGCCAAATTGTAATGAGTTACTCTTCCTTTTTTTTTAAATCTAGCTTCATGAAAAATATTAGAACCAATTTATGTTATATTAAAGAAAACTACATATTTTGTGGTTAGCATTCTAGAATAATGCCTTCTCCTTTACTGTGACTTTGTGACTTTTTGCTTTTACATTATATATTTATGTATGCTATAGAGTATACATAAGTTTCATTTTTAAACTTCTGAATTAAATATATAAAGCTTCGTAGAAGAAATAACTATTGAATAACTAAATTGGCATATGACAGTGAATATAACTGGCTCCCCAATCACAGAATTTAATCGTTTTGCTATGTAGCATATAACCATATCAGTTTAATTTAACTCAGTGCTACTGTGTATAAATTGCAGAGATCTGGTCCATGGTCTAAGTTGATGACGTGAAGTTATATCAATTCATTCATTCTTTTAAAAAAAATCCAACCCACAAATGTATATTGAGAACTACATGTGTTCTCAATTTGTGTCAGCCACTGCACTACACATGATATGTAATTTTATTGGAGCCTATTTTTATTTTCGTCTGAAGAGATATTTCAGTATGTTTACTAACTTTCCCATAAAATCCTATTTCCATTCACTTGTTCTGTCATGTCCATTTGTCCTATGAAATCATTATTTTATCAATTTTATATACATATATACACATACACATAATCTCTTCAGAATGAAGCTCTAATATTTTACTCTGCCCTTGGCCATTTAAAGCATTCTCTCTGTGACAAGAGATAGAAAAAAATTTGTCTGAAGTATTTCCTAAATTAAGGTCAAATAACCAACCCCACTTAATTTCCTCTCATGTAAAATGTTTCCTGTTTACTAATCAAGTTTGTTTGCCTTCTTTAGCAGCCTAATTGCTACTCATTGGTATAAGGTAAACAACCCAAATGGGTAACCTGAAGAGGCACGGGGTATGTAGAAAATTATTTAAATTCATTAACTTGCTGTAAGTCCCCTCCCAGAGGTTTGCTTACCAGCCCTCTACACCCCTTGTCTTTTGTTCTCTCACTGATTCAGATTCTCTTGGAACTTCAAGAGAAGTTACCGATATCTCACATGCATAACGTTCCATGGGATTTTGTCTGTGCCAATCATGCTTCCTGATGCAAATACTCAGAAATCATCTTAATTTAGGAGTCAGATCTTTAAAAAAAAAAAAAAAAGAGTGGACTGATAAATTCTAACTAAATATTCTTGGTAATATTTTATTTTTTCTTATCTCATAAATAATACGTTTATTATAGAAAGTAGAGATAAATAAAAGCCCAAAGCCATTCATAACCTTAAGCTCACACTCCGAAATAATCACTGACAACAGTGAATACAATTCAGGTCTTGTTATGAATTCTGTTTATATATATTTAAATGTATCTATGTTTGCATGTAACTATACTGATTTTTTATGAGATACAATAATGTGAAGCTATTTTGCATCTTTTTTTAAAAAATAAATACTCTTTCATGAATACCTTTCTTACTTGATAAATACTTTCCCTATTTTGTTTTTTATTATGGAAGGGCTATACTCTATTTAGCCAAGCTTCTATAATTAGTTTTTTATGTTGTATTTAAATCTTTAATATTATAATCTACTAACATTTTCATAGATAAATTTTGCACATAATCTTTATTATTTTAGGGCACTTTTCTAGAAGGTAAAAATATTTGGTGGAATAAATTGTTGGTAATTTTTTTCAGGGGGCTTTTTCACCTTTTTCAAGAATAGCTAAAAGACTGAAACTGGCCCACTAAATATCTATTGAAGCATTTTGCCTTCCTGTGAAGGCCAAGTGAAAACCACTTGGAATTTTTTGATCCCTGCTTTCTTTATACTCAGGGGAGCCCCAACTTTCTTGGGAGATCATAAAGACAGAATGAGCAACAGGTGTCGAGAAATAAAGATTGAGCTCTACAAAACTGCCATTTTTGTAGGCCAAAAATGGCTGAGAATTGGCAATTTCATGTAGTTAAATGACTTTATCCAGTAGTGCAAAACAGCTTTTCCTCTTACCCTCCATGCTTAGAGTGTTTTGCTATTATGATGTGTTTTCAGTGCCCTGAATCAATTTTTATTTTGGGGTTTATGATACAAAATATTGCTTGCCATTTCAAAAGGAGTTAACTAGCTTTTGTACAGCATGTGCATTAAGTCAAGTAAACTGTACCTGAGAAATTTAAAAGTAGGTTCTGAGTATGTTTTTAACAATCCTGAATCATATTAAAAGAGAATACACATGCTCAAACTTAGTTTAAAGATGTGCATACTAGTTGCGAGGGTGTTCTATTTCATTTTAAGGGAATGACTATTTCAAAACATCTGGGTATTCTGGGCCACCTAAATAGATAGATGCTGGTGGTTATATCCTCAGTGCAGAATTCACAATTATGGAAATTCCACATTGGCATGCTGTGCGGGCTAACATAAAGGTACTGTAACGTACACCTATGAGGGAAAATACAGAACTTTCATGCATCAAACGAGCAAGGCTTGACAGGCAGTTCCATTTTGATATGGGTCATGCTGCTGATAACTACCGGGCTTTTTAAAGGTTACATTTTAAAGGTTACAATAATGCTGAAGTTGTGCATGAAGATGAGTATCCTGTGTAACCATAAGCTTTGTATTTCATTCATCTCTTGTCATCTTAAAAATACAGTTAGTGATACAAATGGGACATAACATTTTGAAGAGCTCACTTGGTATGATAAGGACTTGCCCAACCAAACTACCATTTTTTTCTGAGTAGTAATTCCATTAAGGGAAAAAAATTCCTATGGCCTGTTTCTTTCTTATTTGCCTTCCATCACAACACAATATTATGAAACAAATTGCTACTAACAGTGAGGCTGCCATATTCAGGAGTGAAATTGGTGAGCCCACAGAGGACAGTGATTGGCATAACAGCACTAGTTTCTTTTTAACAATTATACCACTCAACAAAATACCAATGTTTTAAAGGGCTCGACAAAATCATTTGATGCACCCCATTCATTCGTTGAACATTGGGATGTCCTCATGGAGCTTCCTTCTAGAATTTACCAATAAGCAAGTCAGAAATTCAATAGCTTTCAATCAACATTCCTGCCTATAAATTGTTAGGTAACTCCAAGAGCATTAAATTTCACAGGGCCCCGGTGTTCTTATCTATAAAATGGAGATGACAATGTCCAATTTTACTATAAATATATGTGGTACTACTAACAACCTGGTGAGGGATGAATCTTAAAATTCATATCTGTTAACAATTTGAGACTTTTTATAAATCTCTCCCCACTTTCCCCACATTTTACTTAGACATATCTTAAAAAGTAATTCATTCATTCACTCAGTATTACCTGAGCACCTCTTGTGTGCTAGGTACTGTGCACACGACAGAGAAAGCAGGGAATTGGACAGACATAGCCCCTCTCCTCGTGGAGTTCATTCTGTGAGGATAAGGGTGAGCATAATTTAAGAAAGACATAGACTCTTTTGTTTCATTCCTAACTCTCATTGCTCACTGGTAGTCCATGGATCAAAGTTTAAGATTCAGTTGCTAAGCTGAATCACTTTCAAAGTCTGTTCACTGCAGGCCCACAGCTCTTCAGCGGGGAGCTGAATGAGGAGTGGAGGCTGATGAGAAGAGTATAGGAACCCCCCATCCAATTGCTCGGGCACATTCTCAGGCCACCTGTGGCATCACTTGCAATTTTTAGCCCTTGAAAATTGTAATCATAGAGCTAAAAAAAGTTGGGTTATCTAATGCAATCCCACGCTACATAACAGAGTTTTAGGCAAATAGGACACACACACACACACACACACACACACACACACACAGTTCTTTTTAATAAAAGAGAAAAGAAGAGAAAGCCTCAGAATGCATACCATATGGTAAAGGTAAGCTCATGAAACTGTGTGAAGGTACACACACATATATACACACACATATACACATATATGTATAAATACATATGTCTGTGTGTATTTGTGTATACATGGTCATGAATAAAATGTATTTCTTTGCATGGGTCATGATTAAATGCCATTGATATGTAGGAGTCCTTTGCCATTATTACAAGTTGAAGACTCTAATAACAGAGGTATAGAATTCTTCTTCCTTCTCTGGACGATACTTTCTTTTTTTTTTTTTCCGAGATGCAGTCTTGCTCTATTGCCCTGGCTGGAGTGCAGTGGCACAATCTCCACTCACTGCAAGCTCCACACCCCAGGTTCATGCCATTCTCCTGCCTCAGCCTCCCGAGTAGCTGGGACTACAGGCGCCCGCCACCACACCTGGCTAATCTTTTTGTATTTTTAGTAGAGATGGGGTTTCACAGTGCTCGCCAGGATGGTCTTGATCTCCTGACCTCGTGATCCGACCACCTTGGCCTCCCAAAGTGCTGGGATTACAGGCTTGAGCCACCGCGCCCGGCCTGGACTATACTTTCTAGTTTTACCAGAACAAGATAGCCATAAAGCATTATATGTTGATTGCAAGTTATATTTTTGCTTAATAACTATTCCTGGTTTCCTCAAGAGTCTCCTCTTTGACAATTTCTAGACCTTTCTGCATCCTGGGTCTTGTCAGTGACTTTCTTAGAATGAAATGGCCATAATTAAAAATAAATCTCTTGCTAGGACCAGTTACATAATGAAAATGAGGGGCCTCTTCTACAACATTTATTAAAAATTGCAGAACAATGACTGTAGAACATTAAACCAAGCATGGAATCCCTTTAGGCAAAGGACTCTGTGCAACAGTACAGGTTGTATGCCTATGAATCTGGCCCAGCCTCAAGGTACAGGCCAACTACTACAAGGTGCTCTAGGACTTTTGAGGCTGGTGTTTCAGTGATCACTCCTCTATTATTGCAGCTCTGACTGCAGGAGCTTGTTATTTCCAGAGTGAGCAGTGACTGCAAAGGTTCCTCCCCTGCAAAAACTCCATCTGGTCTCCCAACACACTGGGAAGAACTCAGCCTGCTTTGTGCATGCTCTTTCACCCTTGTCATACCACCCCCGTGCATCTCTACTCCTCAAGCGTGGAGGTCTTTGATGTGAAATTTCATGCTCAATCTCATGGTGGCCAGACCCATGAGTTATGCGGTGCTCAGGGTTCCAGAGACTGCAGGGTTCATTACTCCTGGCTACTGGGTTCATTACAGAAATGCTTTGTTCAAATAATGAGTTGCTCATTAAAATGCTGTAAGTTGGTAAGATATTCCTAAAATAGATATTAAAAAAAAATGTCAGTAAGCATTCAAAAACCCAATACTTCACGAAGACAACATACGATATAACTTAGAAAAAGTGCTGTGGAAGTCTAACTCACATTTACATATACTAAGATTATTTCATTCTAAAATAATGAAACCATTCAGTTCTTTATCTTAGGAGGACATCATAAGTCAGAAAGTCTCAATCCTTTTGAAAAAAACAAAAACAATCTAAACTGTAAATTCTTTAAAACAGAGGCCAGTTAAAATTTAGATTAAATATTCACTGAACGTCAAAATGCAGTTTAGGGGCCAATGACAATTCTATTCTTTAAAAGACACCATTATTAGGAAATCTCCCTTACATCTATTAAAATAATAAGTAGAAATAAATATCAGCACATGAAACGTAATGTTATAAATGTATTGGCACACTTCTTAAATGGACTATTTTAAGTTAAGCAAGTCTCCATCTAATGTAAAACTCTATTCTTGTTTTCCTTTTTTTTTTCTTCTTTCCTCATTGCCATTTAAACGTTGATTTTTTTCAAATTGACTTAATTAAAAGAAAATTTCTTCTTCTAAATGGTACTGCATTCTAAAATGAGTCTCTCTTGTGGCTTATGTCAATGTGTACCATCACACTTTGAGGCTCGCTGGGAGAAGCTAGGACCGCTAGTTCTGTGTTGCCACAGTATTTTGACACACAGAAAGTGCTGGGCAAATGTTTATTCAGTAACGGAACGGATCACTTCACCTGGGCCTCCAGGAATGAAGGTTCTCCTTGCCGAGAAACTATCATTCATTTCCTGGGAGCAAGAAAAGTAATTATCCATTCTGGTTTAGGAATGCCTTCCCAAATAGCTAAACCTGAGTGGTGGGGCTCTCAGAAATTTCTCTCCCTTAAGATCCTTTTACATACTAACACACTAAATAGAATGGGTACCAGGTCACTCAGGCAGGTCTGGGCAGAAGTAGTGGGTTATATTCATCTTGGGGTCTTAGATTGTTTGTGCTGCTGTGTAACAACACACCTGAGACTGGGTAACTTATATAGAACAGAAATTTCCTCACGGTTCTGAAGGCTGGGAGGCCCAAGACCAAGGAACTGGCAGATTTAGTGTCTGGCAAGGACCAATCTCTCTGCTTCTAAGAGGTGGTGCCTTGTTGCTGTGTCCTCAGGAGGTGACAAATGCTATGTCATCACGTGAAGGAAGGTGGAAGGGCAATAGGGAGGAAGGTATTTCCCTCCAGCCCTTTTATAAGGTCACTAATCCCTCTCATGAGGGCAGAGACTTAATCACCTCCTAAGGTACCACTTCTTGGTACTATCACACTGGCCATTAAGCTTCAACATATGAATTTTGGGGAAACACAGTGAGTCCATAGCAGGATTCATCTCTCTGGATTTGAACACTTCTCTCTTCTCAGTCTTACCATTTCTTTGTCTGCTGTTCAGCTAACCTAAGATGAGCCCTTGAAAATTCTACCATGAGAGGGAGAAGGAAGGCATTTCTATGTAAGGCTCTCTATCAATAGCCTCTTGTTGGCATCATGAAGGTGGAAGTTTCCCTACATTGTGATATCATCTCCTACACTGTTATACAATCGACAAGAATATTTGCCACCAATATAAAGTTAATGCAATTCTGCATTGGCTATGAAAAACCAACTGAAAAAAAAAAATTTGTAAAGATGGGAATGATACTAATTCCAAGGCCAGGTATGTACATTAAGAAGTGACTACCCAGAAACCTAGGGAGAACTCTAAATTCTATTGTGCATATTTAGGGATTTGGGAGCTTCTTAATAAGATAATACAGCCCTTTGTTGGCTTTCTTAATTTCTGAAATGTCTTCTCTCTTTCTTTTTCTCTTGCCCTTTCCTCCCTCCCTCCCTTTCTTTCTTCTCTGCTTCCTTTCATGTCTTTTCCTCCTTCTCCTCTTCCTTCTTTATAAATTGGAAGTCAGTAATGACTTCCAGGGTATCTGAATCAGAATCCCAGATCTGCCACACACACACACACACACACACACACACACACAAACTTTCTGATCATGAAAATTTTGCTTAATCTCAAGATCCCATATTCCTCATTTATTAAACAGAAGTGTTAATAGTATCTATCTCAGAGTTGTTGCTGTGCCTGGCTCATAGTAAACCCTAAACATATGTTAGATGTTGTTTATTACTATTGCTAGTATATCAGGTAGTTACAGTCTCCCTAAAATACACAGAGCTAATGAACTAACTATCTCAAAATTTTAAATCCTATTCCACAATTTTTATGTCTCCTTTATAGCATACCACTTCCATTTGCTCTTAAATTATATGATCTTTCTAAGGCTATACCACAGTAAAAAAAATAAAAATCATAAATTGGAAATAAGAGATTAGCTATTTTTGTGTATGTGGAGGGGTTTCACAGTTCACTTTCATGTAGAGAAGGAATTAAGGCCAAGAAAGCTCAGAGAACTTCTGCTTTGTAAGCATCCATCATTATTATCAATGGTAAAAATGTGTTGGATCATAAAAGTTTTTAATTTAATAATTTAATATCATGAGAGGTCAGTAATACCTGTATGGTCAATCTTGTTTGTTGTTCCTTAACTTCCATCTGTTTGGGGTAAATGGATGCTGATTATGAAGAAGACATTATTTGAGAGAATAAACGATCCTGACAGGTCCACACCCTGCAGGAGAGCAAGGAATTGCAGTAGCAGTATTACAACAAAGAAGAAACAACACAGAGATAATTTCCTGAAATTGTGGGAAGTCTGAAAACTTTAAGCACAGTTTTTTTGTCCATAAATGAAATAGTATATTAAATCTGTGCAGGGAGTTTGCTAAATAAAAATGTGGTGATAATTTTCTTTCTTGAGACAGGGTCTTACTCCATCGCTCAGCCTGGAGGGCGGTGTCGTGATCACAGCTCACTGCAGCCTTGACCTCCCTAGGCTTAGTTAATTCTCTTACCTCAGCCTCTGGAGAAGCTGGGACTACATGTGCACACCACCATGACTGGCTAATTTTTTTTATTTTTGTAGAGATGGGATTTCACCATGTTGCCCAAGCTGGTCTCTAACCCCTGGACTCAAGCAATCCTCCCATCTCGGCCTCCCAAAGTGCTGGGGATACAGGCATGAGCCACAGTGCCTGGCCATAAATTATGTAATGAATTTTTACATAAGTGAATCTTTGGCTAGAATTCCCCCCTACCATCCCCCACCCCTGAATTAATCTTTGGGGTAAATCCAGAAATTGGTATATGAGTCTGAGTAAAGGGGAATAAAAGGGGCTCTCCAGCTTCTTGCTTTTTTCTAAGTTTTCCTAACATTTTGGTTATTGGACCTTATGTATGACCTGCTGAGATGAGAGCATGGAGCTAAGTCCCATTGAAAACATGAAGGAGTGTGCTCAAGGCTGCACTGGTTGCTCATGGCAGTATGAGCATTGGGATACCAAGCAAAACACCTTGGCTTTCACTTAAGTCAGTGCAACAAATGCCTCATGTGCAATCTCAAAAAAATATTTCATTCGTGCTGTAATTTACTTGTAGATCCCTTGAAATGGAACAAACCCCTACTCTCTCACTCTCATTCCAGTCCCCACCCTCTTTACCTCTTTCACAGGAAGAAATCTGACAACTATTCTTATTGCCACTACTTTGAAAGAGCTTTGAACTAAAACAAAATGATTCCACCCATCAACGAACTCAAATAACAAACACCAAAGTACATTATTTAGCAGAGGTGATAAGATGGACTGGATATTTACCATGCTGACAGCATTCAAGAGTGTCTCTTCCCAAAGGAAGGAGAAAGAGTCCAGCTACAGGACTCTTTGTGATAGTTGGCATATATAGGAATTCATCCTCATGCATGCAGAAGCTGATTTGAACATATGAGTTTCCAAGAGTTTTGCATATAAACCATAAATATCAATGCCAAAACTATACCAAGTCTAAAGAGATGAAAAGCATAAAAGATCAAATGACTCGCTGAGTGCGGTGGCTCACGCCTGTAATCCCAGCACTTTGGGAGGCCGAGGTGGGCAGATCACAAGGTCAGAAGATCGAGACCATCCTGGCTAACATCGTGAGCCCTCGTCTCTATTAAAAATACAAAAAAATTAGCTGGGCCTAGTGGTGGGCACCTGTAGTCCCAGCTAGTTGGGAGACTGAGGCAGGAGAATGACAAGAACCAGGGAGAGGGAGCTTGAAGTGAGCAGAGATCGTGCCACTGCACTCCAGCCTGAGCGACAGAGGGATATTCCATCTCAAAAATTAATTAATTAATTAATTAATTAATTAAATAAAAGATCAAATGACTCCTGGCCACACTTTCTCTATTTTCTTAATAACTACTTAAAATAGTCTTGAAAATCATATATTTAGATTCTATGTGTTTGTTAGCCAATCGGCTTTCTTTCTTAGCCTAAGAATGAGAAATTTGGAACTGGGAAACAGAGTTCTTTAGGTGGCAGACCACAGGGCTCTAGAGCCTGGCTGCCCAGAGTCATATTCCAGTTTCCTATTAGCTGAATGACCCTGTGTTAGCCTCAAAACCTCCACAGCCTCAGTTGCCTCATCTATAAAATGGGAATAATATTATTGTCCTAATAGGAATGTTGGAAGGATTTTACATGAGACACACTAGTTAAAGGGCTTAGCATAGTGCCTGGCACGTTGTAAGCCCTGATTATGTATGCTGTAGTTATTATTGTCTGTGTCACCATCACAGGGCTCAGTAGTGATCTACAAAGATGAAAAGATGAATGATGAGAATGAGAGTTCACGACCAGCCTCTGTCAGTAACGCTGACAGTAATAACTGCAGTTCCTGCCAACCCTTGAGGTTTCTCCCATCACAGATCTCCCCTGCCCTCCAGAAAAGTAAAATTCTCTTAAAAGTCTTTCTACAAAAATTATTTAGTATAAAGTCCCTCTACAAGGTGAGAGCTCTTCTGGGTCCTGCTCCAAATTGACAGGACACTTGTTTTTAAAATCCCATGTTTTAGCAAACACCTGAACAAACGTCATCCTTCCACCTGTAAATACATGACTATACTAAAAGTTAAACAATTGAATTATGTGTCTAATTGTTCCAAAAGAATATACATTGCCAATACAAAGTCATAACTGTATTAGACCTCAATATCACCGTGAAATTGGTTGTTGTGAACACTTTTATAAGCAGCAGATAATAAACACATTTCTTTGCTTTCAAAGAATAAGTTGCTGTGCTGTAAATAAATCATTACATTACATCAAAGCTACTAAAATCAACAATCACCTGATCATCATTGGTAAGCCTTTTCTGAACTCCATTTTTTTCCTAATTAAATGAGAGAAGAGAGTAAAAGAAATCTTTGCAAAATATCCCACATACAATAGAGTTTCTAACTGTAGGGGGTAGAAAGATGCATCCATCTCCACTTACAGTATTAGAGAATGACTAAATTACTTGTCGTTCCCTTTCTGTACATACACTTATGAGTAATGATATAATTTGCTAAATCACACAAAAATAGGTAAACAGGATTCAGTGTCGTACTATGCCCCATTTTTATGAGAATTCATGTGGATGCTGATTTTACAGAATCTTATTAGGGGAATTTTTTTTTTAAAAGCTGTCTTAGGTCTGTTCCAATTCAGGCTACATATATGTATTTACGTATTTTTAGCTTTGAACTATAGAATAGTCATGTTTTGCTGTGTTTTGGCATCTATATTCAGAACCTAAGATCTTAAAAATTCACTATTTCTTAGTATGCTCACAACTCTCTCTTTTAAAATTAAGCTTTTATTCCAAGGCTGAATATTTGAGTCATTTAAAGCTCCCTTTTAAATGTTGAGTGACCATAAAACTAGCAATGTGAATTTTATTTAAATTGATTTTGTATCTTCATCACCACTCCTTAAAACGAATCTTATTACCAGAGATAATGTATGTGTCAAAAAAGAAGCCTCAAATGCACTTCCTGTGCACTTGACAGGGTGACAAAATATTTCTCCTATCCTTTCCTAATTGAGCTGCAGTACAAAGGAGGACATTATAATAATATTAATAATAGTTACATGGATATTTGTAGGTACTGTGTAACCCTTCAGTCCATTTTCCCAGACAATGGTGACTACAAAGAGGCTTCAAAATAGAACATCGCACAATATGAATGCCACTTTTTTCTATCTTACATTTTAAAAACATCATTGAAATCAGAAAGTTCATTTACAAAGGACTGGCAGTTGCAATCACAGCAATAATGTAGTGCTGAGAAAAAAAGGGTAATTGGTTTGGTAAAGATCGCTTTCCATTACACCATAAAGCACTACACAATAGGAAAGGTCGCCAATTAAGCAATCATGAATACCAAGTACTGAAGCTGATGAAAATAGGGCAGTGGTTTAAATAGATTTGCAAGCAATTTACCTTTTCACAATGTTGGCAATCTGATGCAATTTGCTTGCAATTTTGTCTGCTTTCAGTAGCACTCGAAGCTGACACTACACAGACCAAATGGCAAAGAGGCCCTGCATAGAAAATGTAAAACTATCTTGGCTGCATCAGGAAACCAGAATGGTGGTTCATCAGGAAAATTACAACAATTAACATAAGTGCTGCAAAAATCAACACTTTAAATGTCACACTCACTAGTCTGTCCAAAGACTGTAAAAGTACCATCCCCGTTGCTGGACTAACAGTAAATATGAAGCAATCACCACCAAACCTTGGGGCTGATGGCTTTACAATTGATGTGACATTCTCTGAGTGATAAAATAGCCTCTCATTTTACAAAAGTAAGTATTTTTCTTTTTTAGACTTAACCTGGATTATGTCAACACAAAATTTACGTTTAATTTTTTTCAACTTTTTCGACAAAGCCATTTCATGCCAGTGTGGGTGTAGTTGGTCTTGACATTTAAAAAATAACTTTATATTTCAGAGAATTAGAACCAAGTTGATAAAAAATAATCCCTCCTCAAATATTGATCTGGTGCTTTCAAATGTAAATCATGCTCCAGATTTATGTTGAAAGCTGTTATACAGTGTGAGGTACAGTGTGTCTGACCAGAGCCTATTTTATTATCTTAGAGAGGGCTCCAAAAAGGCATCTGTGGATATTCTCCTGAGGACTGGTTGGAATTACAGATGCCATCACATGTCTATATCAATGTATTCCCAGCTAAAAGTTAGACACCCTGAAAATAATTGATAACTTCTGCTTTGGTTCCCATGTTTGAAGAAGCTATAAATTTGTCAGGCCTTGAGGAGAATTGGCTTATAGTGTAAACCTAATGATTTCTCAGTGAACTGGGGGGATCTCGTGGTGAGAGAACAAGAATAGAGTGTCAGAAAATCTAAGTTTAATTTTCATCTCTATATTAGCTGACTGAGAGAGTTATTTTAGGCCTGTATCTACGAGGGCCGGTCTTCCTGCTTTGAGTGAACGGACATTATTTTGGCTTAAGAACAAGGCTGGATATTTATCCTCGTGAATGTCCTTGTCTTGCTTGAGTTCAGACACCATGCTTTCCATACCAGCAAAGAAAGAGCATCAGACATGCATGTATGGGAGATACTCATAGTAAAGAGGAAACAGTTTTATTATGAAGATTTTTATTAGTGAAAAGGCCTATTGTGAAAATAGCAACTCCATTTTGTAACAGCTTTTACTGTATCACAGGAGTCATCTTTGACTCCTTCCAGTCTACAGAAAATAATTTCTTACAAGGGAATTCAGAGTTGACGTGTAGCATTCAGATTTGTCTGTTAACAATGGGACCTAATGTATTGTGGTGACACAAGACTCTAGGATTCTTCTTGAGATGCCCTCTCAAATCATTGCTAACACGGTGCTTCATTCTGTCAAGAGGTACTTCCCTCACATACTTTACTCACCGCTACTTTGTACCAAACAATAGTAGCAGCTCCGGGGAAGAGTTTTATCAGCTGCCTCTTCTCATGACCATCTTAAAGAACATCAGCAAGCAGTTCCCTACTGTTGGTGTCGCAGAGAGTGTCATCTAAATTACTCAATGAGTGTCATCCCCGAGCAATGAAGGCATTGTCCAGGGGACTATGGCCCAAGGTTGGCCATGTTGGCTCTTCAGAAACAAGTCCATTACTTGACTGAAAGTAGAGGGGTTAGCCTCTGTGGGAGAGGCAGAGTCCTTTTAGAAGGGTTTACATTTTCTGTAACGTGAAGCTTGCAGAAGGATGTAATAATTCTCTCTCTGGTTTTAGGTGGCCTGTGTGCAACTGTGTTCTGAAGAAATGTATGCATTTTCTAACTGTTCTCTGACAGACTCAAGAACAAGTCACTACAAGAAGGGAGTGACCTTCTGTTGCCATCCACAACATGACAGGGATGATTCCATGGAAGGATGGCATCAGCGGTCTTGAGAGTAAATTATAGGCTAGGAATAGCAATAAGAGATTTGCTATCTCACCAGTACAAAACACTCAAAAGTTTGCAAGATTGCTTCCAGAGAAACAAACATTGAGAAGAATTAGCTCCTCATACCCCCGTGTGTGTATGTGTCTGTGTTTGAGAGTGTTTGTGCACGCGCATGTGTGTGTGTGTGTGTGTCACTCAGGATGTTTAAAGGAGTGCTACACAAGAGGATGGGCAGAAACCATAGTTAATTTTGATAAATATAATGACCTGAGGGATTTTTTTTTCTCAGCCTTTGATTGGTACCACCGAAAACAATTATTACTGGTTAATTTAGTTGCTGGCATAGTGCATAGTAAATATTTTTGTTGTATCACTCTTTATTAACTGCAGAAAAAGGCTTTCAACTGTATTTATTAAGTTAGTCAAAATCACATGCAGCAACTGTATTAACCATAAAGCATACAGTGTTAGAATCATCAAAAGTATTTCAAAGTCACTATTGTAGTCCTAATTCCTCATAGAGAAATTAGAATTTAATGGAATTCACACCTCAGAGACTTGGATTTTAAAGATAAAGTTTCCCAGAGAGGAGGATTCAGAGTCTTTACTAGTTTGGGTTGAACTACATATTTACATTAATTAGACTTGCCCCATCAAATATAATAACATGAGTAAAAGATGATGCAAATTCTTGTAAAACTACTCAATTGCACTTGCTACCATCAAGCAGGCAAAATGCATAAAAATTGTAGCACCCCTTCGGGAGCAACGCCATTTAGCCAAATGAAGTCTTTTAGTCCTCAAAGTATTTTAAGAAGACAAAGAAATAATGATATTTATTTAAAAATCATAAGCACTTAAAAATATTTTTAAAAAAAGTTTCTCGAATGGCAGTTGTGCAACCACTTTGGGGTAAAATATGGGTTGAATTTTGGCTCTGATATTTATTAGCTGTGTAGCCAAAGGCAAATCACGTAATCTGAGTCCAAGTTTTGTCATCTGTAAAATGGAGATAATAAAATCTTACAGAAATGTTTGTGAGCGGTAAAAATATTGCATTAGAAGTAGCATATACTGGATGTTTAAATAAAAATCATTGGTTATTATGATTGTAGTTGTTTTTATTGTGAATGATGATGATGATGATCAGATAATCCAACCTGGTAAGCATCCAAGAGTTTCTATGTTTGTGTTGTTTTCTATGGATAAAAATGAAAAATAGCTGCTACATTCAGATGAGGGGATCTGTATTAAAACATTTGAAAATGTGCCATAAAATTCAGGAAACTTTTAATATTATCATCAAAAAGAAAAAAATCCCTCAAAAGGTATTTTTCAAGCCGGGATGAAACCACATTGCAATTCATTGTCTCTTGGTCAATTATTACAAAGTAGTTTTCAAGCTAGAATGAACAAAATTTGAAGGTTTTGCATGTGTTTTAAAAAAATGTAAATTGCTTAGTTTCTGTTACATCCACAAAATTAAGCAGAAAATTAAGAATGAAGAATTTTCTATATTCTTCATTCTCGATAAACCTAGAAACCAGTGTGGAAGACCATAGAGAATGTCGTAGGAAAGCAGAGAGGGAAGCGGGGAGGAAGTCAGACTCACAGCCTAGACAGCTCCAGAGCATCTCTCAGCCGCCAAGCAGGGTTGCACAGCAAATGCAGATCCAGAAAAAGCTGGAGCCAGTCCTAGATCAGCAGGATCCATGGTGTCCCTCTGGGATCATTCATCTGGGGAAATCAGACAGTTCCAAATGCTTCAGGAACGCTTGCTGGCTCTGTGGAGAGGAGTTAGGCTATTCTTTACTTTAGTGGAACGCTAGTGAACATTCCCAAGAGCACCTCATACCTGCAAGATACCTTACATCTCTAAACCAGACTCTAGTGGCCCGCAACTAGCCTATGGTGGCTGTCTTTGGGCAGCTGGAGATGGCCATGGGGCCCTGTAATTCACTAGAGCTTAGTCAAAATGGTCACATTCCCGTGGAGGCATATCACTATGTTTCAATAGCTCTGATCTGAGTCGAATTATATTTACTCAACAAACATTTATTGAGCCCCTATTATGGACTATGCTTTATGTGGGAGATATATAGATATAGATATAGATATATCCATAGAGATATATGTGTGTGTGTATATATATAATCATTGTCTCTCTCTTCAAAGAGCTTACAATCTAGTATAAAAGATAAGGGGTACCCTATAGCAAACAAATATTTAAATAAAAGTTTATAAAAGGCAAGTACCTTAAAAGAAATGAAAACACCATGGTTGGTAGAAGAGGTAGATAATTCATGTGAAACCATAGTACAGAATGCAATGGTTTTGATAAACTTTGCGCTTTCCTTTAAATCAAGTTGATAGTGGTATGGAATATTTGATGTTTGAGATCATACTTAAATGTTTCATTAGGTAAGCTTTGGATACATAGAGAAAGTACTTCGAGGTGAAAGGAAAAGCATAAGAAGGAAGGAAGAAACAGGAGGGAGGAAAGAACCTCGCTTAGGTTAGAAAGCTCAAGTCCAGTTTCATTGGAGTGCTGTAATAAGAGCATTCAAAATTCTAAACGCGATCCTGCTTGAGTTCACCTAAAAATCCTGAATGCTCTGGGTAAATGAGTTTCCTTGTTTATAACTTCATGCATCAAGCATTTCATAAAGCATGTCCTCAATTACTAAATTTTGCGTGCATTGTAATTATACCTCATGTATGCTTGGGAATAATAATCCTGTACTTGAATTATCTTGAAAGGATGATACAAAGTCAGAAAAAGGCTGATTTTTCATTCTTCCTTGGTCAAATCACACTCTAATAAAACCTAATGTTGTAATCTTACATATTCTTAATCTTTCAGGTTGAGTCTGAATTTGGCCCCAGGCCCTCTAGCTCTTTCATGAAAGGCTGTTACTGAACAAATGAAGATTTAACCAGCTCAAGCATCAAACTGCACATTCCAGTTTGCTGAAAAGGTAAAAAGTTATGATAGGTACCCATCCACAGGTCAAAGAAAGTTTTTATCTACATTGGAAAACCTTGTGTGCACAGGACTAATAAACCCAATAAAATCAGATCTTTTGGTGTCAACTGCCTCCTGTAGCTGTCTATAGTCAGTTGCCTGGACGCTGCAGAACACTGAACTTCTTTTTCTTTTGAATACCTGATCTTACAGTAACATGTCATTCTAGAGAACACTGCAACTTTTCGAAATCAGCTGAGTGCTATCCCTATTTGAAACAAATGAAATAAAGATCAATTCCTCAGAAGCTATAGATTACCCTTCAGTCACCACAAGATGACGACTCCAGGATCCTAAGACTCAGAGAAAGATCTTGAGCCAAGATTAAGAAATGTCATAGTCCTAACAGGTCTAACAGCCTTGCTGCTGTTGAGCTACTTCATATATCGGTTCCCAAGTTTGGTGGGAATAAAAATATTGCACAGATGGGACTATAACTGACCGTAGCCTGCTCCATTGTGTGTCCAACCATCTCTAATTACAGCAACCCATGAAAGGAAGAGATTTGAAAGGGCAGGTGACAGGAGAGGAGAGGAACCTGTTTGACTTAAACAGCACAGGATCCCTCACCATCAGGCCTGATGTACATCAGCCTGACAGCTAATTAGGGTAGACATGAATTTTTCCAATGTAACAGATGTTCGCTAATCAGGCCAGATTTGGAGCCCTTGCGCCAGCAACATTTCATGCACAATTTAACTATCTAAAAGGAATAAACTACTTAATGCATTGTACTGAAGGCACAGCTGTTTCACAATCAGAAAATTTGCTGTCAAAGATGTTCTCTTTAAAACTGACATGTTTTTATATAACTCTGATGGGGTGTTTATAATGTATTAATAGTTGTCAGCAAGAGCTGCTGTCATCATCAAGAAGTAAAATATTTCTGAAGGTATATTAAAATGAACAGGCTCCTTTCTCTTTTCCCCAAATCCATTCAGATAATTTAACTAGGTTGAATGTGGTCTGCTGGGTTCCAAAATGTATTTCAAACAAAGAACATCAATGTATGCTTTCAATTTATTCTAAATTTAAGACAAAAACCATGCCCTGCTTTTGGTTTAAAGGTTTAAAACAATCCTAGTTCCACATTAGTTTACAAAGCTGGATTTTAAAAATCATTTTAGTTTTATGCAAATTCACCAGGGAAACGTCATTACCACACCAAAAATGTTTTATTGGGTAAAATGGAGGTTTGACATCTTTATAAACACAAGCTAATTTGGTAAGGGTGAAAAAGGATTTCTCTCTCTCTCTCTCTCTCTCTGCCTTTCTCTCTTTCTGTATCTTTTCATTCTCCCTTGCACTTCATGTACAAAATGACCCTCTATTATAAGAAAAGAGTTTTGCTAAATACAAACTTGAAATTTTAAGTATTTTTTGATAGTTTAATCTTGCATTTTTATTACTTGTATTTTTAAAATAGTAACACAAAACAATAATTACTACCTTATGAATATTGAAAAGTTTACATCATTTAAAAATAGAAATTTGTAAGTCTTAAAACTCTGTGTTTGAAGTAGCTGTTCAATATTATAAGCTGATGACTTCAAATTCTACAATAAAGCAGGTTGTGGGGCTTTAGTAATCTAGATCGTCTACATAATTTAGCAATTTGCTTATTCTGGTAACTATCAATTTTTTTCCCACCATTTTATGCTACATAATTTGTTTGCATTATTTTTCAATCAATAATGTTAAAAGTATAAATTATGCTTTTTCCGGCAAGAGTGATGGTAGGTAATGTAGTTTCTCTGGAGACTAGGTTACCATGACCCTCCTTTTCATGAGCTGGCCCAAGTGATTTGTGACCCCGAGAGGTACTATGTTGAATTGATTTGCACCAGTAGCTCAGATCCTCTGGTAAATTCAAAAACAGTAATATATTTTAAACCCAGTCTCATTAAAGAACCATTTCAGAATTAATAAGGAAGTCTAGGACTCTCGGCTGTGACTCATGAGCATTCTGATGTCATGACTTTTCCACTAAAAACTGGCTGTAGACCAATTGTATAAAGAGTCATATTTTCAGAGGATGACAAACCATGCCACATCTAGAAAGAGTTTTCCCATCTGTATTCCAAAGCAAATCAGCCCTGAGAGATAGTAAAAATTATTTTCACAGAAGACTTAAAATGAAATGCCCTGATTCGCTCACTCTCTCTTTGGATATTCTATATTAGTAGGTTGTTTGCCATCTTCAATGCTAATATCTCGAAAATACATATCTTTGAATCTTCAAGACAATATCACAACCCCCGGTAGTTCTTTAATATAGGGCATGTGCTGAACTAAATTGTAGATAAAGCTTTTTAAAAGAGTAAAGCTCCATATTATCACCCACTTCATCATTAACTAATTTAACTTTGGATACCAGTATTTTATAGGACAATGCAATTCTTAAAAGGTTATCTAGAGATTGAGATTTCAATTATAATTAAATCCAGACCCTTTACTACAACTGAAAGAACTCCACATTATCTGGCCTCTCCTACCTTCCAACAGCATTGTATGACCATTACCTCCCTGCTCACTGCAATCTAACCAACATTGATTCACTCTCTGAAACGTGAACACACCCAAGTCTTTCTCTTCTTAGAGCTTTTGACATACTTCTCTAGGCCTAGAATGTTCTTCCTTTGCTCTTGGCATGTCTAACTCCTTATTTTCAATCAAGAGTTAGCATACAAACTTACAGTTAGAGAAGAAATAAGTTCTAATGTTCCACAGAAGAATAGAGTGACCATAGTTAGCAACAATATATTGTGTATTTCAAGGACTTAAAATGTTATCAGTCCATAGAAATGATAGATACTTGAGGTGATAGATACTGCAAATAGCCTGATTTGATCATTACACAGTCTACGCATGAAGAAAATCCTCACATGTACCCCATAAATATGTAAAATAATATATGTCCATAAAATTAAAACTAAAAATTTAATTTGTTTATTATCTATCTTCTTGGCTCCTTAAATCTTCTAGAACTGTGATGTCCAGTACAGTAATGACATGTTGTTACTTAAGTTTAAATTAATTAAAACAAAAATTAACTACAATTACAAATTCCATTACCCAGTTTTTCTCAATAGCACAGATATAAAACACTTTTGTCTCACAGAAAGTTCTGCTGAACAGTGCTGATCCAGAATATAATCTTTGAGAGCAAAAGAAAGCTCTGACTTTTTACCTCCATTTCATTTTTATTATTATTATTTATTTTTTTTAGATGGAGTCTCACTTTGTCACCCAGGCTAGAGTGCAGTAGAGTAGTGTCAACTCACTGCAACCTCTGCCTCTCAGTTTTAAGCAATTCTCCTGCCTCAGCTTCCCAAGTAGCTGTGATTAAAGGCATGTGCCACCACGCCCAGCTAATTTTTGTATTTTTAATAGAGACGGGGTTTCACCATGTTGACCAGGCTGGTCTCAAACTCCTGACCTCAAGTGATCCACCTGCCTCAGCCTCCCAAAGTGCTGGGATTACAGGCATGAGCCACCACACCCAGCCTCTTTTTACCTCCATTTCTATGGGCCTAGAATAGCAACTGGTCCACAGTAGTTCTCAATTTGTTAAGTGGATGGATGGATGGATGGATGGATGGATGGATGGATGGATGGATACATGGATGGACACATAGATGGATGGACAGGTAGGTGGATGAGTGATAATGAATGGAAGAATGAACTTTCATTTATACATAGTTATTGAGAAGTATGATATTCCAGCTAATGTAATACTCTGGTTTCTATTCAACCTCCTATTCCTAATATTAATTATTTTAATAGGATAAGGTAAAGCATATACAGCACTAAAGTGTATCTCATAAAATTTAACCTTTTTTGAAAGCACTCAAGGAAGAGATTTCCATGTTAACCTGAAACAGAACCACAGGACCATAAGAATCTCTTTAGAATTCAAGAAACCTTAGTTAGGCTTTAGATCATAAGTAGGCTAACAGCAGAAAGAGCAGGAGTTTCGACTCTGGTAAACACAGGCTCAAATCCTAATTCTGATTCCAACTAGCTTGCTTTTTGTTTGTTTGTTTTTGTTTGGAGAGTTTTCCTAGGCAATATGAACCCCATTTCCCACATGTGTAAAATAGAAAAGGAGTACCAACTTTACAGGGTTATTCTGAGGATTAAATGTCTTGTGAATATTTGGCTTGTCGTAGACTCATAATAAATGGTAGCTATTATTATAAATCTTGCAGAATTAGTGGCATGTTAGCAAATAGACTCTTTTAAGAGGTGAGGTCTTGCTATGTTGCCCAAGCTGGAGTGCAGTGGCTATTCACAGGCATGAACACAGCACACTGCTGCCTCAAATTCCTGGACTAAAGGGACCCTCCTACTTTGGCTTCCCACGTAACTGGGATAACATAGCTGTGCACTACCACACCTGGCTCTGGTAAGTAGATCTCTGAAATCCTGATCTATTTCAAATTATTACTCCTTCCCTGGCCTTCTTGCTCTACCCGTAAACACCGTGATTCCCAGACTCTCAGAGGCTTGTCATAGACACACACCATGGGAATGTGAGGATGTAAAGGGTGAGGGGTGTGGAGGAACGTCGTGGGCAGAGAGGATCAAGCCAAACACAGAAAGAGCTATTTACCCAATAGCTCCTGGCACAGACTGTTTTATGTTTTAAATTTTTTAAAAACCAAAATCCTTGGAAGTATGAAACATTTCTAAGATTCTGTAAGTGCATGATTCACACACAGTATCTATGTTATCACTTAATTTAGAGAACTAGGCAGCTACCATCAAGCTTAGGAAGCAGAAAAGATAAATCCAACAGGGAGAAAGTCTTAGTTGTATGTTTTCTTCTGGTAATTTTTAAAAAGGTAATTTTGTGTCATCAGAGACAGTGAAAGTCCACAACCCTTATTACAGTTTCCCATAGAAAAACGGTTTATGGAGGGTCGGTCTACAGTGATCAGAACCAATTTTTTTGGTAAGCCTGTGAAAACAAAACAAAATCGAGAGACAGCACAAACTTGGAAAGGACTAAATTTTAAATCAGAATATGAGTAAAAACTTAGAGCTTTAGTTATTAATGTAGTTACCTGATCGTCTACATTTCCAAAAGAGTAGAGAGTTGTTTTCTGGTTTTTCTTTTGAATCTCTATGTCACCTTAGAGCTTCATCTTCTTCCAGGCCAGGAAGAGCAAAATTCTGCCTTAACGCCCTGATCATCACCTGTAAAGCACCCTTGATTACTGGAGGTACTTGGAAGTTAAAAAATATGGAATGTTAAATATTTTATTGAATAGAAAATTAGGATTCCCTTTCTTCCTATGGAGAGTAGCCTCCTTTTTTGCTTTTTTTTCTCCCTCCTTGAGACTAAGGCAAAAATGATCTGTGTTACAACTCTTTGGAATTGGTCAGTGTTAACAGAGACTCAACTTTATTACTAAGTCACATTTTAAAGCTGTGAATTTTTTTATGTGAACATTTATGTGATGTGGGTCCAGGAACTGAAATAAAGAACATATTTTTATACTAACTGAGAAAACAATTTTCTAGAGTAAAAATTCAAGCACTTCCTAGCCCACCACAGAGAAAAACTTATGTGAAGAATAAGAATGTTTACTGATTAAATAACAATTTAGGGGAAGAACTGTGCCTTAAAAAGAACATACTGAGGGCTATTCTGGGGGAGTTTTTTATGAGATATCTGCAAGAAAACATAATATGGCTAAAGGCCCTAAGGGGAAAATTTTCTTTTTTTATGGTTTATAAATGGTTAAGAAAGGATGATTTTTAAAAATGCTTTGCCACCATTTAACAAAAAGCCTTGTACTGAGAGAGATGCAGAGCTGTGGTCATGGAACTTTTGACCTTCACTGCTCAGAACAGCTTGGCTGGGCCCACTTACAGCAGGAATGACATTTTTTGCTTGTTTGGTTCATATGTATGTCTGCTAGTTGCTGTTATCAATGTACTTTCATTTATAAGATTTAACATCTCTCTATATATCTTTTTCTCTCTCACTTGCTTTCTTTCCCACTCTCCTGGTTTCTGGCAAGAGTCAACAGTGATTATTCACGTTAAAATGAGAGTCTTGAAACTAAATCAAATTGAGCATTAACAAGAGATGCTGCATGAAAATAAACAAGCAAGAAAAAAAAAATGCTAGGCTAGAAGTGTCAGACACAGTTTCTGTGTGACCCTAGATTGTTCTCTTCACAACTTCAAGTTTGGCTTCCTTGACTATCAAAGAGATCTCAATATGCAACTCTAATGTTTTAGTTCTACTCTTGAGGATCTTTGGGATATTTCTTAGTCATGACCCTTAGTTAAATCAGTTTGAACAGCCTCTTGTTATTCACATTTCCCTGATAATGAGTCTCCTCCCTTCCCTTCCTGGTTATCCTTCAGTGGAGTAGTTTCCTTGTACAACACTGGATCCTGTCTACCTGCCCCTTTGCACGTAGGTGCTAATTTTGGCATCTCATTCTCCCATCTCATTTCCTTCAAGTCACTTTTTTTTTCCGTTTTAATCCTCTTCCCATGTTATTTCCCTGTGTTTGTTCCAGGAATACTTAGCTCCATCTTTAAAGCAAACGCATTCTGACCTTGAATGAGAACTGAAGTATTTCTATGTTCAGGACTGTCCCTCCACTCCTAGCAGGTATCAGGCCACCTCTTTGACCACAGGGTAGAGAATACATAAAAAATACCATTCCCCCTGTGATTGTCAGTTCTCCCCTGTATTTCAACACATGGTGAATGCTACGGGCAAGGCTTGTGTAGTGATTTCACTCATGGGTCAAATCTTACAAACAAAAGCCACAGGCAAAAGGAAAAATAAGCCAGTGCAAACCCCACTGCTTGCAATTAATGAATGGCTAAATCACTGAAGTAGTGCAAAGATACAGGCAAATACTTGTAAAAAATTATTAGATAGTTAATACATCTTGATAATTCAAACATCAAACATTAAAACAGGTATGGTGAGAGCACTTGCTTCTACTACTGTTCCCATTTGTCAGTTCCCACAGCCTTTCACAGTACAATTTTTATTAGTTTCTTTGTATAATTCCAGAGTTTCCTTGTGCAAGACAGAATATGCACTTCTATTTTCTCCCTTGAAGAGACAGTGCATTATGCACACTGTTCAGTACATTGCTTTTTTTCATGGCATGTACCTTAGAACTTTAGCCATGTTGATACACGGAGAGTTCATTTCATTTTTTAAAATTCTATTACATGTTATTCCATCACATAGATACACCACTGTTGGTGGACATTTGGGTTGATGCCAATCTTTTCCTACAAAAAATAATGCTACAGTCAATAACCATGAACATATGTGACTTTACATGTGTGCAAATTTATCTGTAGGAAAAATCTCCGTAAGTGGGATTGCTCGGTCAAAGAACATAGGCATTAGTCATTTTGAAAGATAATGTTAAACTTTCTTCCATAGATGCATTAATTTACACTGCTATCAGCAATATAATAAATTACCTGTTTTCCAGTCTTTTCTTTTTCTTTTCTTTTTTTTTTTTGAGACGGAGTCTCGCTCTGTCGCCCGGGCTGGAGTGCAGTGGCGCTGTCTCTGCGGCTCACTGCAAGCTCCGCCTCCCAGATTCTCGCCATTCTCCTGCCTCAGCCTCCTGAGTAGCTGGGACTACAGGCGCCCGCCACCACGCCTGGCTAATTTTTTGTATTTTTGGTAGAGACGCGGTTTCACTGTGTTAACCAGGATGGTCTCCATCTCCTGACCTCGTGATTCGCGGACCTCGGCCTCCCAAAGTGCTGGGATTACAGGCGTGAGCCACCGTGACTGGCCTTTTTTTTTTTTTTTTTTTGAGACAAGGTCCAGCTTTGTTGCCCAGGCTGGACTGAAGTGGCATGAACACGACCTCACTGAAGCCTCCACCTCCTGAGCTTAAGCAATCCTCCCACCTCAACCTCCAGAGTAGCTGGGAATACAGGTGTGCACCACTACGCCTGGCTAATTTATTTCTATTTTTTTTGTAGAGATGAGTCTCACCATGTTTCCCAGGCTGGACTTGAACTCCTGGGCTCAAGTAATCCTTCCACCTCAGCCTCCCAAAGAGCAGGGATCGCAGGCGTGAGCCAGGGCACCTGGCCTCCCACAATCTTGGAAACAAAATGCTAATAAATTCCTGTTTGGGAAAATCTGGAATTTTGATTACAAACTTTTTAAAATGATGGTATCTTGATGTGGTTTTAATTTACTTTTATATTGAGTGAGGTTATGTACTTTTTCATATGTTTAAGAGTTTATTTCTATAAACTCTATTCAAATTCTTTTTTATTTTAGTTTTAAACTATGTTGTAGAATTTCTTTACACATTAGAGCAATTAGCTATTTGGTTGACATGAAATAATTTTCCTAGTTTTTTGTTTTTCTCTGAATTTGTGTGTTGATTTTGTTTCAACTCACAAGTTTTAAAAGTTATTTTTCCATACATTTACCTTAATTTCCTATTATAATGTTTGGACTTCAGTCATAATTTAAAAAGCCTTTTTACTCGAAAGTTATAAAGGGATTCTCCCATGTTGTACTCTCTATTGTTATGGCTTCATTTTGAAATCTTTGAACTTTTTGATGTGTGATGTGGAGAAAGGATTAAACTTCTTTTCAGAGAGCCTTAACATTGCCCTAACATTACTTACTGAATAATCCATCTTTTCCCTGACACGAATTTGAAGTCTCACCTTTAACAAATGAGCAATTTCTTACATGGTGTGGGTCTGCAGACTTTCTGCTTCATTGGTTTATACATTCATTTTGGAGGTAACTAGACAGAACTTTCCTGCCTTTTCTCTAATCACCCCATGCTCCAGCCACGCAGAACTACCCCGTCTTTAATACGGGAGCATTGCTGTTCCCTCCACACCTTTGCACATGCTCCTTGCTCTGCCTGCCTATCTCATCCAGCAAATTTTGATTTGTCTGTTAAGACCCGCGTAAACTGTAACACTTCCAAAGAAATGAGGTACAGAATAATGTGTTAATTATAATTTAAAGGTTGGGGAGAGGATATTATATGTAGATGGAAATGCGAAAGTGATGAGAGTGTTATCTCTGGGAAGAGGAACTGGAAGATGGGAATGGAAAGGAGATATGCTTTTGCTGTGTTCCTTTTGTATTATCAAAATCTTTACTACATGAATGTATTACTTTTTAAAATACGTAGTAGTTTTTTCCTAAAGTATGCACTTTTATGGAGCTATTCTCAAGTCAATGTAATAGTATTTGGAAGGATTGTTATTATTTATTTATTTTCAATAGCTTTTGGTTATACGGATGAATTATATAGTAGTGAAGTCTGAGATTTTGGTGCACCTTTCAGCCGAGTAGTGTACATTGTACTCAATATGTAGTTTTTACCCCTTACTTCCCTCTCACCCTCCACCTTCTGAGTCTCCAAAGTCCATTATATCGTTCTGTATGCCTTTGTGCACCCATAGCTTAGCTCCCACTTATATGAGAACATATAGTATTTGGTTTTTCATTCCTGTGTTACTTTGCATAGACCACAGAACAGTAGCCTCCAGGCCGAGTGTAATGGCTCATGCCTGTTATCCCAGCACTTTGGGAGACCAAGGCCAGTGGATCACCTGAGGTCAGGAGTTCGAGACCAGCCTGGCCAACATGATGAAACCCTGTCTCTACTAAAAAATACAAAATTAGCCAGGTATGGTGGCATGCACCTGTAATCCCAGCTACTTGAAAGGCTGAGGCAGGAGAATCACTTGAACTTCGTTGCAGTGAGGTTATGTACTTTAGCCTGGGCAAAGAGAGTGAAATCCCATCTCAAAAAAGAAAAAAGAAAAAGAAAGAAAAAAGAAAAAGAAAAGGAACAATAGCCTCCAGCTCCATCCAAGTTGCTGCAAAAGAGATTCTTTTCTTCTTTTTTATGACTGAGTAGTATTCCATAGTGTATGCAAACCACATTGTCTTTATCCACTCATTGGTTGACAAGCAGTTAGGCTGGTTCCACATCTTTGCAAATGTGAACTGTTCTGCAATAAACAAAGGCATGCAGGTGTCTCTTTCATATAATGACTTCTTTTTCTTTGGATAGATAACCAGTAGTGGGATTGCTGAATCAAATGATCAATCTACTTTTAGTTCTTTAAAAAATCTCCATGCTGTTTTTTCCATATGGTTTGTACTAACAACTTACACTCCCACCAGCAATGTATAAGTTTTCCCTTTTCATCCCACCCATGCCAACATCTATTCTTTTTTGACTTTTTAGTAATGGCCATTCTTGCAGGAGTAAGGTGCTTTAATTTGCATGTTCTTGAATTTTGTATAAAGTGAAAGATAAGGATGATGAGTGATGTTGAGCATTTTTTCCTATGTTTGTTGGCCAATTTGTATATTTTCTTTGGAAAACTGTCTATTAACGTCACTTGCCTGCTTTTTGATGTGATTATTGAATTTTTTTCTTGCTGATTTATGTGAGTTTCTTGTAGATTCTGAATATTAGTCCTTTCTTGGATGCATAGTTTACAAATATTTTCTCCCATTCTATGGGTTGTCTGCTTATTCTGATGATTATTTCTTTTGCAGTATAGAAACTTTTAAATTTAATCAGGTTCCATTTATTTGTTTGTTTTAGTTATATTTGCTTTTGGGGTTTTAATCATGGATTCTTTGGCCAAGCCAATGTCTAGAAGGTTTTTTCCTAGGCTATCTTTTAGAATTTTTATGATTTCAGGCCTCAGATTTGTCTTTGATCCATCTTGAGTTGATTTTTGTATAAGGTGAAAGATAGGGATCCAGTTTTATTCTGCTACATGTGGCTATCCAGTTTTCCCAGCACCATTTATTAGATAGGTGTCCCCAATATATGTTTTCGTATGCTTTGTCAGAAAGATTGTAAGTCTTTGGTTGTAAGTATTTGACTTTATTTCTGGTTTCTATATTCTGTTCCATTGGTCCATGTCTACTTTTATACCAGTATCATACTGTTTCACTAACTATAGCCTTGTAATATAATTTGAAGTCTGGAAATGTGATGTCTTCAGATTTGTTCTTTTTGCTTAAGATTGCTTTGTCTCTTCAGGCTCTTTTTTGGTCCCATAAGAATTTTAGGATTTTTTTTAATTCTGTGAAAATTTATGTTGGTATTTTGATAGGAATTGCATTGACTCTGTAGATTGTTTTGGAGCACTCTGATCATTTTCATGATATTGATTCTTCTAATCCATGAGCATGGGATGTATTTTGATTTTTGATTTGCTTGTGTCATCTATGATTTCTTTCATCAGTGTTTTGTAGTTAAATTTGTAGAGATCTTTCACCTCCTTGGTTAGGTATATTCCCAGGTTTTTTGTTTTGTTTGGTTTGGTTTTTTTGCAGCTGTTGTAAAAGGGATTGAATGCTTGATTTGTTTCTCAGTTTGGTCGTTGTTAGTGTCTAGAAGTACTACTAATTTGTGTACACTGATTTTGTAACCAAAGACTTTACTGAATTTGTTTTTCAAAACTAGGAGTTTTTGGGGGAGCCTTTAGGATTTTCTAGGTATACAATCATGTCATCAATGAACAGTGACAGTTTGACTTCCCCATCTTCAATCTGGATGCCCTTTATTTTCTCCTCTTGCCTGATTGCTCTGGCTAGGACTTCCAACACTATGTTGAATAGAAGTGGTGAAAGTTGGCATTCTTGTCTTGTTCTAGTTCTCAAGGGGACAGCTTTTAACTTTCCCCATTCAGTACTATGTTGGCTGTGGGTTTGTCATATATGGCTTTTATTATTTTGACATAAGTCCCTTTAATGCCTAATTTGTTGAGGGCTTTTATCATAAAGGGATGTTAGATGCTTGTTAAATGCATTTTCTTCATCTTTTGAGGTGATCATATGGTTTTGGTTTTTAATTCTGTTTACATCATATATCACATTTATTGTCTTGCATATGTTAAACCATCCCTGCATTCCTGAATGAAATCAACTTGATCATAGTGTATTAACTTTTTGATATGCTGTTGGATTTGGTTAGCTAGTATTTTGTTAAGGATTTTTACATCTATGTTCATCAGGTATATTGATCTGTAGTGTTCTTTTTTTATTATGTCCTTTCCTGGTTTTGGTATTAGGGTGATACTGGCTTCACAGAGTGAGTTAGGGAGGATTCCCTCTGTCTCAATCTTTTGGAATAGTTTCAGTAGGATTAGTATCAATTCTTCTTGGAATGTCTGGTAGAATGCAGCTGTGAGTCCCTCTGGCCTTGGGATTTTTTTTCCTTGATGGCAATTTTTTAAATTACAAATTCAATCTTACCGCTTGTTATCAGTCTGTTCAGGGTTTCTATTTCTTCCTGATTTAATCTAGGAAGGTTGTATTTTCCAGGAATTTATCCATTTCCTCTAGATTCTCTAGTCTGTGTACATAGAGATAATCGTAGTAATCTCCAGTGATCTTTTGTATTTCTGTGGTGTCAGTTGTAATGTCTTGAGTTTCATTTCTAATTGAGCTTGCTGAAATCACCTCTCTTTTTTTCTTTTATTTTCTTTTTTTTTTTTTTTTTTATTTCCTCTCTTTTTTTTTTTTTTTTTTTTTTTTTTTTTTTTTTTTTTGGAGTCTTTCTCTGTCACCCAGGCTGGAGTGCAGTGGCACGATCTTGGCTCACTGCAAGCTCTACCTCCTGAGTTCATACCATTTTCCTGTCTCAGCCTCCTGAGTAACTGTGACTAGAGGTGCCCACTACCACGCCCAGCTAATTTTTTGTATTTTTAGTAGAGACAGGGCTTCACTATGTTAGCCAGGATGGTCTCCATCTCCTGACCTTGTGATCCACCCACCTCGCCTCCCAAAGTGCTGGGATTACAGATGTGAGCCACCGCACCCGGCCTCCTCTCTTTTTTTCTTGGTTAATCTAGCTAATGGGCTAAAATTTTTGCTTATCTTTTCAAAGAACCAACTTTTTGTTTTATTAATCTTTTGTAATTTTTGTTTCAAATTCATCTAGTTCTGCTTCTTCTGCTAGCTTTAGGTGTAGTTTCTTTTTGTTTCCCTCGTACTTTGAGGTGTGACATAAGGTTGTCAGTTTATGATCTTTCAGACTTTTTGATAGAGGCATAAGTGCTATAAAGTTTCCTCTTAGCAGTGCTTTTGCTTTATCACAGAGATTTTGATAATTTCTTTCACTATTATGCATTCCAAATAATTTTTAAATTTCCATCTTGATTTAATTGTTAAACCCAAAATCATTCAGGAGCAGATTAGTTAATTTCCATGTGTTTGTATAGTTTTAGGGATTCCTTTTGAAGTTGATTTTTAGTTTTATTTCATTGTGGTCTGAGAAAATACTTGATATAATTTTGATTTTTTAAAAATTTATTGAGACTGGTTTTATGGCCTATCATATGGTCTGTCTTGGAGCACATTCCATGTGTTGATGAGAAGAATGCATATTCTGCAGTTCTCAGGTGAAATGTTCTGTAAATATCTGTTAGGTCCATTTGTTCTAGAATGTAGTTCAAGTCCATTTTTGTTGTTGTTGTTGACTTTCTTTCCAGATGATCAGTCTAGTGCTGTCAGTGGGGTGTTGAAGTCCCCCACTATTATTGTGTTGTTCCTGTCTATCTCATTTCTTAGGTCTAGTAGTAACTTTTTTTTTTTTTTTTTGGTATTTCATCAGTTTTAATTTGCATTTCTTACATGATTAGTGATGATGAGCATTTTTCATGTATTTTAATTTTATTTATTTACTGATTTATTTATTTATTTATTTATTTATTTTACTTTAAGTTCCAGGATACAAGTGCAGAACATGTAGGTTTGTTACATAGGTATATGTGTAGCATGGTGGTTTGCTGCATCTATCAACCCATCATCTAGGTTTTAAGCCCTGCATACATTAGGTATTTGCCCTAATGCTCTCCCTCCCCTTGCCTCCCACCCCCCGACTGGCCCAGGTGTGTGTTGTTCCCCTCCTTGTGCCCATGTGTTCTCATTGTTCAACTCCCACTTGTGAGTGACAACATGCGGTGTTTGGTTTTCTGTCCCTGTGTTAGTTTGCTGAGGATGATGGCTTCCAGCTTCATCCACGTCCTTGCAAAGGACATGATCTCATTCCTTTTTATGGCTGCATAGTATTCCATGGTGTATATGTATATTTTCTTTATCCAGCCTATCATTCATGAATTTGGGTTGGTTCCATGTCTTTGGTATTGTCTTTGGTATTCTTTTTCTTGCCTGACGGTTCTGGCTAGAACTTCCAGCACTATGCGGCATAGAGTGATCAACATGGGCATCGTTGTCTTGGTTCTAATTTTAGAGGAAAAGCTTTCAGTCTTTCACCATTGAGAGTAATGTTTGCTGTGGGTTTTTTACACATAGCTTTTATCATGTTGAGGTAGTTTATTTCTATTCCCAGTTTGTTGAGCATTTTTATCATAAAAGGGTATTGATTTTTGCCTTTAAAAAGATCATGTGATTTTGTTTCTTCATTTAATCAATGTGGTGTATTACACTGCTTGGTTTTCGTGAACCATCCTCGCATTTCTGGAATAAATTCTACTTGGTCATGGTGCACAATCCTTTTAATATGCTGCTAAATTTGGCTTGCCAGTATATTGTTGAGGCTTTTTAGATCAATGTTCCTAAGGGATATTCGTCCGTGGTTCTTTTTTCTTATAGTGTTCTTGTCTGTCTTTGGTATCAGAGTAATGCAGACCTCATAGAATTAGTTAGAAAGTGTCCCCTCTTCCATTTTTTTGGAAAAGTTTGAGAAGGATTGATACTAGTTATTCAAATGTTTGGTAGAATTTCCTCATTAAACCATCGGGTACAAGGCTTTTCTTTTTTGGGAAATTTTTGATTACTGATTCAATCATCTTACCAGTTATAGGTCTATTCAGATTTTCTAACTCTTCCTATTTAAAGTTGGTAGACTTTGTGTTTCTAGAAATGTACCATCTCATGTAGGTTATCCAATTTGTCGGTGTGCAATTATTTATAATACTCTCTTATAATCCTTTCTACTTCTCTAGAATTGTTAGCAAAGTCTGCATTTTCACTTCTGATTTTAATAGCTTGTGTCTTCTAACTTTTTTTCATCCATCTAGCAAAAGGTTTGTAAATTGTGTTAACTTTTTCAAAAAAACAACTTTTGGTTTCACCGATTTTCTCTATTGTGTTTCTATTGTCTGTTTCATTTATTTCTGTTCTAATCTTTATTATATCCTGCTTTCTGCTAGCTTTGTGTTTAGTTTGTTGTTCTTTTCCTAGTTCCTTAAGTTATAAAGTTAGGTTGCTGATTTGAAATATTGTGTGTGTGTGTGTGTGTGTGCATTTAATGTAAGTGCTTATAGTCAGAAGGTTCCCCCTTAGCATTGCTTTTGTTGAGTCCCATAAATATTGATATGTTATGATTTCATTTTCATTTATCTCTAAGTATTTTCTTTTTCTTTTTCTTTTTTTTTTTTTTTGAGACGGAGTCTCGCTCTGTTGCCCAGGCTGGAGTGCAGTGGCCAGATCTCGGCTCACTGCAAGCTCTGCCTCGCGGTTTCACGCCATTCTCCTGCCTCAGCCTCCCGAGTAGCTGGGACTACAGGCGCCCGCCACCTCGCCCGGCTAATTTTTTGTATTTTTTAGTAGAGATGGGGTTTCACCGTGTTAGCCAGGATGGTCTCGATCTCCTGACCTCGTGATCCGCCCGTCTCGGCCTCCCAAAGTGCTGGGATTACAGGCTAATTTCCTTCTGTGTTCTTCTTTGACCCAACGGTTGTTTGAATGTGTTGTTTAATTTCCACAAATTTGTGAATTTTCTAGTTTTATTTCTCTTACTGATTTCTAACTTCATCTCATTGGGGTTGGAGAAGATATTTTGCATGATCTCTATCTTTTAAAATCCATTAAGACTTTATTTGTTACCTAGCATATGGTCTATCCTGAAAAATGTCCCATGTTCATTTGAGGTGAATGTGTATGCTGTTGTTGGAGACAGTGTTCTGTTCATGTCTGTTAAATCTAGTTGGTTTATTTCATTAAGTCCTCTATTTTCTTACTTATCTTCTATCTGGTTGTTCTATCTATTATTGAAAGGACATATTGAAGTCTCCAATTATTATTGTACAATTGCCCATTTTTTACTTCAATTATGTTAGTTTTTACTTCATATATTTTGATAGTGTGTCGTTAGGAGCATGACATTAGGAGCAAATGTTTATAATTGTTATATCTTCTTGCTGTATCTCCTCTCATTAATATATAACATTTTTCTTTGTCTCTTGCAACCTTTATTTGACTTAAAATTTATTTTGTCTTATATTAATATAGCCATATCTGTTGTCTTTTGGCTATTATTTGATGGGATATCTTTTTCCGTACATTCACTTTCAATCGATTTGTATCTTTGGACCTAAAGTGTGTTTCTTATAGAGAGCTTATAGTTAGATTGTGTGTTTTTACGTTCTGCCAATCTTTATCTTTTGATTGGAGAGTTTCATCTGTTCACATTTAAAGTAATTACTGTTAAGGAAGGACTTACTTCTGTCATTTTGATATCTGTTTTCTATATGCCACATGGCCTTTAGTTTTTCTTGGTCCCTCATTTGCTGCATTACTGTCTTTTGTATTTAGTTGGCTTTTTATAGTGAAATGTTTAGATTCCTTTTCTCATTTCCCTTCGTGTATACGATAAACTATTTTTTCTTTATGGTTGCCATGGGGATTACATTTAACATCCTAATGTTATAACACTCCAATTTGAATTTGTGCAGCTTAACTTCAATAACATATAAAAACTCTGTTTTATTTACAGCTCTGTCACCGCCCCTTTGGGTTATTGTCATAAAATTATGTCTTTAAACATTGCATACCTCAAAACACAAACTAATAATTCTTTTAAATGCATTAGTCTCCTAAATTACGTAGAAAACAAAACAAAGAGCTACAAAGCAAAGTTTGTAACAATACTAGCTTTAGATTGATAATTTTTTAATGTATTCATTTCTTAAATACTGAAGAAAGCAAAAATTGGAGGTTCAAACTGTTGTCACAAGAATACTAATCTTTATAATTGCCCATGTGTTTATTTACTTGTATTGAGATCTTAAATTTTTCATATGACAGCTGCCTCACTTTTCCCTCTAGCTACTCAAATCTGAAAATAGTAAATAACTTTACTGGGCCTGTTCCAAGCACTTTACTTCCATTTAAACTCCACAACAATCCTATAAAATAGATCCTGTTATGACTCCCATTTCACAAATAAGGAAACTAAGGCACCAAGTATCTTTGCAACTTCTCAAGTTTCCACCACAGAAAGTGATGGATCTCAAATTTCAACCCATGCAGTCTGGCTCCAGAGCCCATGTCTATTACCTTAGCTTCTTAGGATTAAGTCACACCATTGCCTAAACATTTAATGGCTCCCCTTTACCCTCAGGATGACATTCAACTTCTTTACTATCCTCTCCAAAATCTGACTCCTGCTCATCCCTTCATCTTTTTCTTTGACTTCAACAGCTGCCACTCTGACCAAAACTCCCACACTTCTTAACCGTCTTCCTCATCATGAATGAATTTCTTTCAGTTCCTTGAATGCTTTTGAGCTCTTGTCTGTGCTGTTCTTTCTGCCTGGAACATTTTATTAACACCCCATCCCCATTTGCCTGACACAGTCACACCCACTCTTCACATCTCTGATAGACCTTTCTGCAGGAAGGTTTCCCTGATCCTCTTATACCCCTACCTCTAAGGGACTCACCATTTTGCTTCTGTGCCTCAAGGTTGTGCTCTGGGTCCTTTTTCCTTCTCTTTGCATGTGGTCCCATAGCGGGTTTGTCCAGTGTTATGTCCCATGGCTCCTAATCTCTAGGTTCAGGCTGACCTCTCCCTGTGCTCCAGCTTTATATATCTGACTGCCAACTTAACCCCTCTAAAAGGAGGCCAAAAGACTTCATTCAAACTTAACCCAGACAAAACAGAATTTTTGCCCATCATTATCCATTCACTTGCCAAATCCCACATCCAAGAGTTATTTTAGTTCTTCTTGTACTATATCACTCTAATCTAACCCTGAAGCAGTCCTGCCAACACTGCCTGTAAAAATTATGAACTCTATGCACGTCACTGTATCTTCCCTAGAATACTTCAACAGCCTTAGAACTAGGGTCCATGGTTCACTCTTGCCACATTGCAGCAAACAAAGCAAACGCTTAAAATGTAAATCAGACTGTGTACTCTCCCACTCAAAATGTCCCAGTAGCTTTTGTTATAGTCTGAATGTTTGTATTCCCACAAAATTCATATGTTAAAATCCTAGCTTTCAAGGTGATGGTATTAGGAGGTAGGGCCTCCTGGGAGGTTAAGTGAATGGGATTATTGACCTTTTAAAATAGATCTCAGGAGCTTATTTGCCCCTTCTGCCATGTGAGGACTCAACCAGAAGATGTCTTCTGTGAACCAAGAAATAGGCTCTTGCTCAATCCGTGAGTACTTGATCTGGTACTACTCAGCCTGCAAAATACTGTGAGAAGCAAATTTCTGTTGTTTACAAGCTACCCAGTTTATGGAGTTTTGTTATAGCAGACGGAACAGAATAAGACAGCTTTCCCTTACATGTTGAATACAACCCTACTCTCTATCCTGGTTCAGCCATCTCTTTGACTTCATTCTACACAACTCTCTCTCTCTCATTGCCACTATTCCCCAGTCACACTGCCTTTCCTTCCACTGCTTGGATGTGCATCTTGCATTTTCTAGGTTTGGATTCACCTACATGTGACAGAAAACTCCAAATAAAGATGACTTTCACTTATTGCTTATTTCACTTTCAATTAAAAGAGATCCAGGGGTAACTAGTACAGGGCTGGTATGATATTTCCACAATCATCAGGGTACCAGGCTTCTCCTATTTGTAGCTCCACCATTCTCTACACATGGCCTATCCTATGTGGTCCAAGAGGCTGGCTGGCGCTCCATCCATAACATTCACATTCCAGCCAGCAGGATGACCAAAAGGCCTTTGAAAACATATATGTTTTTATCCCATTGGTCCAAACACAGTGACATAGCTATATCACACTTCAAGGGAAGCTGCATCAATAGCTCATTCCTTTTCATTACCGAGTAGTATTTCATGGTATTTATATACCACACATTGTTTAACTATTCATCCTTTGAAGGATATTTAGGTTGCTTCTAGATTTTAGCTAAATAACAAATAAAACTGCTATAAATATTCACATATAGGTTTTAATGTGAACATAAGCTTTCCTTTTTCTGGGATAAATACACCAAAGTGCAATTGCTGGATCATATGATAAGCACTTCTTTAGTTTTTTTTAGTTTTTTTTTTTTTTTCTTTTTAACAAAACTGCCATATTCTTTTTCTAAAGTAACTATCATTTTACATTTCCACTAGCAATGTATGAGTGATCTGGTTCCCCACATCCTTGCCAGCTTTTGGGGTTGTCACTGTATTTTATATTAGTTATTCTCATAGTGGTATGGGAACATTTCATTGTGATGATTTTACTTTGCATTTCCTTAATAACTAAATATTTTGAAAACCTTTCAATTTGCTTATTTTTCATCTCTATATCCACTTCAGTGAAATGCCTCTTCATGTCTTTTGCCCATTTTCTAATTGTCTTGTGTCTTTTTCTGCTGTTGAGTTTAGAGAGTTCTTTATATATTTCAGACACAAGCCCTTTGTCAAATGTGTGGCAAATGTTTTCTCTCAGTCTGTGGCTTGTCTTTTCATTCTCCTCGTAGGGACTGCCACAGAGCAAAAGTCTTTAATTTGGATAAGGTCCAATTTGGCATTTTTTCCTCTTATGGACTACACTTCTGGGGTCAAATCTAAGTACTCTTAGCCTAGACCTAGGTCTCAAAGATTTTGTCCTTTTTTTTTTTTTTTTTAGAGCTTTATTGTTTTGCAGCTTACATTTAAGTCCATGATCTATTAGGTCAAGGTTTATTTATTTTTGCCTATTAATGTCCAAATTCTCCAGCGTGGAAATATTTGAAAAGGAATTGTTAAAGAGATGGTTGTCCCCCATCCCCCAGCCACAGACACACACAATGATGATTAACAAGAGCCAGAATAAGCTTACGAAAACCAAGTTAGGCCAAAGCATCTTCTTTTCTTCTTTTTTTAAAAATAAGATTTATATGCTGGGAGATCCAGAGAATGCTAGCAAAATCAAACAAACTTAACACACAATACTCCTAGATGGAAATATGGTGCTCAGGGAGTGAGATATAATAGTCTCAATGTATTCGACACTTGTCACAGACTCTCTGGAGCAGAATTGTGATTGTGGATGATATATTTTAAGACTACCTCAAGGTGTGTAAAGAAGAAAGACCAAATGTCTGCAGTTGTGACTTTGGAGGAATGTTGAAGAGCCACGTATTACTTATTTCAGTCTCAGTGGAACCTGGGAAACAATAAGCATAAAGAGGACATGAAGCAAATTTAAAATATTTGGCAGGCCATCTCGTGGAAGAAAGAAAGGATGGATTCTGTACAGCTTTGGGGACACCAATCTGTATGACAGCTAGATTTGAATGCTGTTATACAATCTAGGACAAGTCAGTAAAAGTTACAGAAAGCTGGATTTCAACTCAATGTAACAAAAATCTCTCTAATATGTTTTGCTAATAGATCATGGAATGCTCTAGCTCAAAATATAGTCCACTCTCCATCAATATAATTATATGAGCTGTAATGATAGGTTGACCCAGATGACCTCACAAGGCCAAAGGCAGAATTAGAAATGCTTCAATTTGAAGGAGGAGGGTTTTCTTATATGCTGGAGAAGTCAGGCAAGATTTCCCAGTGTGGAGGGTGCACTTTAGATTTCTTAAATAGTTAAAGGCTTCACACTTTGAAAACATGAAGGTAGGGATCTTTGCAAAGTGAAGAAATAGATACATGGTAGACCAAGATCACAACATAAGTCTCTTTCTATGAAATCAACACACATGCACCTCTCCAATTAAATTTTATGTGGAATACAAAATGTTTGAAATAGAATGCACCTCAGATGCCATCACTTCTAATTTACCCATTTTATGGGGAGAAGAAAGTCGGCTCATAAAAGTTCAAAACTTTTTACCCAAGGAATGCATCTTGTATCTAGTTTGTGACAGATACACAGGTCTCCTTATTCCAAAAAGCTAGTATTTATTGGGTACTTTCTATGTTCAGAGTATTTAAAATGGATTATGCAACTTAATCCTCCTAACAATTTCATAACCTGGGTATTATTATTCCCATTTTGCAGATGAGAAAACCGAGGCTCGAAGAAGAAAAATTACTAGACCCAAGTGGCACAATGAATGAGTAGAGGAGCCAAGATTTAAACCCTAGGATATCAATTCCTAAGACTATATATATTTTTAAACTTTTAAATTTGATTATATTGCGTTTAGTTACAAAAGTAATTCAAGTCTAACAGTACAGAAGTGTATAATGAAAAAGTTAATAATCTGCCTCTCTCCTTTCCCAAAGCACTCTCCTTAGGGTAAACAATATGTCCAATTTGATGCATATGATCTTAGATTCCTCTCTCAGTAACACCCAAATCCTTGACCATTATGCTTATGCTGCCTCCCTAGCTTAGCCTTCTTTCTGCTATCTCCAAATGAAACTATCTCCAAATGAAAAAGACAAAGGAAAGGGAAAAATTTTAGAAATGGCTTAGTAACTAAGCATCAACTGCTCATATTAAGTTGACAATTTGCTATTGAGATTTACCCTGAGTATGTATATTTAATTAAAATGAGAAGATCTAAACGTGTGTGTGACTGTGCTATGAAAAATCATTATTTTGCCTCAATAAGGAACAACTGTTCCTTGTATGACAGCCAGATTTGAATGCTATATTTCACCCTGGAAAATAAATGATCCTGGGTAATTGTAGAAAACTCTGAAAACAAGTATTTTCTAGTGAAAATTCTAAAGGGCTTTATCTAATGTGGTAACAAAGTATATAACTCTCTTCTATCCTACCAAGAAGAAAAGTACTCTTTCCTTTTCAGAGGAAACCAATTTCCAATTGTCATGTGACAGCTACATTCAAATACCTTTTTCTATTCTGAGGAAGTGACAGATTGAAGATGATGAAATTTGATCATTTTTTAAATCTGAAGTTTAGGGAATAGTGCACAGTATAACCTCACAAATAAAAACACATTTTTAGGCTGAGCATGGCGGCTTATGCCTATAACCTCAAAACTTTGGAAGGCCAAGGCAGGAGGATGACTTGGGCCCAGGAGTTTGAGACTAACCTGGGCAACATAGCAAGACCCTGTCTCCACAAAAACCAGACCAAACCAAAATTTAAAAAACCCACATTTTTATTGTTAGAGTTTTTCTGACCTGATTTATCACCCCATGTTGCTTTTAAAAGAAAAAAAAGTTACACAATTACTCTTACAAAGTACAATTCTTCCAAAATGTGCTATTTTAAATTTTTTAACTAAAAAGTTTGTCTGTAAAACTTTCTCTAGAATAACGCCTCCCTTCGTGGTTTCAAACAGTTTAATAGCAGATCAAAATACAGGCTCAACATCAGCATATTGAGATGTATCCAAAATAGGAACACTTTTTTTGTGTCTAAAAATAAACTGCTACTGTTTCAATATGTGGAACAAATAAAATGGATTTGGAAGGGGAGCTCATAGCACTACTGTGTGACTATTCTTTTCATGTATTCCTCATAAATTAAACAATGCAAATTTAGCAATAGTTTTGCCCAGTAGTTCCCAATTTGGGCACCAACTTTCTTAAAGAAATAGCCTGATTAGAAAATAATTGTGCTTCTTCCTCACTACTGTTACCACACCTGCACTTTTCATTTGCTATAAGGTGCAGTGGCAAAACTGCATCTTTCAACCCTACCTCTTTTATCTGATGTAGTGGATGACAGGTAATCTAGCTGAAAGTTCCGACAATTGCACCACCAGAAAAACACTGGCTGATGAAATCTGAGCAGTTATCACACTAACCATCACCTGTCAAGCCTCTTGCTTCAATTTAAGGGCGCATCAATTTTCTGAAGAGGAAATCAAGGGCAAAGAATAAAAGCGCTTCAGATAAACACTGACAAAGGCCCTTTCTGCCTTTTTTTAAAAATTTATGATGGGATGTACTATCACAGGTTGCTCCGTGAGGTTTTATCAACTGTCCGGATACATCCCAGATAGCTCGGGATTCTTTGGCCATTGATGAAGTACTATACTTGCACTTACTGAAAGGGCAGAAGATTTCCAACTGAAAATTACTTTCACTAAATACCACAAAGATATTGAAGGCAGAGAGAGCCTGGAGATGGAACAAATGACAGCTGCATATAACAATGAACCTCTCAGTTCTCGAGGCTGACAGACAAGACTGATTAGAGTAAGAACATGAAATAATGTTTTCTTAAAGCCAGGGAGCATATTGTGTAAAGTGTCAGGTACAAAGAGTTCATATGTTCTTTGTGGTGAATTGGGAACACCATGCTGCCAGCTGTATTACAGTGTGGCCTGTCACAGCTTCCAGACCAAATTTTTTTTTTCTAAATCTATCTGGTTACCACACTCAAAATACACATGCAAGTAATGATGAAAGAAAAGATAAAGGGTTAGAGAATTAAAAGATATAGTAAAACAGATTTTGTGAGGTGCTTGGAAATTAGCGCTTAACAAAATCAATCTGTTTTTCTTTGGAGATTGAAAGCCATCGGGTTGAGGTGCTGGGCCTTATCTATAATTCTCCTGGGATATCAGGAGAGAGTATTTTCAAGAGGGAACCAACATGTGGAGTAAATATTAGTTTTGACTGGTCTTGGGTTATACAGTCTGATATAAGGCCAACTCTGTGAAACATGAAACATTCCCATTACTGATAACTCTGGCTTCTCTTCTATATAATGGAACACAGACTTGGTGTATTCTAGAGGTTACTGAAGTTTTTGAAGAGAGAGCCAAGTACTCACTCTGTTGGTTTCTTCAAGTTGTGAGTCATTTGGAAAATAAACAAAACAGTCAGGGGTAAAAATATCAGCTATATTAGCATTAAAGTGAGATTGGAGAACAAGGGTTGGACTCACCTGCCTCAGTGGGTTTACCAAGCAAAAGACAAGAGAATGGGGCCAGTCTACAAGCTGGCAAGCCCTAAATAAAGGAGGCAAAAAGAGTGTAGACCACCTGCATGCAACTGAGCCTCTTTTCAACTGTCCCAATCGAGTAACCAGTCTCTCCTTTAGGATAGGATGAAAAGGAGGACAGCGTATAAAAATAAAGACAGTATATTCTGAAAGAATGGACATTTGAATTTTGTGCACCAAAGCCCTACATTTCCCAGTGCCTTTGTTTGTTTATTGATTTGCTGGTCAGTTTGTTTTGGGTGGTGATAAAAGGAGAGTATTAGGAAGCCTATTTTGACTTAGTCCGAGCCAAATTCCCCAATCCAGTTTTATCAGCAGTAAAACTACGTGATGTCCATATTTCTCCTCTCAAATCTTAGAGTAGAAAGCAGTATCACTGAATTGCCCAGTAGCTCAGACTTGCCCAGATATCAACTGGACATTTTCCCAGTGGCCTATGAGAGTGAGTTGATGGAGTGGAAGTTGAATCTATTAATGGAAAAATTTTATTTTGGAACAGTGGTGCTTTAAGTCTGGCTCAGCTCTTAGCAGTTTTGTGTAACAGTCATTGTGCTATTGATAAATGGTGTACCATAGATTAATGATTGACAAAATATTAAAACCACCTCATTCATGAAAATGACCCATCAGAGGCAGTATTAGTATTCCCCTTCACCCTAGAGAAATATTTCTGGGGAAAGAAGAAAGAAAGGGAGGCACGTGAAGCAAAAGACATGCAAAGCCCAGCCTTTCCCATTTACTATTAAGCTACCCAAAGAATGAAAATTGTAGCACAGTGTTTAAGAGCGGCCAGACGTAGGCAGATCTCAGGTTAAATACGACCACCACCTTCACTAGCTACTGTATGGCTTCGACAAATTAGTGAGCTACCCGCGCCTCAATTCTTCCTTTCCAAAATGGAGATAATAACAGAATCTGACTTGTAGAGCTGTTATGAAGATTGAATTACATACGGTATTTAAAATGTTTAACAGAATACCTGGAACAACTTGTAGGCCTGCAGTAAATGTCAGCTGTGATCGTTCTTAGCTCCCAGTAATATGTTGAGAAGCCATTAACCTTGAAATCATTTCTCCTCTAATAGAAGTAATTCCTAGAAGACCTTTCCCACTTTTTGAATCTTCCAACGTGTCCCCAAAATACTTCGTTCCTTCAGGACAAAACATTAAAACAGACATATTCTAAATGGTGGTTTCACAAGAGAAAAACCGTTGGTTGTTTTTGACCTGTTTGTGTAATAGATTTCTTATTTGCATTTTTCATGACACTTTGAATCCAAACCCCAGATATGTTTTGCTGTATTGTCTTGAACAGTGAAATTGCTCTAATTATTATTCAAATATAAAAGCAAGGTAGGGACTTCCCAAGACCTCATAGTTATCATCTTTACACATTCATTCTTCTTGCTCACATTTTCCCAAAGTAGAGTTCTGTCATAAGATGCCACTTTTTAAATTTACTTCTTCTAAGAAGCTCAAAGCACTTACAGACATCTCATAAATTTGTGCAACATTTCTGTGACTAACAAATCAGTGAGGAAGAATAAAATTGAAAAAAAAATGAGGTATAGAGACAGCGGATGTTGACCAAGTTACCGGATGAAGCTATGTCAAGATAGGGTAGCTGCCAGGTCACAGAGCCTCCACTGTGGCTGGGCCATGTGGGTGTTCCCAAAGTGTGTGGCTATCTGATTTCAATATTCCTCCAAGTCCTTCTTATCATGACTCCTGCCTATGCATGATGACCTCAATTAGGCTAAGATAAGAACCGATCTTACTTATTTTCTCCGGCTCACCATTAGACAGGCTAAAAATGTTTGGTTTTGTCTGTTTTTGCATGATGAAGGAAGCAAATTAACAAATTTGAAAATTATTGGATAAATTGTTCATCGTCTCCATAAGGATAAACTCTTGGGATTCTTGCCCATTTTTCTCCAGAAAGGTGGGAAAAGAAGGATTTTTTTGTTTGTTTGTTTTGTTTTCATTTCTCATCATCATTTTAAAAATATCTCTTTTGTGATAATCTTGTATTTTCTGCCTATACCCAGCCTCCTTATCCCAGAGATACTACACAAGAGTGAAAGGAAGACAGCAATTATGTTTAGACAAAACTGGGCTTAAGTGCCACTTTGTTAGGCAATGTTCTTAATAGTGCTAACCTTTGGTTTCTTGTTTGAAACTTAAGTTTGGTGGGAGAATTAAATGAGATAATATAAGGCAGGCACACCCAAAAAATCACTTATGAATAGTCCCTTCATTTGCTCATTTTCCCTTCTCTATTTAAATATCACTGTTTCATTTTTTCCCCAAAGACCCTCTAATTATATTTATGCTTGGATCAATCCATTTGGTTTTTGCTTGTTTGTCTGTGGGGGAAAGGAGGAGGGAATGCTTTCATTTATTTAAAGTGGCATTACCACCAGGCGCGGTGGCTCGCACCTGTAATCCCAGCACTTTAGGAGGCCAATGCAGGTGGATCACAAGGTCAAGAGATCAAGATCATCCTGGTCAACATGGTGAAATCCTGTCTCTACTAAAAATACAAAAACTAGCTGGGCATGGTGGCAGGTGCCTGTAGTCCTAGTCCTACTTTCAAGGCTGAGGCAGGAGAATTGCTTGAACCCAGGAGGCGGGGGATGTAGTGAGCCGAGATCAAGTCACTGCACTTCAACCTGGTGACAGAGTGAGACTCCGTTTCAAATTAAAAAAAAATAATAAAGTGGCATTGCTTTCTTACAAAAGTTATAGAGTGCCAGAGACCTGGAGGTTGAACCTACAAATGGGAAATATTTATTTTGGAACAATGGTGCTTATAGTCTGATTTGGCTCTAGGCAGTCTTTTATAATAGTCATTGTACTATTAATTTTGGCATAATGATGGGAAAAACATAGGAATCATCTCATTTATGAGTAAGAGTCATCAGAGATGGTATTATTTTTCCCCTCATTCTATTTTAATGTTGGTAACTAAGAATGGGGTGGCATAAGGCCTTTTGTCCTGTCAAATTAATTTACAGATTAACAAAGCCTTGGGAATCATTGTTTTACAACAATAATTACACTTTGGACAGAACTAGCAAAAATGAAGAACAAGGTATTTGAACTTCTGTCATTATGTAAGTAGGAAAGCAAACTGACTAACTTCTCCCCTGTGAACAGCATCCTCCTTGGGCAAGGAAGATGTTAGCAGTCATAAAACAAGGTAGGGGGATGGATTATTCTTTTTATAGTGGCACATCAAAAACAAGACAGTTTTCTCTTTTCTGTGGCTTTGGGGTGGGGTACTCTTTCCATCTGATGGAATTAGAAAGTAAAAGTATATTCTTTGTATTGCATTTTAAGCTCTAGATGAAAGTTGCTATGTCAAGATAATTGATAACATAACCCGAGGTATTTCTTTGTATTGCTTCAGATTTTTGGGAATGCCCAGCAGGAACAAAATAAATAAATCTGTTTTTCTGCTTGTAAAATACCTTTAGTTTAATGCAGTTCTTTTCTTCATTTTTGGAACCTCAATATTTCCATCTTTGTTCAGGCAATTCCATTCCACTGCTCCTCCTACAAGTCATTTAGGACACAATGAAAAATATAAATTTACAACAACTTTGATCTTCGTAATTTTTTTACAAAGTCGTGTAATTGGTTAACACCCAGTAACAAGTTTTAGAGCCAAAACCATGGCAGAAAATTTTATCTAAAATGAATTCACATTAATGTACAAGTTTTTATTATAAACAAATTATGGTGGATATGTCTAATCCAAAAGACCAAGCAATCAAAATGTTCAGATTGAGTCGGAACAACACCTCCCCTAAAAATCAGTGAGACTCCCTTCTCTAAGAGAATTCTCTTCTCTTTTAAGGAATGGCATTACAGGAGCAAGATCTACAGGGAATTCCTTTTCCTGCTTCCATCGGCTTCTGATTGGCATGGCCGGAGCTCAATGCAGCTTTGTTTGCTGCCACTAGTAATGATGACATCTATGACTAAAATGTGGAGGTTGACCTGCCTCACTTACCTTCAGTTAAAAAGCCTTCCTCAGGAAATTCCACCAACTGCACACATCAGGTGGTGAAAACTTACATGATTCTGACCACAGAATAAGCTATTTCTAAATCCTTGGCTAGAGTTAGGCCAAGTACAAACTCTGGATATAAAGAAGTACTGAATTCTCTTAATAAAGAAATTGCCCTTCTAGAAATATGAAATGCGTGACCACTATTTTTCTTCCTTAATCACCTAGAGGCTTGTGTTGAATTTGCACATGTGCCTGGCTCCTCCTGGGCCTGCGTTATACCTGCTTGCTCCTTATTTCTCTCCTCAGGTTGCATAATTAACTTTTTATTCAGCAAAATTATTATATTTTTGTTATTCTAAAGTCCCATTTCAAATAAGAGATGCTAATGGTGCTCAGAATTGCCTAAGCTGAGCTCTCATGCACTTTAACACAAGCAGTTTTTTTTTTTTTTTTTTTTTTTTAATACTTTAAGTTCTGGGATACATATACAGTAAGTGCAGGTTTGTTACATAGGTATACACATGCTATGGTGGTTTGCTGCACCCATCAACCTGTCATCTACATTATGTATTTCTCCTAATGCTATCCCTCCCCTAGGCCCCCACCCACAACAGACACCCAGTGTGTGATATTCCCCTCCCTGTGTCCATGTGTTCTTATTGTTCAACTCCCACTTATGAGTGAGAACATGCAGTGTTTGGTTTGCTGTTCCTGTGTTAGCTTGCTGAGAATGATGGTTTCCAGTGTCATCCATGTCCCTGCAAAGGACATGAACCCATCCTTTTTTATGACTGCATAGTATTCCAAGGTATATATGTGCCACATTTCCTTTATCCAGTCTATCATTGGTGGGCATTTGGTTTGGTTTCAAGTCTTTGCTATTGTGAACAGTGTTGCAATAAACATACGTGTGCATGTGTCTTTATAGTATAATGATTTATAAACCTTTGGGTATATACCCAGTAATGGGGTTGCTGAGTCAAATGGTATTTCTGGTTCTAGATCCTTGAGGTATCACCACACTGTCTTCCACAATGGTTGAACTAATGTACACTCCCATCAACAGCACAAAAGTGTTCCTATTTCTCCACATCCTCTCCAGCATTTGTTGTTTCCTAACTTTTTAATGATTGCCATTCTAACTGGCATGAGATGGTATCTCATTGTGGTTTTGATTTGCATTTCTCTAATGACCAGTGATGATGAGTTTTTCATACGTGTGTTGGCCGCATAAATGTCTTCTTTTGAGAAACTAGCAAGACAGGCCAACATTCAAATTCAGCAAATACAGTGAACATCACAAAGATACTCCTCAAGAAGAGCGGCCCAAAGCTCATAATCATCAGATTCACCAAGGTTGAAATAAAGGAAAAAATGTTAAGGGCAGCCAGAGAGAAAGGTTGGGTTACCCACAAAGGGAAGCCCATTAGACTAACAGCATATCTCTTGGCAGAAACCCTACAAGCCACAAGAGAGTGGGGGCCAATATTCAACATTCTTAAAGAAAAGAATTTTCAACCCAGAATTTCATATCCAGCCAAACTAAGTTTCATAAGCAAAGGAGAAATAAAATCATTTATAGACAAGCAAATGCTGAGAGATTTTGTCACCACCAGACCTGCCTTACAACAGCTCCTGAAGAAAGCACTAAATATGGAAAGGACAAACTGGTACCAGTCACTGCAAAAACATACTGAATTGTAAAGATCATCAACACTGTGAAGAAACTGCATCAACTAATGGGCAAAATAACCAGCTAGCATCATAACAACATGATCAAATTTACATATAACAATATTAACCTTAAATGTAAGTGGGCTAAATGCCCCAACTAAAAGGCACAGACTGGCAAATTGGATAAAAAGTCAAGACCCATCGGTGTGCTGTATTCAGGAGACCCATCTTATATGTAAAGACATACATGGGCTCAAAATAAATGGATGGAGGATTATTTACCAAGCAAATGGAAAGTCAAAAAAAGCAGGGGTTGCAATCCTAGTTTCTGATAAATCAGACTTTAAACCAACAAAGATAAAAAAAAAAAAAAAAAAAGGCAAAGAGGGCCATTGCATCATGGTAAAGGGATCAATTCAACAAGAAGAACTAACTATCCTAAATATACATAAACCCAATACAGGAGCACCCAGATTCATAAAGCAAGCTCTCAGAGACCTAAAAAGAGACTTAGATGCCCACACAATAATAGTGGGAGACTTTAACACCACACTGTCAATATTAGACAGATCAAAGAGACAGAAAATTAACAAGGATATTCAGGACTTGAACTCAGCTCTGGACCAAGTGGACCTGATAGATATCTACAAGAACTCTCTACCCCAAATCAACAAAATATACATTCTTCTTGGTGCCACATGGCACTCACTCTAGAACTGGTTACATGATTGGAAGTAAAACACTCCTCAGCATATGCAAAATAACTGGAATCATAACAAACTCTCTCTCAGGCCACAGTGCAATCAAATTAGAACTCAGGATTAAGAAACTCACTCAAAACCACACGACTATGTGGAAACTGAACAACTTGCTGCTGAATGACTCGGGTAAATAATGAAATTAAGACAGAAATTAAGAAGTTATTTGAAACCAATGAGAACAAAGAGACAATGTACCAGAATCTCTGGGACACAGCTACAGCAGTGCTTAGAGGGAAATTTATAGCACTAAATGCCCACGGGAGAAAGCAGGAAAGATCTAAAACCAATACCCTAACATCATAATTAAAAGAACTAGAGAAACAAAAGCAAACAAATTCAAAAGCTAACAGAAGACAAGAAATAACTAAGATCAGGGCAGAACTGAAGGAGATAGAGACATGAAAAGCCCTTCAAAAAAACAATGAATCCAGGAGCTGTTTTTTTTTTCTTTGAAAAGATTAACAAAATAGACCACTAGCCAGACTAATAAAGAAGAAAAGAGAGAAGAACCAAATAGACACAGTAAAAAATGATAAATTGGCTATCACCGCTGATCCCAAAGAAACACAAACTACCATCAGAGAATACTATAAACACCGCTATGCAAATAAACTAGAAAATCTAGAAGAAATGGATGAATTTCTGGACTCATATACCCTCCCAAGATTAACCCGGAAGAAGTTGAGCACCTTAATAAACTGATAACAAGTTCTGAAACTGAGGCCGTAATTAATAGCCTACCAACCAAAAAAAGCCCAGGACCAGACAGATTCACAGCTGAATTCTAGCAAAGGTACAAAGAGGAGCTGGTGCCATTCCTTCTAAAACTATTCCAAACAATAGAAAAAGGGGGACTTGTCCCTAACTCATTTTATGAGGCCAGCATCTTCCTGATATCAAAACCAGGCAGAGACACATCAAAAAAGAGAATTTCAGGCCAATATCCCTGATGGACATCAATGTGAAAATCCTTAATAAAATACTGGCAAACCAAATCCAGCAGCACACCAAAAATCCGCTACGATCAAGTCAGCTTCATCCCCGGGATGCAAGGGTGGTTCAACATGCGCAAATCAATAAACGTAATGCATCACATAAACAGAACCAGTAACAAAAACCACATGATTATCTCAATGGATGCAGAAAAAGCCTTCGATAAAATTCAACACCCCTTCATGCTAAAAACTCTCAATAAACTACGTATTGATGGAACGTATCTCAAAATAATAAGAGCTATTTATGATAAACACAGTCATTATCATACTGAATGGGCAAATCTGGAAGGATTCCCTTTGAAAACCGGCACAAGACAAGGATGCCCTCTCTCACCACTCCTATTCAAGATAGTATTAGAAGTTCTGGCCAGGGGAATCAGTCAAGAGAAAGAAAGAAAGGGTATTCAAATAGCAAGAGAGGAAATCAAATTGTCTCTGTTTGCAGAAGACATGATTGTATATTTAGAAAACCCCATCGTCTCAGCCCAAAATCTCCTTAAGCTGATAAGCAACTTCAGCAAAATCTCAGGATACAAAATCAAGTGCAAAAATGACAAGCATTCCTATACACCAATAATAGAGAAACAGAGAGCCAAATCATGAGTAAACTCCCATTCACAATTGCTACAATGAAAATAAAATACCTAGAAATACAACTTACAAGGGATGTGAAGGACCTCTTCAAGGAGAACTACAAACTACTGCTCAAGAAAATAAGAGAGGACACAAACAAATAGAAAAACATTCCATGATCATGGATAGAAAGAATCAATATCATGAATATGGCCATATTGCCCAAAGTAATTATAGAATTAATACTGTCCCCATCAAGCTACCACTGACTTTCTTCACAGAATTAGAAAAAACAACTTTAAATTTCATATAGAACCAAAAAAAGAGCCTGTATAGCCAAGACAATCCTAAGCAAAAGAACAAAGCTGTAGGCATCATGCTACCTGACTTCAAACTATATTATAAGGCTACAGTAACCAAAACAGCATGGTACTGGTACCAAAACAGGTATATAGACCAATGGAACAGAACAGATGCCTCAGAAATAACACCATACATTGACAACCATCTGATCTTTGACAAACCTGACAAAAACAAGAAATGGGGAAAGGATTCCTTATTTAATAAATGGTGTTGGGAAAACTGGCTAGCCATATGCAGAAAACTGAAACTGGACACCTTCCTTACACCTTATACAAAAATTAACTCAAGATGGATTAAAGACTTAAACCTAAGACCTAAAACCATAAAAACCCTAGAAGAAAACCCAGGCAACACCATTCAGGACATAGGTATGAGTAAAGACTTCATGACTAAAACACCAAAAGCAATGGCAATAAAAGCCAAAATTGACAAATGGGATCTAATTAAACTAAAGAGCTTCTGCACAGCAAAAGAAACTATCATCAGAGTGAACAGGCAACCTACAGAATGGGAGAAAATTTTTGCAATCTATCCATCTCACAAAGGGCTAATATCCAGAATCTACAAGAAGTTTAAACAAATTTACAAGAAAACGAACAACCCCATCAAAAAATAGGCAAGGGATATGAACAGATAGTTCTCAAAAGAAGGCATTTATGCAGCCAACAAACAGGAAAAAAGCTCAATTCCACTGATCATTAGAGAAATGCAAATCAAAGCCACAATGAGATACCATCTCATGCCAGTCACAATGGAAATTTTTAAAAAGTCAAGAAACAACAGATGCTGGCAAAGCTGTGGAGAAATAGGAACATTTTCACACTGTTGGTGAGAATGTAAATTAGTTCAACCATTGAGGAAGACAATGTGGTGATTCCTCAAAGACCTAGAACCAGAAATACCATTTGACCCAGCAATCCCATTACTGGGTATATGCCCAAAGGAATACAAATCATTCTACTATAAAGATACGTGCATGCACATATTTATTGCAGCACTATTCACAACAGCAAAGACATGGAATCAACCCAAATGCCTATCAATGATACACTGGATAAAGAAAATATCATACATATACACTGTGGAATACTATGCATCCATAAAAAGGAATGAGATCACGTCCTTTGCAGGGACATGGATGGAGCTGAAAACCATTATCCTCAGCACACTAACACAGGAAAAGAAAACTAAACACTGCATGTTTTCACTTATAAGTGGGAGCTGAACAATGAGAACGGGAGTAAAACAACACACACTGGGGCCTGAAAAGGGGGCAGGGGGAGGAAGAGCATCAGTATAAATAGCTAAGGCATGTGTAGCTTAATACTTAGGTGATGGGTTGATAGGTGCAGCAAACCACCATGGCACATGTTTACCTATGGAACAAACCTGCACATCCTGCACATGTATCCAGAACTTAAAATTAAATTAACTTATTTAAAAAAGAAATTTTTGCTTAACACGTGGAGGTTATTGTTATTAAGTTAATAGTGATAATTTTGTATTCCAACTTCCTACTTCAACATATAAAATTCCTATTCAAAGAACAACCAGGCACACAGAAAACAGTACAGTATTTTGTGGGATTACCGTAGATGTGAAATAAAAGAACAAATAGGGGAACCACCCTATAGGAAAAGATGAGAGGTCTGATTTTTCTTTTTCATAGTACTTTTATTTTTCATGTTTGAACTGGTTTCACACTCGTCCTCCTTCCACACACACACACACTCACCAAATTCATAGATGATGAGAAGGCTGTGGGTAGTTTAACAGGAATTACTGACCAGTTTATTTTTCTGTGATGCTAGTTGTACATACTGAGTTGAGTGACGTGAGTTATAAACACAAAATTGCCTAGAAAGCACAAGAACCTTGGCGAATATTCAGAGTAGAGTACAATGCTTTAATGCAGCTAAATGATTTAATGACAAGTAGGGAATTACTACAAAATATAACGCTGGGGAAAGGCTGCAAGCAGCGCCTGCTGGCTACACTAAGAGATCCAAAATGGATTCCAGGAAGAGAGCACAATGCCCAGCTGCTGCGCTGGTTGCCTGTTCCTCCTATACTGTTATTACTGTTCAACAGTCCTGAAATCTGAATGACAGTGGCCTGAGCCCTTTCAAACAACAGAAAGAAGGTCAATTTTTGTAATGAGGAAATGGAAGTGGTGGCGCCGAAGATCACTGACCCTTACAGTTTCTTGTGTGATGAAGGAGCAGTGAAGTGCACCAGGAAATTATGGTGTAGGGAAACAGTGACACCACCATCATAAAACACAGAACCAAGAAACAAGTAACAAATGCACTAAAATGTGCATAAATCAAATAGATGCTATCAACCCTGGGTTTATTTCTATTCTCAAACTGTGAAAAATTGGGCCCAACAGTTCTGCAAAGAAAGGACAAGGCAAAGGGCCAAAAATTAAGTTTGAGAGTCTAAAACGATACTCTTAACCAGGGATATATTTAAAATATTGGGCAATTAGATGGTCTAGGTACTGACAGATCAGAACACGTGCTGGTTGAGATGCTAGAGCAGGATCCATGAGACCTACAGCCTTGCCTGGGATCACTTTGTTAATTCCCAGATCTAGGCTTGTTTTAGGGGTTCCGGGAGACGCTGAGGCAGCTCAGGCAAAGAGGTGGTGGTGAGTGCACTTGGTGCTGAGCTAGTGGTTGCTCACCAATGGCTGCAAAATTATTTCATTATTTTAATTCCTGGTACAGGCTACCAGTGCATTCCAGTGGAACATCAGCCACTATTCTCACTTCCGGTTCTGTCTACACCATATCTACTCAGACATTACTTTGTGGTGGAAAGCAAGGGAAGCATAGCTTCTTAGCAGGGCTAATTGAAAACTTGTGTTTGATATATCATTGCCTTCTTCATGTTTCATGTTCTTTGGCATTATGCTATCACATCATCCTCATGTTTCTAAACATGTGACACCAAATTTTTCACAGTTTGAGAATAGAAATAAACCCAGGGTTGATAGCATCTATTTGATTTATGCACATTTTAGTGCATTTGTTACTTGTTTCTTGGTTCTGTGTTTTATGATGGTGGTGTCACTTGTTTCTAAACAAGGCAGGAGATGTGCTAAACTTGCTAACAATTAATGAAGTTTATTTCACAGAGTAAGAATCTGATTATATGATGATTCAAGGAGATCAAAAGACTTTTTTGTGAGGGCACCTATACTTCTCTTAGCAATAAAGCAGAATTATAATTCTGACTAGGTAAGATCAGACCTAACAACATTTATGGAGTTGACAGCTTTACATTTTTATTTAATTTTTATCAATCTAGTAACTATGGTAATTTTAAGGGACAAAGTGGGAAATGTTGGCAAATGGGATATAGCATGAAGACTTGGAAATATCAAGACTTGTGAGGGGGTTAGCCGCGGTGGCTCATGCCCGACCTAACATGCCCTTCATAGCTCTTTGGGAAGCTGAGGCAGGAGGATCATTTGAGCTCAGGAGTTTGAGACCAGCCTGCCCAGTATAGTGAGACACTGTCTCTATTTTTTTTTTAAGATTAAAAAAAGAGTTGTAAGGGACTCAAAGGCCAAGTGTTGCTTATCTTGTAATATGGAGTAAATGTGATCACTTCAAGATGATTCTACTGACAGTGGCTAAGACCTTAAGAGACGCCTGGAAGGATAAGGAAACTATAACAGCAGCAGTGACATCTCTGAATTTCTTTTCCCATGTGACAATGGAGGAAAAGCCCAGTCTAGTTTAAAAAAAAAAATAGGAGACACCCAGTCACCAAGAGGAAGCCAGGACACATGGCAGCAGAAGGACACAATTTACCACAAGCCTGGAATTTCATTCATAAACATCTAAAAGAAAGATTTAATGCCATGAGCTGAGCTTCCAAGCAGGCAAGTTTTCATAACGAACAAAAAGGTTTTTCAGGCTATAAACAGATGAATATTTCAGCCTAATTTTCAAAAATCATTATCAAATCCTTGGAAAATGTCATTATAGAGCTAGACACTCTCTTTGACTTGAAGTACAATAAGCGAATGCAGAACAAGCGTAGGGGTCGGTGATGGAAATGGGTGAAGACATCATGTATGTCTTTATCCACCTTGCAATGTACTAAAAATTTAAAAATTTTTTTGGAATAGTCAAAAGAAGATAACCTGAAGTTTAAATTTCTTTGAAATCTTAGCCTTCAAGAGGTATCTTTTCTGAGGCTACTTATAAAAGGAGGAGGGACAAAAATGACTATGAATTTGAAAAACTAGGCACCCTCTCATACATTTCAAGCTGACATCTTAAATTAATCATAAGTGAGAATAGTTGTAAAGAATGTAATATTGGCATTTTAAAATACAACTTTATCACTCTTTTCAATGAATTCAGTGGAGCATAAATGCCATAGTGAGTTCACATCTACCAATGGATCACTGAAAACCAGATTCAACTAATTATTTTAAACAGTTCCCAATTTTACATGATTCTTTCTTCCTGTTGAAATTGTGTTTCCACTCCTCTTTTTGCATACAATTTTATCTTACTGTAATAAGTGTTTAATATTTGCAAGTCTTCCATTCATTGATTATATTATATGTCTCTGCAACAACGAAAATATACACTGAAATTTTTAACTTAAACAATGGCCTGCCATTATGAGGCTCTAAGCATTAGAGCCATCTGGATAGTGTTTATTGAAAGTATTAGCAATATTCAATTTAACAAAACAATTTAAATACTTCAAAAATATTGTTAGAGATTATTAAATATAAAAAATAAAATTTTATTGGAATTGCCTCTCCTTATAAGATGGGGTTGATAATTATGGAGTCTTAATCAGAGCAGGCTTCTTCCACACACCAATAGATAAATTGTGCCTTTGGATGGTACCCTGGGCGTTTTAAACCCTGGAGCTATTGTGATGTCTACAACTCTTTGGTGTAATGTAAGCCCAGCACTGTGTTACTGAATGTCCCACTTTCCAGCACAGTTTCCAGTGCCCAAAAGGTGCTCATTGAATGTTGGTTTTCTGGGTCTTCCACTGTTAGTTTTCTCGGTCTTCTTGTTTCTCATCCTTCCAGTTCCCATCCTTGTTGGGGAAAACCACTAGCCTAACAATTATTCCATTTCCAAGGGCTTAATTTTAATAGGTTTTCTGAGATAAACAGGTATACATAGAACCTTCTCTGCATATCACAGCATTTTCTTTCCGGCAGGAAACAAAGATTTTTTTAAAAGGCTTAGAGTATCGATGCACATTTAGTTAAGTGGTTAATGCAACATATACATAAAAATTTCTAAGTCCAATGTTACTGAGAAATCAAGAAGTTCCATGTAAGAGCATTTAAATTATGATATTCATTGCAAAAATACACTACCGTCAAAAGCTCTATTTCTCTTCCAATGTTAAATGCTTACAGCATGTCAAGAAAGTAGAAACTGCACTTGCATATACAATACCTGAAACACCTGATTCATTTTAAAAGCCACAGATGGTGTTTTTTAAAATCTGCTTTACCATTAGCATAAGTAGACGATGGTTTATTCACATGCAATGTCTTCTGTGCCTACCCCTGCCAGTGTACCACCCGCTACTGACACAGCCTGATTCTACACCTCTCCACTGGTCTCCCAATCTCTTGTCAGATGGTGAAACACACTCTCCCCTGCAATAACATTTTTTAACTGGAAAAAAAAATCCATTAATGGCTTATTTTCCTTTTTTAACCATAGATTATTTATCACTATTATTTTTTTGGCTATGATATTTCTGCTTCTTTTCTAAAGAAATGTGCAAAGTATTTAAAACTCCTTTAAAAAATAAGTAAGATTTTGCTTCAAAATACAGATGTTAGGAGAAGTTCTTTGTAAAGGCAAACTATTGCATTTTGAATGTCTTTATTTGTTAGAAGCCTTAATATAGCAACTCCGTAGTAATTGCTATTTTATAATCTCCTGAATATTGAACTATTTATTATGCAAATTAATACTCTTTGGAGTGTGCACTCGCCTAGGCATGGAGTTCTTTTTTGTTTACATATTTTACTTTTGCAGCTTTTGCCAGTCAGTGTAAAGAGGCATCTTGATATTTGCAGATTCCAGGCATAAACAGATTTCTGCCAGACATGTGGCAGCTACGCTTCATGTTCTTTGTTTTTAAATTAAAGAAAGACATATGGCAGCTTTGCAAATGAGAAAGAAGAAAAAATTTTTTGTTAACAGCTACAAGTTTTCAGCAGAATTTTACTCTCATTATGACTGCAGAGCTCTGGGGCCATGCTATGACTCTATAACCCACAGAAGACGGTGGTAGCATTAGAAGATGTATGAGATTGAGCTATGTAAAACTGTCATTTCGGGAGTCAAAAGTGGCAAATGGTGTGATTTCGTATGGCTCAACCTAATAGTTGCTACATATGTGCCCTCTCCTCAGAGGACACTCCACAGCATAGACTTCCTCAGGAAACTACAGAGGTACCACCCCTCCCCGCCAGGAAATATTTTCTACATTTGGTGAAACTTCATAATACAATTAATTTAAATAGTTTCAGTATATTCTACCAAATCATTTCATGAGTATAGACTTGCTGTTAAAGTAGGTATCTGTTTAATCCTGCATTGTCTTTCTTTTCCTGGGAGGAACAGACCCTTCTATAGTTCAGGAAGCCTCAATGAAGGGTGAGTGATGCTGACCTCGGGCAGAAGTTTGAAGGAATAAACAAGGCAAAATGAAATGAACTTACAAATATATATATATGTTGACCTTCTTGAAGCCTGGTTCGTGATAGCTTTACTGGCCTAAAATTAATTCTACCTTGCATTTGTATTAGCACACCCAACAAGGTAAGCAGGGTGTTCCCATTTTACACATGAGGACGCTAAAGCTCCAAAATGTTAAGCAACTAACTCACAGTTACCAGTGAGGAAATGGCATAGCCGAGACTAGGATCCCATTCTGTCAGTCTCATTGTCTGTTTCCTTGGAAAATATTATTTGAACATTCAAAATACTGAGCAGACTACATATACAACTTCTTTTAGTCCTCCTTTCTATCCTCTCCTCCTTAGTTCCCTGCCCACATGCTAATAAGGGAAAATGACCTCATTAGCATGGCAGGCTGGATGGGGCTCCACAAAGAGTCAAGCACTTCTCTACTTCTATGATAAGGCAAGAAATAAAAATGGTGAAAAACATATTTCTTAGGAGAGAAGAGAGGGTAAAATAGAAAGTAAGCCATTTATAGATCTCATGAGAATGAAGATCAAGGATTTTTGTAGCAGTGTCAGACAAAGAAAGGAAGGAAAGACCCTTTCCACTTTGCAGAGAGAGCCACACTATGAAGTTTTCAGGTTTTATTTCCATCATAGTAACATGAGTTGAGTCTACCCTGTGGACAAAGCCTTGTGATATAAAAGAAATAACACACACCCTCAGTGATCTAAGAAATGAGCTTAAAGAAACAAATGAAAAAATGCACACCAAAGAAATATATGAGAGTTGAAATACTTGGAATGACTAAGAGATTAGCCATAAAAACCTGAATAGAAATTGGCCTCAAAAAACTGAGAATTCTAAAGAGATGCTTAAAATTGCATGCAATTGTCAAATGCTGGAGCAAAGCAAGATCAATACAACATGCTTTTCTTTGAGAAAAAGTGCTTACCTGTTTGAGGTGCCAAGTGGCCTGGAAATACCCAACAATACTTAACTTTAAACTCTATTCATCTAGCTTCACTATAACATAACCGTCAATAAAAATAACCTGAATTTGTGTAGTAACTTTCCTCTGTGGACTCAAAGAAAAACACAGGAGAAAATGGTAGAATGTGTTTTAAATAAAGTCCATTATCTCTATCAAAAATATGCTGTAATCAATATTTCCACTCCAAAGTGCCTTTTTGAATTTTGCAATGATGTATAAAATTCTTGTCACATGTCGTAGTTAAATTAATTTTTAAAGTCAGCTAATCCTAAAGGCAGAAGGCTCTCATCACGTTGTATACTTTTCTGTAAATATGACAGTTTTTGTTAGAAAGCACATTTACCCAGAATCCTATGGCCCCATGTTTCTTACTTTTTGTCCTAGATCAGTTTGTGTAGTCAGCTGTGTCTGCATGGACGTGGATAATAAACTTGACTCTTACCAAGAAAGTAAGATATGAAAGCTTCTGAGTTGTAAGAAATTTGTTTAAAAATAATATGTGGGCTTATCCTGTCTCTGAAAACTCAGACATCAAGGCCACTGAAGTCTATGGAGAGAAAATAGCTCCTGACCTCTCCAGGTTAATCTCTGGGTGGGCGCAGGATCCAGGGATTTCGTGTGGTCTCCTTTTGTCACCTGACACGTAAATCCAGAAAATATAAATATGCAAGTATTCCAACCAAACTTAGATCAACTTCAGAGCTTACTAAATGGAGAATATCAGACAACTTGAAAATCTTAAATGTGTGTAAAACAATAGAAAATGTATTCATGCTTTGAATGTTTTTAAGTGGCTCAAGTGTCACTTCTGATATTCACTGTGCACATTACCACACTATTCTTGGCCAGAGCATTTTGGGGACCCTAAAACAGAGGTGAAATGGTAAATCAACATTCATCTTAGGTTTAATGCAAAGGCCACTAGAAGACCAAGCTTATATGTCACATCACGTATAAGTTCTTTTCTCTCCTCATTCACCAGATCTCAGTAATGCTCCATTGCGGGTATCTCTGTCTCTCCCTTTGTGTATATCATAATCAATGCACACATATAATTTTATTTTCACTAGTCATATCTATCCCTCAGCCTAGAGTATTAAATTCCTAGGGCTGCCATAACAAAGTACCACATACCAGGTGGCCTAAAAAACAGAATGTTATTGCCTCCCAGTTTAGAGACTGGAAGTCTGAAATCAAGGTGTTGGCAGGGCCATTCTCCATCTAAACCTTGCCACTTGCCTCTTCCTGGTTTCGGGTGGTTTGCTGGCAAGCTTTGGTTTTCCGTGGCTTCTTACATGCATCACTCCAATCCTTCATCTTTACATGGCATTCTTCCTATGTGAGTGTCTGTTCAAATTTCCCCCCTTTAATCAGGACACCAGTCTTATTGGATTAGGTACCATCTTAATAATGTCATCATAATCTGGTTAAATTTGCAAAGATTTTATTGCCAAATAAAGTCACATCCTGAGGCTAGAATGTATTTTTTTAGGGAGGGACACAATTTAACCCACCGCATCTAGACTCAAGTGCTCATTTAAGAAGTAATTCGCTAACTAAATAATCCATAACCTCTTTAATGGCACAGTCTGTATCTTCCTCTTTGATTCTTTATGCCCAATATAGTAGTTTGCATAAAGTAGGTAAGTTATAAAACTACTGACTGCATTGAAAATGGGAAAAAAAATAACTCTGATGTTGAGATCCTAAACTCTAATCTTATAGGATGCCTCCCACTTCATGAATTCAGCATCAGTTTTCAAATAGGTCAATGCACCGAAGGGCTGGAGGGACAAGGAAGAATCCATGTCATGAGTCCTCACTCAGTGCAACCTCTGTTTCTGGTAGCAGCACCAGTAGTGAATATCCCACAGCACTGAATAATAATAGCTACCCATTATTATAGGCTTGCTGTTAAGCCAAGCATATGATTTATCATCTACATACAATTTATCATCTCATTTTATCCTCAAAATAACTCTAGGTGGAAGAAACTATTATTATTATTGTTCTCATTATTCCAATAAAGAACTGGATCTCAGTGCTAGAGAGCACTGGAGGCAGAGGGTAAACACAGGTCTGTTTGCCTGTGCTCCCGCCCAGTGGGCACGCCGCCTACTGCATGAAAATGGACCCAGATGGGACTTGAAGAGCTATGTCAAGACCCTTCTTGAAGAAGCTGCCATAGCAGTTAACAGAGGCCTCGTGGAATCCGCAAGGCAGGAATCTGTGGCGATAGCAACTGGATTCTTTGAAGCAGAAACAATGCCCTTCTCGTCTGCCCAATGGAGCACAGTCCCGAGTTGATCTGCTGTCACCTTTACTTCCAGCTCTGGCCTAACGACATCCTCTTTAAATCCTCATCTGCCAGCATGTTGATGGTCTATGACCAGTCTTAACCAGATTTTATTTATTTTATTTTATTTTATTTTATTTTATTTTATTTTATTTTATTTTATTTTATTTTTTTGAGATAAGGTCTGGCTCTGTAACCAAGGTGGAGTGCAGCAGCACAATCTTGGCTCACTGCAACCTCCACCTCCCGAGCTCAAGTGATCCTCCCACCTTAGCCTCCTGAGTAGCTGGGACCACAGGCATGTGCCACCATGACCAGTTAATTTTTTGTATTTTTGGTACAGATGGATCTCATGTTGGCCATGCTAGTCTCAAACTCCTGATCTCAATTGATCCTCCTGCCTTGGCCTCCCAAAGTGCTGGGATTACAGGTGTGAGCCACTGTGCCCAGCCTGTCTTAACCCAATTTTAAAATGACATAAGCTCCTGCCAGGAGTGGGTGGCTGGAGATGCTGGCTTTGTCTTCTTCACCATGGTCACCATGTAACTTACAAACTCTAAATCAATTGTTAGAGCCTCACTATGTCATCTAACAGGAGAGTGTTTGTGGTGAAAGAGACACATAGAGTTCCAGCTGTTTCTTTAAAATGGAGGGAATCAAGGTTTAGAGTTAAATAACTAGCCTAAGGTTAGCAGTGTCAGAACCAAAATCTAAGTATCCCCAATATCATGCAAATTCCCAGAGATGATGAAACATCAGGAGATGTTTCTGATTCTCAGCAGAATCAGAGGAGTTAAATTAGTATCATTACATCAGGCTTGCACCAGCCTCTCAATGAATCTGTCAACCAATCAGGTAATATCTTTTGATTGCCTATTATGTGTAAGACACTTTGTCAGATGGTACAGATGATGCCAAGATCAATTTGACATTTTTAGCCCTGGAAACTAAATCTTCAGTTAGGATGCTAGGCTGGAGTTTGGAGCAGCTCCCCAAAATCTAATATGACCTGTCATCATAACCCATGTAATCCAGATTGTTTTGACAGTACCAGCTAAACCTAGATCACTTAATGAATTTGCCCCTACATGGCCAAGTCTGGGACTGTGCAAGCAGGAAAAACAGAACAGACTTTGAAGGTGAACTGGATGTGAACCCTAGAACCATCATTTGCCCAAGGTAAGTTACTTACCTGTCTGAGTCCCTTTTCTCATCTATGAGAGTGGCATATTAAATATCAACTATGCAGCATGACAGAGGCCCTGAGATAGTTCTGTAAAATGCCTAGCATTCAGGAGGCATTTAATAAAGACCAGCTGTGGTATCACTGCTGTTATCATCAATAGCACCCAAATCAAATCCTAGGTCCAATTCTGAAACATAGAGGTCTCTTGGGGCCCTCTAGATTTAAAGGGAAATACTCATGTTTGTAGAGATTTGAAAGAAGACTAATGGACAATTTCTATGGTAGGCTGGGACAGGGAGCAAGGACTGTTTTTCTCTCCATGTTCACAACTTCATCATGCTCTGCTGGCAGGTTGTGTTAATAGGGATCTTGCTACCTTTTCAAGGCTGGAAAGCAATCTTTCCTACTTCTGAGCCAGGTCCAGCTGTCATTACATGCTGTGGCCAGTGTTAGTTTTAATATCTTACAAGGATCATGGAGATATTAGAAAGGTTTAGAGAAGAGCATGCTGATTTAAGGATTAAAATGTGTCATGGTGATAGTTAATTTTAATGTGTCAACTTGACTAGACTGTGGGATGCCCACATATTTGGTGAAACATTATTTCTGGGTGAGTCTGTGAAGTTGTTTCAGGATGCCATTTACATGTGAATTGGTAGACTAAGTAAAGCAGATTGCCCTCCCCAGTGTGGGTGGGCCTCATTCAGTCCCTTAGGGGACTGAATAGAATAAGAGCCTGAGTACTAAAGAATTCTTTCTCTCCACCTGTCTTCCAGCCTTCAGACTCAGACTTGATTGAAACTTCTATTATTGTATCTCCTGCTTCTTAGGCTTTTGGACTTGGACTGGAATTATACTTTGGGCTCTCCTGGGTCTCCAGCTTGCTGACTGCAGATCTAGTGACTTCTTAGCCTCACACAAGCCAATTCTTTTTTGTTTGGTTGGTTATGGAGACAGTGTCTCACTCTGTTGCCCAGGCTGGAGTGCAGAGGTGTGATCACGGCTCATTGAACCTTCGACCTCCCACAATCCTCCCACTTCAGCCTCCTGAGTAGCTAAGACTACAGGTGCACTCCATCATGCCTGGCTGATTTTCGTATTTTTTGTTAAGATGGGGTTTTGCCATGTTGCCCAGGCTGTTCTCAAGCACCTGAGCTCAAGCGATCCGCCCACCTCGGCCTCCAAAAGTGCTGAGTCACTGTGCCCTGCCAAGCCAATTCTTTACAATAAATCAATCTCTCTCTCTCAACTGGGGTGTGTGTGTGTGTGTGTGCGTGTGTATCTCCTATTGCTTCTGTTTCTCTAGAGAACCCAGACTAGTACAGTCAACTGTGAAAAATGGCAGATTACATATTCCAGGAAACAAGCAACAGGTGGCTTTGCCAGTGAGGCACAAAAAGTGGAAGGCGTCTGTATTGGAGCAGCCAAGCAGTTGAGCACCAAGAGTCAGAGGAAATGGGTTTAAACACCACAAACTAGCCAGAAGAAAGAGACCTGACAACAAGGGTGATTCAGTGCTACATCCAACTAATAAAAGTTAGCTTGTTAGGGGATACGGGATCTGGCAGAACTTGGAGAACAGACCATTTTTTGTTGAAAATTGAAGGAGGATCTTGCCTAGAAGTAGAATTTGGGCTGAATCACTTCTTGATTTTCCTTCTGATACTAAGATAGGTTTATTTAGCCATTTGGAAGTCCAGGGAAACTTCTAGAAAGACTTAAGTAGGACGATTAAATACAGGCAAAAGAAGGAAATACTCATATAAATAAAAATCCAGGAGTTAGACAATTTGCTATCACTGGCCATGATTATTCTGTATTTATAAATAAATGTATACATCACTCAGACTAGGGGAAAGCACAGCTCAGAGAGTTCATTTTATGGGAGCTATGATTCAATCACAGAATGCTTTACATATACTCTACCATTTTTCAAACTCTGCTGTTCGTACCTTAGGAGTCACTGTAAGGGATCTCTCCTGGAGGAAGAGAATTTAAACAGAATTGGTGGCCCTTGTGGAGAGGAAGAGTTGGTATCCCCTTAGGTCTTCTAGAATTTGCATAGAATGACAAGGTAGAGAATGAGAAACACCCTTAGCACAGCAATTTTCATGTTCTACTTGTAGGACAGAAGGGTTGTATTTTAAATTTTTCTAATAGACTAGCTCTTCTAACCACCTTTGTCCATTATTCTATTCATGCAATCCATCATCAATGAATATATGAATATTTATGTGTCGGTCTAATATCTATAGCACTTTAGGAGGCAATTCCCTTAAAGACTGCTGCAGTGTTCTATGAACAAATATCAGTGGGCTCCCATGACCCTCTTCTAGGCCAACTTTTAACCTGATTAATTGGAATTATACTATCACAAGGCAAAGTATAGTGGAGAAACAAAAATATGAGGCACAGTACCAAGACAGTGAGTTATGGACACGAGTGTGAGCCCCAGAATTCCAGCTGCCTTAACTAAGAAAGTGAGTTTCACGGATGTGGTTCAGCAGAGGGTAAGATAAAGAAAAGTTAGCCTTAATACTGGTGAATTATTCTAGGAAATTCTTAAAGGTCTTCTTTGTTTTTACTTTCTATCTTAATGAACATTTAAAAACTTAATATTGCCAGGAGATGAAAGCCCAAGATTTTTGCTTCCCCACATTTTAGGCACTTTAATTTTGTTTCCAACAATTATATGTTTTATCAAGAGTTATGTGTAGACATCAGAGAAAGGGTTATATGTGTGCCCCCTCGTTCTCACCTTTCCTCTCCAATTCTGGAGAAAATAGCAGCCCAAGTCACTGAATTAAAATATGACTGGTAGGACAAGGGCTCCAATCAGTTATTCCCATTTCCCATCCAAGGTCAGAACAAATTAAGAGACAAAAAAGGAGACAGGCAGATGGAGAATCTGTTTTCAAACTGTCAGCTTCATTATTGATCCATCACTGAGGAACAGTGCTAAGATGTATGAGCACAGCTGGATTCCTATATTGCAGTCTAGAATTTGGCCAGGCCCGTTACCAGGTACTAGCACAGGGGCAGACGACTTTACTGCTCTGCAGATAACAGGTGAATGTGCTCATCCTGTAGAAGGGAATATTCAAAAATGGGTGCTTGGCAGGGAGGAAACCATATAGGTATGCATCTATAGTTCATCAATTCCATGTGTCCCTGTCAGCCATATCTCCTTTCTTGGAAAAAATGGAAATGAAGGGGCAGAGAGAGGTCAGGAGTGTGTCTCTAAACTAGTGGTTCTCAAAGTGTGATCCAAAGACCAGCAACATAAGCAGTAGCTGTGCACTTATGAGAAATGCAAATTCTCAGGCCCCACTCCAGGAATCAAGAACCAGAGGTCTGTGTTTACAAGCCATCCAGGTGATTCTGATGCTTCCTAAGGTTTGAGAACCACCACTCTAAAGAGTGAATTACTTGGAGCCTTTTCAAATGTCCAGTTGCCTATGCCCTATTCCAGATGAATTAAATCAGAATCTCTGGGATGGGACCAGGTGGTGATTAAATATGAAGGTTTTCTGGAAATAGTAGATATTTGAAACTAGCTGAATCATGGGCACATTTGTGAGTCTGAAGAAACCTTTACCCCACCTGCGTTACCAGGAATCTCTCTCCAGCAGTTGCTTAAATGAGTAGTTCTCAACTCTGGGCAATTTTGCCCCCCACCCCCAGGATACATTTGGCAATATCCAAAGGCAGTTTTGATTAGGATGACTGGCAGAGAGTGTGCAACTGGCACACACCAGGAAGAGACCAGGAATGCTGCTGCAATACTGCAACACACAGGATAGCCTTCTGCACAAGGGAGAATTATCCAGTACAACACATCAATAGTGCTTGGGTTGAGAAATTCTGTTCTATGGCATATATTTCTGAGCCTACTAAATAATTGTATCAACGCTTGGATGTACTAAAACTGTGTTTTAAAACGATTTACAAAACCCTATCCTATAAATCAAGCTAAGTTTTCTCTGTTTAGGGAAATGAAAGAGATTATGAATCTTTAATCAACATTTTTTTCGGTTATCCCCTTCATGATTCCATTTCAGTGCAGATGCCTAGACTACAGGCTGACAAGGGCTATCTGCCATGTCTCTTTTCTCACTTTGTAAAACACCTTACACAGTGGCCCATGTAGACAGGCACTTGATGGATGCTATTCGATAATTACTGGATTGGCATTTCCTAGTTGGAAAATGCAACTCTTTTAAATGCCAGTGGCACCTTAGATCCTCTTAGTATAATTTCAAAAACATCTCATTATATGCAACCTTTCTATGCCAGGGTTCTATAATTCCGCAGTTAACATTTCTTGCCACAACATTGGAATTCCAGAGCGGCTGCCTGTCAAGTATGCTCAGGTGATCTCAGTGTGCTGGGTTCCCTGAACATATCTTTCTCTTCCCTTTCGTTTAGCACTTTCAGGAGAATATTGATACACTTCCTGCTAAATGCATTCTATTTAGGGTTGCCAGATAAAGTACAAAATTCCCAATTAAACCTGTATCATATAAATAATGAATAATATTTTAGTATAAGTATGTCCCAAATATTTCTTGGGACATATTAATACTTTTTAAAAATCACAGCTGTTCATTGTTTCTCTGGTATCTAAATTTAACTGGGCATTTTGCTTTTTTGGTCTTTTTAGCTTCTTTGTTTTATTTGTTTTGTTATGCTAAATCTGGCAACACTAAAGATATTCAAAATTTCATGGACATTTTATGACTTCTTCTTTAGTATATATTATCTCTTTGAAAAAATTTAAGTTATTTTTTCAGTGAAATTAGTAAATATTTTTATATTAGGATGATAGCTGATATTTAGACGTTATACTCCAGAATAGCCATACTATTTGTTAAAATATTAATATCTCCCATACATTTTAGGGATAGACACTACTTTGAGTTTTGTAAGTGGCCTTTCAACTGCTTCTTTTGTGTCAGCACTAAAAGGTTAACACCTGGCACTGGGCAGGGCATCTTCAAGACCCGGCTCAGGCACCTCTCCTGATGTCTCTTCTGATTGGTCAGTGCCCAGACACACTACTGTTACATATTGTTCCTATCCGTACTAAGTGCAGCACTTAATTTAAAGCACATAAATGATTTCCCAAAAATAAAAATCCCAGGGCAGTCATACTTACATCTCATATATATATTTGAATAAACATATTTTCAAAGTTATGCACACCTTCATTTCCTTCATTTCCTTTAACCATCAAGTCTTCTCCCCATCTTTCTCCTTTCTAAGTAAACAATGATGGTGCCTCCTTTTTTGAGGTTGCTTTTGCTACCATAACAATTCTCCAGCTTTCCCAAGGGATTAGCCATGGTGCGATTTACTTTTCAAGGAGGGCCCATTTATCTTCTCCCTGACAAATTTCAACACATGCACAGCTCTAGCATGAACATTTCTGCAGATTAATCCCTCACCCTTCTCAAAGAGAAGAATTATTCTTAAACAATCTATTTGAATACAGAGTTCCTGGTGTGAAGTTAATTTCCACAAACCTTGTGAGCATGCCACCAAAACGCCATCTCAGTTATTCACTGAGAACAACAGAAGCCCTCTGGCTTATAGTTTTTCATCCTTATTGTTTAAATGTAAACAGGAAAGACAGGCCAAAGCATGCTTTTCAAAAAATCAGTGTTTCCTGCAAGAACTTGGAATGGTTTCTATGTACAACAGCCTGTGGTCATTAACTATCAATAAATATTTACTTAGCGTCTACTATGCAATCTCTACATGTACATAACATGCTATGAAATGAATAGTAATAGTTTACTTATACATATAATCAGATAATATGTGGCTTTGGAGAAGAGCTATGCAAAATCAGCTATGTGTTTAAATCAGTATGGTAAAGACTCAAAGAGATAATAGTGCTTTAGAAAACATGTTCATATTTTGCTGTAAGAAGACATTAACACTTATTAGGAACAGCTACAAAATATTTAATAAGATAAGTACAAAGCAATATACTCTGAAAAAATTATCAGGCACCATGAATACATGATGGGGAACAGCAAGTATGAACAAAAAAAACAGAGAGAGAACTAGTGGTTGGCCACACCGAATATGAATCAGCAATTCAGTGCTATTGTGATAAAAGTCAATATGATACCAGCACAAATCAATACGAGTAAAGTAGACAAGGCTGAAACATAATTCTTCTTCTCTCCTCCCCATTAGTCAAAGGGAAGAAAGTATCCTGTTTTGGACAGCACACTGAAAAAACTGCAGAAACCAACCGCATTCAAAGAAGAGACAGCAGACTAGCTAAAACGATGAAAAAGGAGTCGGGCAAGGTGAGGTTAAGCACTTTTAAGAAGTGGCTCCAGGATGACTTGAAGGCTGTTTTTGAATATCTAGAGTTTTTGAGGATCATTCTGGCCAGGGATTCTGATGGTAGTCGTTCAAATAAGTAAAGAAATTATTATTCTAAAATGAACCATAGAGAAATTGCTGCTAGACAAAAAGAAACTCATATCTGGACAACAGGACAATGAAAAAGATAAGTAGAGATTGCCTCCAAGAAAAAGATTGCTGGGTAGTCTCTTAATTTTTTGAATTTAAGATGTTTTAATGCTAATCTTTATGAGTTAATTATTCACATGAAGGTTAGGTGACCCCTTATAGTCTTGTTCAACCATATTATAAAACTGCACAGACTGTAAGACTCACACATCTGCATGTTAAATGAAACTTTATTATGAGGTGCCTGGAGTCCAATAGAACAAGGGCAAGCTGGGAAGAGCTGGAATATATTCTACTGCTATCTCTCAACAAACACACATCACTAATACAAAAGCAGGCCATGCCCCTCTCCCGTGGACACCTACATATTCCCAAATTCCCCACTTCTGTTCCTGACTCGGGCACCCAGCCATACAATAATAGCATAAGAACTAGATCTAACTATGTTCTAGATCATCTGGCAAATTTGCCATTGGTCAAGGAAATTATGTGTGATCAATGTTAATTTGTGGCATGCACATTTTTGTTATTGCATAATAGAAAAATCATGCTCATAAATTGACTAACCTTCTGGAAAATTACTTTTTTATGGCTCAATTTTATAATTTCATAGATGCTAAGACCACATTAAATAGGGCAGCAAGAAGGTGGTCTGTTATGATGTGGCCACAGCTTTTCTCTTCAGGAGTCCCTCAGAGATTTTTTTTTTAATTTTTATTATTTATTTTAGCATTCATTACTGTACTCTTTATTTTAGACAATCTGCTAGGTGTGTAGTGGTTTCTCATTATGTTTTTCTTTTCTTCAACTTTTATTTTAAGTTCAGGGGTCCATGTGCAGGATGTGCAGGTTTGTGACATAGGTAAATGTGTGCCATGGTGGTTGGCTGCACAGATCAACCCATCACCTACATATTAAGCCCAGCATCCATTAGCTATTCTTCCTCCTCCCCCTCCACCCTCTGACAGGCACCAGTGTGTTTTGTTCCCCCACATGTGTCCACGTGTTCTCATCTTAAGAACATCTTTAAATATCAAAAAGAAAATAACAGCACCTTCATCTTCTATTTTATTTTTCTCTTGTTCTTGAAATTGCCTTACTTTTACACATTATTATTATATTCATGTGAACATTAAGATACTCATACAAGGAATGGTAGACTCCACAGCCTGGATCATATTTTTAAGGTGATAGATAATGTCATTTTGCTACAGAGGATTGTACCAATGATTGTGCATATTGCTACTTGCTAGAACCCTAACAGGTTTTAACTAGAATGTACTACTTCACATTACAAGTTCTTCAGTATTTGAGAATTGTGCCTAGTCTTAGATAAAATGAGCTAGGAATTAGCTCAAATTTTATCTGCATTAATATTTTAGCACATACTTGTTATTTTGGCACATAAGGTCTGTTCTTGCAGTAATCTCACACATACTCATTCAATGGTCTAAGTAACATTCCCTTTCTAACCTATCGTGGCTTGATATAGAACAGTTACATGTGAAGAAGTGGAGCAGTAAGAAATATCCTGCTATTCTCCCATTTATATTTCCACTCTTGTTTTCCCAGGGCTTCCTAAAGAAACATCCTGGCAACTCCCATATGCCAGCTACTGCTGAGTATTAAAGAGAACTCAGAATTAAAACAAGTAACTGTGGGCATAGTGACTACCTGCACTCAGCACGTACTGAATGCTTACAACGACGGTTCAGACACTGTATTTGACACCCTGTGAAGATGCAAAAATAATTCTACCTGAACAATCCAAATTCTGGTATTTGAAATACTGATTTTCAAAATTAGTGTTTAAGCCAAGCGTGGTGGCTCATACCTGTCATCCCGGCACTTTGGAAGACCAAGGTGGGAGGATTACTTGAGCCCAGGTGTCTGAGACTAGCCTGGGCAACACAGTGAGACAACATCTCTTCCAAAAAAAACATTTTTTTAATTAAAAAATTAAATTTTTTAATTTAAATTAAATTCTCAAGGATAATAACTTGAGCCCGGGAGCATGAGGCTGCAGTGAGCCATGATCATGCCACTGCACTCCAGCCTGGGCGACAGAGCAAGACCCCATCTCTAAAAAAAAAAAAATCAAAATTAGCTTTTTTTTTCTTTTTTATTTTTTTTTAGATGGAGTCTTGCTCTGTCATCAAGGCTGCAGTGCAGTGGCGTGATCTCCACTCACTGTAAGCTCCGCTTCGTGGGCTCATGCCATTCTCCTGCCTCAGCCTCCAGAGTAGCTGGGACTATGGGCACCCGCCACCACAACTGGCTAATTTTCTGTATTTTTAGTAGAGACGGGGTTTCACCATGTTAGCCAGGATAGAGCATTTTATTTTCAACCACATTTTTCATGCTTATAATAACTTACATTTGAGAGTACAAATTATTTGTATCTTGAGATAACCTAATTCTCTTAACACTCAGATTTTCATATAAAGTATTCCCAGTTCAAAACCTATATGAACAATAAATATTTAGAAAATACTATGAGCAAATAAGGCTACATGGTATTTATCTCACAATATCAAATTCTGGAATTACATTTATTGGGAAAGATATGTCTTTTTACTCACCAACCTTCACCACTGAGAATCTTAATTGAGGATGTGTGAAGCCAGCAGTCGGGTTCACATATTGTGACCTCCCCCTGAGCAGCAGCTGGTAAAAACAGTGTGACATATGTTTCTACATCAATGTATAGAATTTTCCAGACAGGTGTCCTAGTGTGGTCCATCCTCTTATATCTTATAGAAAAGACATAAGATGCATAAGGGATTAAATCAGGGAACACTTACTAAAACTGTTGGGTGACAGTAACCTGGGTCAGACACTGAACCACAAGTCCTTGTATTTTCAACTCTTTCCCTTTTATTCATTTTTTCATTTTTGTCATATTCTGTCTCATAGGAATATACTTTTAAAAATCAGGTGCAAAACCATAATTGTCAGCTTAGCTTTCCCAATTAGCCCTTGCTACAATTACTTTGGGCAGCTATTTTAAGCACCAAAGTACCTAAGCCTGCAGTTATGGTCAACAATTTAGTACATTTTGATTTTCAGAAAAAACATCACACACTGTCATTAAGCAGTAAATTCTATATTCTAACTCTGGGATTGTCAACCTAAGTGTATATCACAATGGCACAGTCCTAAAATTCAAGCTATGCATTCTGAATGTACAAGATAGAAAAACTTTGGTCTGCAAATGAGTTAGAGGAATCAATTATACTTTGTAAATGCAACATTCTAAACAGAGAGTTCAATTTTCAATCCAAGTACACATTTCTTTCCCTGTTTTCTGATCGTTCAGACTAGTGACAGACCTCCACTTAAAATCATTTCTTTTTTACTATCCCCTAAGATCCATTAAAAAACAAAATTTCCTGAAACCAACTCATCAAACCACCATGTCTTAGTTTTCTGTTGCTGCTGTAATAAATTTCCAAACACTTAGTGGTTTCAATAATACAAACGTATTATCTTACTGTTCTGGAAGTCAGAAATCTGAAATGAGGGTTAAATTCAAAGTATCAGTAGTGCTGCATTCTTTATGGAGTTTCCAGGGGAGAATTTATTTCCTTAGCTTTTCCAGCTAAAGGCTGCCTACATTCCTTGGCTCATGGCCTCTTCTACCTTCTTGAACACTTAGCACTTCAGCCTCTGCACCCATCATCCAATCTCCTTCTGCCTTTAATCCCCTGCTTCCCATTTATAAGGACCCTTGTGATTACCCACCCAGATAATCCAGGATAATCTCCCCATTGCAAAATCTTTAACTTAATCAAATCAGCTGTATTAGTCTGTTTTCATGCTGCTGATAAAGACAGATCCAAGACTAGGAAGAAAAGGAGGTTTAATGAACTTACAGTTCCATATGGCTAGGGAGGCCTCACAATCATGGTGGAAGGCAAGGAGGAGCAAGTCACATCTTACATGGATGACAGCAGGCAAAAAGTGAGGTTGGGCAGAGAAACTCCACCTTATAATACCATTATATCTCATGAGACTTACTCACTACCATGAGAACAGCATGGGAAAGACTTGTCCCCATGATTTAATTACCTCCTGCCAGGTCCCTCCCACAACACATGGGAATTCAAGATGAGATTTGGATGGGGACACAGCCAAACCATGTCATCAGCCAAGTCCCTTTTGTCATGTAAGACAACATAGTCACAGGTTTTGGAGAATTAGGGCCTGGATATCTTTGACGGGTTATTCTTTAGCCTACCACATAAAATTTTACTTAAAATGCCACCCCTTTTTGAATATTCTTCAGCTACTAAATTTTAATTTACATTTTAAGAAAAAAAATCACACACCAAAAAAGAACATACATTACGTATATGTTCAGTTAAGAACAATAGAGCAGCCATGTTCCTACCACCAGCCAAACAAAGAGCATTACCAGGATGCTTGAAGATACCTCTGTGATGTCCTGGATCTCAGCCTTCTTCCTCTCAAACCAGAGGCAACCTCTATCCTGCCTTTGCTCTTTCATACATGCTTCTTACCCTTGTGTATAATCCTTAACAGTATAATGTTTAGTTTTAGAATCATGCTATGTATGATTTTTTTCACTTATGCTTTTTTTCACTTGACATTTTATTAAATATATCCTTGTCACTCTGGATATATTAAATATATCCTTATCAGCTCACCCATTCTTTTACCACTTTCCAATGTTCCATTGTGTTATTTTACGATAATGACTTGTCCCATCCTATTATGAATGTACATTCAGGCAGTTCCCTTTTTTTGTGATCATGGATTGTGTTGCCAAGGACATATTTCTGTAGGACTCCTGAACATATCTGCAAGACTTTCTCTAGGGTAGATGCCTAGGATGCCGGGTCATAATATCTCACCTTTACTAGGATAATCAGGCAGGTTCTTGGTAGGAAACAGAGGCATAGGCAGGGTTAAATTACTACGAGAGATGTTGATAAACCTAATGGGAAAATATGGGAAGGCATTATCACCGCTAGACCTGAAGGTGGTAATTCAGGTCTAGTGGTGGTAATTCAGGTCTAGTGGCAGTAATTCCAAAGAAAAGAAAGATTGTTGCTGAAACTCAGCGAGAGCTGGACCTTTGAAGAAAGGGGCCATTAGCAAAAGATGTAAGTGAAGAAAGACAGACATGGTCAGATGAAGGAAAACATACTTCACACTCTCTTCTGTCCTCTGGTCTCCTGCCATTGCGTTCCATTAGCCAAGACCAACCAGAAGCAAAGCAGTCCAGCTGATGGCAGTCCTCAGCATCCGCCTCCCAGAGCCTACAGCAGGAAAAAGCAGGTCAGAGAATGAATCTGACAGGTAGAGATTAGGTGTAAATAGAGAGTAGCCAGCACAGGAGCCAAATGGCTTTCCAAAATGATTATACCAATTTATACTTCCACCAGCATTGTGTGATAGTTCCCACTACCACACTGCTATGGACTGAATTGTGTGCCCCCCGACCCCAAATTCAAGTGTTGAAGCCCTAGCCCCTAATGCAATGGTATTTGGAGATGGAGACTTTGTGGGGTAATTAGGTTTAAATGAGTTTATGAGGATGGGGACCTTATTGTGGGGTTAGTGCCCTTATGAGAAGACAGCCATGTGAGGACACAGCAAGAAGGTGGTTGTCTGCAAGCCGGAAAGAGAGGCCTTACCAGTGACTGTCCATGCTGGCACCTCGATCTTGGATTTCTAGGCTTCAGAACTGTGAGGAAAAAAGAAATTCTGCTGTTTAAGCCTTGCAGCCATACAGATATTTTGTTATGGCAACCCAAGCAGTCTAAGACATATACATACCTGCCAGCATTTAATATTAAAAAATATTTGGAGGCAGGCACAGTGGCTCATGTCTATAATCTCAACACTTTTTGAGGCCAAGACAGGAGGACTGCTTGAGCCCAGGAGTTTGAGGTCATCCTGGGCGACTTCAGGAGACCCTGTCTCCACAAATAATTAAAAATAATTAGCTGAGGCTGCAGTGAGCATGATTATGCCACTGTGCTCCAGCCTGGGAAACAGAGCGAGATCCTGTCTCAAAAAAATAAAAATAAATTTTAAAAAAGACCAGTCACAGTGGCTCACACCTGTAATCCCAGCATTTAGGGAGGTCAAGGCAGGTAGATCACTTGAGGTCAGGAGTTCAAGACCAGCCTGGTCAACATGGTGAAACCCTGACTCTACTTAAAAAAGACAAAAATGAGCCAGGCATGGTGGTGCCTATAGTCCCAGCTACTCGGGAGGCTGAGGCAGGAGACTCACTTGAACCTGTGAGGCAGAGGCTGCAATAAGCCCAGATAGTGCCACTGCACTCCAGCCTGGGTGACAGAGCAAGACTCTGTCTTAAAAAAACAAACCAATAAAATAAAATAAAATGATGTTCAGAATGTTTCCAATCTGGTGAGTGTTAAATGATCTCATTGCTGCTTCTATTTGTATTTTCCTGGTTTCTGATAATATTAAGTATGTTTTTATATGTTTATTAGCTAATCCTCTTTCTATTCCATAAAAAACGTATTTCTTTTGCCACTTTTCTTTTGTAATTTGTATGTTTCTGATCAATTTGTGAGTGTTCTTTTTGTATTTTATATATTATTCTTTGTTTTTTGTTAGGGTTTATAGTGCCTAGGGTTAGATTTCTTTTTATGTAACTTTCTGGGATATGTTTGGACTTCCTAAATTTAAAGATTGATGTGTCTTATTGTCATAGCCATTATCTCTTGGAATATTGTTTATTCCTCATTTTCCTCTCCTCTCTCATAGACCTCTGATTAGATCTAGATTAAGCCTTCCACTCCCTCTATGTCTCTTAACCTCTCGTTTGCCCATCACTCTTGGTAATTTATTAAGACTGAGATTTCAGTTCAATAATTTTATCTTCTGCTGTGTCTAATCTGATGTTTAACACAACTGTACTTTTCTAGTCTCAATTTTTACAGTTTTTATTTTAGAAGTTCTACTGTGCTCTTTTTCAAAAGTGTCTGATTATTTTTCTTTTATTTCTTCATCATACCTTGAGAGTCTTTTATTATTTTTAATGTACTAATCTTTTGTTTCTGCTAATTCCAAAATCTACACTTTCTATGGGTCTCATTCTGTAGTTTTTATTTATTATCATTATCATTATTATTATTATTATTTTTTAGACAGAGTCTCACTCTGTTGCCCGTGCTAGAGTGCCATAGTGAGATCTTGGCTCACTGCAACCTCTGTCACTTGGGTTCAAGTGACTCTCCTGCCTCAGCCTCCTGAGTAGCTGGAACTACAGGTGGCCGCCACTATGCCTGGATAATTTTTGTATTTTTTTTTAGTAGAGACAAGGTTTCACCATATTGGCCAGGCTGGTCTGGAACTCCTGACCTCAGGTGATCTGCCTGCCTTGGCCTCCCAAAGTGCTGGGATTACAGGTGTGAGCCACCACACCTGGCCTATTTATTATTTTTTAATGCAGACTCTCGTGCATAGTGGTTTGTTTTGTTATATGCTTGTGATTATGAGCTCATATTTCCTGGAACTTTATTTATGGGAAATATTATTTGCATTTAAATTGTGTAGCTCCAAAATGTATTCGTATTTGTCTCTTCCAGGAGAAACAGACCCTCTCAGCCTGGATCCCTTCAAACTACAAGTAAAGCCTGAGTTTATATCTTTTTTCCCCCTACAGTAGTGTAATAGTATAAACTCTGACCCTAAAGTCTTAGGAGGATGGGCTTGTAAGAATCAATTCTAAAAGGAGACTTTCTTTTTAACTCTTTACCTAAGGCCAGGATCAATATAGGCAAGTGTCTCTATGTTCTCCCCCTGGGAGAAACAGTTACAGGTTACTCTCTGAACACCTTTTTGGTGTTCCTTCACCAGTCTGCAACCAAACTCTCATTGTTCTGTCCTCAGATGTTGCCTCTTGTCTTCCTACAAATGTAGTCCCAGCTCCCATGCCTGGAGAGATCGACTGATATGTCAGAGCAGACTGGTTTCAAAGCTGGCTCCATTTTTAGCATCCTTAACTTATCTTTCTTCCTGGCTTCCAAGGACTTTTACTTTCCACTGAATCAAGCCATGCACTTAAATTATTATTTTAAAATATTTATCCAGCATTCTTATAAGCTCTCTACTAGGAAAGTGTCTCCAAATCTTTAGCCCACCTTAAGTTAAATCCCTTAAAACCAAACATAAAAGAATAAGTCTTTAGATTTTAAAAAGTGCTTGAAATGTTGAAAATGTATATCTATGTAGATATAGGTACTATATAGATATAAATATGTGGATATAGATGTAGATATAAAATAAAAGTGTACAAAACAGTTCTATCAATTATAAAGGGCATAACATTAAGCAGTATTGCCTAAAACAACAAGCTAAGTGTTTTACTGGTTAATTCTAAGAATTTATAAAGAGGGAGAGTGAGGGAGAGAGAAAGAGCCAGTAAGAGAGAGAGGGAGAGAGAGAACTCAAACAATTGCAAAGCCATTCAACAAGGGATTGAGTTCTAAACAAACTAGTCGACAGATAAGCTGAATATTCAGTAAGTGAATGTTAACAGCTGTTGATGAAGTGACAGTGGGCTGCTCTCTATAGAGGTCTTTGTTGCATCTTCCCTCTGTATTAACTTTCTTCTTAGTAGTTTATTTTTTAAAAAAGAAATGTGCACAATCATTTTGGACTGAATGACATGTGGGCCTGCCCCACCATTCTATTAAATAAAATCCATTCTTTCCTTCACCAAATACAATAAATACTTGGAAAACCCTACTATGAGATGATTAATAAAAAATTAAATTTTATTTTATTTTACTTTTATATAGCTAATATACATAACACATATTTGTTGTATATATGTATTATATATATTCACTGATAATATATATTCCCTAAAAATATTTTAAACATACCAGCTAACTTCTACAGCATTTAATTTGATGATAGTATTGTTAGAGATACATGATTGCTATCAACAGAGAACTATTAGCTTTCTCAATAACTAGCATCATAAAACAACTGGCCAAGCATCTATGTCATTCAATGATTCTGGTTCCCTCATTTTGAAATTGCATTTGAGTACTCGATGTTGAAAGATGATTGACCACAAGAGATGTTGAAATCTAAAAATACATAATGCAATTGATTCATAAAGCCAAGGTTGCTAATTGGGTAATATTGTGCCTGCCTATAAATTGACTGTCATAAATCTGTCTAAGGCACCTTAGGATATTACACGAGTCTTTTCACCCGTAAAGTATATTTCATTTAATTGGACATTGCCTAGCACATTTTGTATATTATAGTTTAAACAAAACTGTTATATTACCACAAAACTATTTCTTGAGTCACTTAACCAGCTACCACAAAACTCATTGACACAGAACAGGAGTCATTACGATAGGAAATAAAAAACTGATTAAAATGCCAGAGTTCTGTGCCAAAATGTTTTTTTTTTTTTTTCTTAATGGCAGTATTAGAGATCTGACATAGTTTTCTCCTATTTGTTTCAAAAGATTTTTAAAAACCGTTCTCCCCTTATTTACACTGCCATAAATGAAAAATCATTTATAAGCAACATGCAGAAATTACATACTATTTTAACAGGATATTGTATTTTCTTTGTTCCTTCATTAAATATTGATTTGTACACTAACTTCTTTTTTTGTGCCAAAAGAAGCTAAGCATCAACTGCCTATGAACCGGTTACAGATATAAGCATTTCCATGTTTCCAGGTCGCTTCTATAGTTAGTGACTATTCAAAAAGTATATATATCTCCAAATAAGGGGCATTATTGTTAGGATCCAAATAACTTAATGTAGAAGACAAGAACATATAACATAAATTCACTACATCAAAAGATCCTTAGGAGTCAAGACTATTCTCCCTTGGCTACCTCCGGCATAGTACCTTATATATAGTTGATACATAGTGCATATCATTGTAACAAACTTAATGTTTAATATGGAGGAGCCAGTTCTTTAAAGCTTACTCTGTGTATTCATACACATACACACGCACGCACGCACGCACAGACACACAGGATTAGGTTTCTGTGTTTTAAAAATGTGCCGTCTACCTCAATCTAAACTAACCTTCTGTAACTAAACCAAGACTGAAGAACATTTCAGTCATTTTTAAAAATGCAAACATCAGACATCCATCTTTTAAAAAGTGATCCTAGAATTCTCCTAGCAACAAATTCCCATTAAAATAGCTCCAATGCCACAGAAAACTTTATGTGGAAAAAAAAAAGTTAACAAGGTCTATTTCCTATTACCTGGAAGAAATTCATGACAAGCATCTGTGGCTGCTCCCTATTGTAACTCACTGTCTTTATTTGGGGAGGGGTATTTGGAGATGGTCAAAGCCATGGGTCTAGGGACAAATTTAAGATATGTTATTCGTTTCTCACCAAAGACCCAGTCATGAAAGGTTTCAGAATAGTGTTGTGAGAATCTACTTTGAAAATGAAAGAATGTTTATTGAATCTTCAATACAATAATCATGTGTTTTCTACCAGCTCCTCAACGGTGAGGAAGTGACTACTTCTTAAATTCAATGCTTGTGTCCAAATGACTCATGAGTCTGGAGACAACAATATCAGTGTTTTAAGAACCACTTTTTGAAAGTCTCCCTAGGCTACCCAAGTGTATTAATAGCCAAGACATGTGCTGGGATACTGTCAAATGAGAATTTAAGGTGAAAAAGACCCTATTTATCTTACCTGAAAAGTGACTTTAGAAGACTAGTATTTAGCTTCATTTATTGACTTTTTGAACTTTCTAACAGCTGGTGGACTTCTTGTGCCTAGTTTTGCAATCTTCTGCTCTTTCTTCCAACCTTCTAAGCACTATATTTTTATAAGATTATTATTTCTCTGAGCTGAGATTGGAAAATGTTTTATTGAGAAGCATTTTCAGTTGCCTACAACTTGGTAAAAAGGTGCTTACTCTTGCTGTTGAAATTTTGTACTGATATGATATTTGGAGAAGCATTGATTAATATGAGCATATTTTAAAACTGCTTAAGGTTCACCAGTCAACTTTTAACCTTTCTTTAGGTTGCAGTCCCGTAGCCACATGAACTAAGGAATGATTTTTGCTACTACTTCTCTCCTCCTCTTTCCTCCAGCTTTTTCTTTTCTAAATTTTTTTACTTAAAAAAAAAAAAGAAAAACCTTTAAATTTTGCTTAGAGACCCAGAGCAATCTGAACAACCACCACAACCAAAACAACCACAGTAAAATAATAAGTATGTGTGGGTATATATTTATTTCAAGCATTTCATAAACACTTTCCTGAGGTTAACAAATATACACAATGAACAATACGTGGTAAATTTGGATGAGTCATTCCCATATATAGAATCTCTGGAAATCTCAACCACTGTTCTTGTCAATCATCAACTGATTTAATTCTTATAACTCCTGAAGAAAATAATTTTAATTTCTACCATGAAAAATATGTTGTACAAAATGAATTTGCATGAACAGAATGGACAAGTTAGTAATAATGTATGAACATTATCATGTAATTTACCTTTTACATTTAAACACTGTACTAATGAAAACATCCGTCATTCCCTACTAAGTTACATGTCACTCTTAAAATCAGGGAATTAAGATCCTTCCAAAACCCAGAAGAATCTAGAAATTAACAATGCATCCTTTTCCTTTATTTTTCTATAGGCCATCACAAAACTCTCACTTAAGAATCAGAACAAAAGCTGTACCCTCAGTGTCTCAGTTACCCTTTGCTGCATAACAAACTACTACAAAATTCGGTGGATTAAAACAAAAAGTCTTCTCTGGGCTTTGCCGGAGCTCACTCATGTGGTTATACTCAGCTGGAGGATCAGATAGGCTGCAGGGTCCAAGGTAGTCTCACTCACTTGTCTGATACTTGGTGTTTGCTATCAGTTGGGAAGCCTCAGTTCACCTAATGGCTTTTCATCCTCCAGTAAGCACAAGTTTCGTCACATGGAGGTCTCAGGGTAGCATTCTACGAATGCAAAGGCATTCGTAGTGAAAATTCTGTTAAGTCCCAGCCTCCAGAACTCACACAACATCACATCTGGCACATGCTCTTTGTCAAACAAGTCACATGATTAGCCCAGCATCTAAGTCTAAAGAAATAGACTCCACTTCTGGATGGAAGGAACAGCAAAGTCATATTGCACAGGAGCCTGGATACAGTGATTGGAGAAATGTGTGCCCATTAAATAGTCTACCATACCTAGTTACAAAGGCCAACTTTTCAGTTCATAGAACAGGTCGACATCTCATCCCAGGCCCTTGAAATGACAAATGTCCAATGTCAGTGTGTGTCAAGCATTTGAAAAATAGCTTGTACAACACTTACCAATATTCCACACAATTTTCAAAAAGACAGAAGACTAATCCAGAACCATGTATGGTAAATAATGTTTTTCTGATCAAACCAAGAACTTGGCATCATTAGCATCATGCTTTATGTGCTCATACAGTATTTCCTATTATGTGAAAGCAGCCTTCGTGTCCTGTAAGGAAGTGCAGTTACTCCGAATTCACCAAGAGCTCACCATGGGCCCTCTGGGCTATCACTTCTAAGCTGAACAGCCCTGTAAATATTCTTTTAAGCAAGTTCCATATGCCAACAACTGTGATAGAAGTTTTTTCCTTAGATGGAAAAAATATATGAGGGGCATAACGAAATGGTAAAAATTTTCCCTGAGTGCTTTGTGAGAACAGAGGAAAGAAGCCTCATCGCCCCTAATCTGGAAGATAACTCCACTGAAACAATGATTTAACCACCATGAAGATATATCTTCTTTCTCTATTATCACACTTTTTACTATATTTTTAAATTTTAGATGATGTTCTAGATAAACTACAAGTAAAAACAAAACTTCTTTTCCCAAAATGATGTAAACAGAGAAGGTCGGGCAAAATTCAGATCCACTTTATGTTATTTAAATTTCAGCAACAGCATCTACATTTTACAGCTTTTAGTAAGCTTTCACTAGCTATGTCTTGATGTACATAAAGACAGATAAATAACAAAATTAATAGTAATTATTTTGTCTCATTCAAAGATCTCCATTACTTGTGCTATAATTAACACTGGTCATTAATACTTGTCTACAAACTGTAAGTACTTTTAAATTGTATCTCATTACAGCAAACACCTACAAAACATAACTCCTTGTCCTTTCCTTCTAGGTAAAGAATCGCTGGATTACAGAGAGGTTCATTTCCTACACATATGCATATGCCTTTGTGTACTGAAAGTGAAAGATTTCTTTCAATTTTAAATGTTTCCCTTGGACAATGATCAATTTTTTTGTGAGTGGTGTTTTATCTTTTAATTTATTTTAACTGCTTAAAATGGACCAGCTGCAGAGTGGGAAGTGTGTTGACATTTATCTAAAGTCTTATCTTTATTAAATCACTTGTATTATTATACTACATAAACAACTTAATAAACACAGCAAATACTTATCTAACTGGAGTCAGTAAGTCTATTGAGCCAGCCAATTTACTCTTAATTTTCTGAAAAAGATAAAACCTCCTGTATCAGCTGAGTCACTGGGGAAATTAAGTCTTCAGTTATCAAATCTGTTACCAAATCCGAAGTACCCCCCATGAGTACCTGAAGTGCTTTTGATTCTTTCTTTTCTATAGACATCCAATGGAACTGGATAGTGACCTTTCTACTCATTCCACTTCACAAATGTAATTCTTTTTCCACCCTCCCCCAATACCCCAATAACTTTCAGTTGCCCTTTGCCATACTAAAGGATGTTATCAAGAGATTGTTTAGTTTTCTTTAAATATTTATAGTCACATTCATAATGAAAGAACAATGTGATGAGATCTTCCCTAACTGAAGTCAAATGGAAGGTTTAAAATGTTCTCTGTAGTCTGACGCTGGACTGTCCAATATGGTAGCCACTAGTCACATTAAAATTTAAATTAATTTAAAATGCAAATTAATTAAAATGAAATACAATTTAAAATTCAGTTTCTCAGTCACACTAGCCATGTTTGAAGTGCTCAGTAGCTATTTGTGGTCTAGTGCTACCTAAATGGACAACACAGAGACAGAATATTTTCATTATCACAGGAAGTTCTACTTTCAATTGCATGTTAAAGTACTTTTGTTGCATTTTTTAATGCCAAAAAAAAGTCTATTGAAGCCTCCTTTGTCCGTCTGTTTAATATAATTTCATTCATTCCCCATGGGAATTGCTGTCATGAAGTTGAACATCTTTCCCACCCATATTTTTAAAATAGATATTTTTCCTAAAGTGTATTCATTAACGAATAGTAGCACTTAAACCTTTATATTAATAATAATCTCACTTAAATTTTTTACTCAACATTTTAATTTAGAAATTTATGCAAGTTAATAGTTTGTTTAGTATTTCAGATAGGTAGGTAGGTCTCAAATCATTTTGTATCCCATTGCATGAATATACCCTATTTATTTAGGCATATATGATTTTATTTATATTTTTATAATATCATCCCTCTCACAAATAGCCATTGTTGTGGTTAGGTGATCAGTATAGAAAAAGATGGTGAAATAAAAATCATTATTTCATTTGGCAAGCAGCTACTTCTCTCTCCTATTCCTCACAGCCAAAACGCCACTACCAAAAGGCCTAGGTAATCAGGTGCTGTTAAACATAAAGGCTTCTATGTTTCTCTTCCCCAAATACTGTTTATTTCAAAGACAGTAAACAATTACAGAGATTAAAGGTATAAGATAATTACAGCTTTCAGTGAAAAGAAAAAATTGATAATGTTATCTTGTCATGGTTTTGTTTTTGTTTTTGTTTTTTGAGAAGGAGTCTCGTTCTACTGCCCAGGCTGGAGTGCAATGGCATGATCTCGGCTCACTGCAACCTCCACCTCCTGGGTTCAAGCTATTCTCCTGCCTCAGCCTTCTGAGGAGCTGAGACTACAGGGCATGTGGCACCACGCCCAGCTAATTTTTTGTATTTTTAGTAGATATGAGGTTTCACCATGTTGGCCAGGATGGCCTCAATCTCCTGACCTCGTGATCCGCCTGCCTCAGCCTCCCAAAGTGCTGGGATTACAGGCATGAGTCACCGCACCCAGCCATCATAGTTTTAAGTAATGCTCTTTACATTTACTTTTTGCTCAGATGGAGGATAGGAATATGATCTTTCACATATGGCGAAAGGCACTTGAATAAATCACCAATACAAGATTAAGGAATAATCATACTGTAATCAGCAGGACTCAACTCACCCTCTTGGAGAACAGCAACAACAAAAAGTTAAATACTTATTTTTAATGTTCAAATTAGCCACTTCAGTTCCTATAGTATCAAGTTAGACTGCCTCCTCCCTGTGAATTGTGCAAGAACCAGATGAGTCTTCTGAGTTTGAAGATGGAAGTACTATTTCCAGCTGTGTCTCAAAGAGAGCTGGAGAATATGCTGAGTTTACCTCAGGCCCTGTTCACCTTTTCCTGACTTCCATACATATTTGGCAGCCATGGTGCAAACAGGCCATCCATATGATGAGAGACTGTTGGTTTTAAGTTTATTTTACGTCAAGTATTTTACATATCTTATCATATTTAATCCTCAAATAATTCTCAAAGGAATGTATTATTTTTATCCCCAGTTCACCTGTGACAAAACTAAGGCTCAGAGAAATGAAGAAATTGGCAAAGATTGTGCGGGAAGGATATAACATTAAATTTGAGACTTTGTCTGAGATCAAAGCTTTTAAACTGCATTTTATTCAATAAATAGTTACTGAGTGAAATATTTTATTAAATAATTCAGAAGAATTAGATTCTAGCCTGTTTTGCCCAAACTAACTACGTGAACCTGGCGACAATGTTAATAATTATAGGTCTTTCTAGTAATTTATAAAAAAAGCTTTATTCCCCTTAGAGCATCCATTGTCTCACCTATATAATTCAAAGATTAAATTAGATGCTCTCTAAAGCCTCTTCTAAGGTTAAAATTGTGTGAATTTTAATGAAAAAATCATTAACAAGTGCTGATTAAGATGCATTTGTTGTAATAAGACCTGTAGAAAAGATAGAAAAAACTTCCTGTTCTCAAGGATCCAGCAATCTAAAAAATGCCCATCAGTCACAAACACAAAAGTAAAGATAAAATAGACAGAAAGACAAATATGTGATATACCTTCAAAATCTAATTAATGCTAAAACTACAAATAAAAATAAATGCTGGAAAATATTAATTATAATTTAACTTTCCATTACACATTGTCAAATTAGACTTGTTTTTAACAAATGAGACTGTAAGCCCCCTGAAGGCAAGGGATATTTCTTTTAGATTTGCTCCTCTGCATCATATACCCAGGGCTTAGAATTATGACTCACATAAAATGGTCATTCAATAAATATTCATTGATTGGGAAAATGAATGAATGGATAGACTTTATTAAATGAATGGGCAACAATATCTTTTATATTTTAATTCATTGCCTTTTAGGGCCCTAGGCAGCTTCTTGGCCAGCAGAAAAAAATAGTCAATAAAAGGCTGAATTATTAATGTCAGTTTACAGAGGTTAAGAGATTGAGTTTTACATCTGTTCATTTACTTATATAAGGGAGATGAGAATAGGTACCATAATGCAGTCTTAGGAATGTTTTAGATGTTGTTTTGTTGGTTTGTCTGCTTTTAAATGCTCAGATCCTCTGTCCTCCCACAGTCTGATATAGGGAGAAGCTAGAAGGTAGTATATGATTTTGGAGGATAAGAGGCTACTGAGAGGGCCTTCCTGGGAGAGCTTACCTGGGAGGTCTACACAGGACTAAGTTCTGTCACTGTGGTGGCATTGGTGAGTGCTCTCAGTACCATGCAGTGCCTGCCAGTGGGCGTGTCTTCATCAGAAGTTCTCACCACTGTGGGGTGAGAACTTGCTTTCCTAGTTTTCCACCTTCATCTTCATGCATTGTGAACCAAAGGATTTGCACCCCTTCTCTGACATTTTGCTGAGTTCTATACTAACTACACAGAATACCACCAGCAAGTACCTCCCTCAGAGGGTAGGACATGATAGTGTGATGGTTAAAGCCCACAGGCCAGGTACTGGGTGGGACCAGTAGATCAGAGAACCGACTTCAATTCCATTAGAGTTTCTAGATCTGAAATACTGCAACAGATAATCTATACCAGTGGCACCCAACTTTCCTGGCTTCAGGGAATGGTTTCATGGACAATTTTTCCACAGATGCGGGTAGAGGAGGGATGATTGGGAATGAAACTGTTCCACCTCAAGTCATCAGGCATTAATTAGATTCTCATAAAGAGTGTACAACCTAGATCCCTCACATGTGCAGTTCACAATAGAGTTTGTGCCCCTATGAGAATCTAATGCCACTGCTGATCTGACAGGAGATGGAGCTCAAGCGGTAATGCTCACTCGCCACCACTTACCTCCTGTTGTGTGCCTCGGTTCCTAACCACAGACTGGTGCCAGTGCCAGGGGTTGGGGACCCCTGATCTATACTACATGTTTGGAAGAGAAAGGAAACAAAGCCATAGAAACCCGACACGTCCATTCATCATGGATTGACATAAAATATATTATTAAGCAAAAATTTCTATCACGAAAAAACAATTTGCAAAATAGAATGATGGTGGGTGTTTATTCTAAATTTTTTATTTGCTTTTATGGCTAACTGTAGTCAATATTTTTTAAATCCCAACATTGTGTGGGAAAATTTTAGAGTAATAACTTGACATAGAAAAATACCTTAAGAACCCTGCCCATTTCCATATTTTATAAACAAGAAACTAAGGTCTGACCAAATTAATGAAATAAAGCAAGAAAACAAGGTTAGAAAAAAGAAATTAAAAAGAAATGAACAGAACCTCCAAGAAATATGGGACTATGTGAAAAGACCAAATCTACGTTTCATTGGTGTACCTGAAAGTGATGGGAAGAATGGAACCAAGTTGGAAAACACTCTTCAGGATATTATCCAAGAGAACTTCCCCAACATAGCAAGGCAGGCCAACATTCAAATTCAGGAAACACAGAGAACGCCACAAAGATACTCCTCGAGAAGAGCAACCCCAAGACACATAATTGTCAGATTCACCAAGGTAGAAATGAAGGAAAAAGTGTTAAAGACAGCCAGAGAGAAAGGTTGAGTTACCCACAAAGGGAAGCCCATCAGACTAACAGTGAGCACATCTCTCAGCAGAAACCCTACAAGCCAGAGGAGAGCAGGGGCCAACATTCAACATTCTTAAAGAAAAGAATTTTCAACCCAGAGTTTCATATCCAGCCAAACTAAGCTTCCTAAGTGACGGAGAAATAAAATCCTTTACAGACAAGCAAATGCTGAGAGATTTTGTCACCACCAGGCCTGCCTTACAAGGGCTCCTGAAGGAAGCACTAAACATGAAAAGAAACAACTGGTACCAGCCACTGCAAAAACACACCAAATTGTAAAGACCATCAATGCTAGGAAGAAACTGCATCAATTAATAGGCAAAATAACCAGCTAACATCATAATGATGGGATCAAATTCACACATAACAATATTAACCTTAAATGTAAATGGGCTAAATGCCCCAATTAAAAGATACAGACTGGCAAATTTGATACAGTCAAGACCCATCAATGTGCTGTATTCAGGAGACCCATCTCACGTGAAAGAGGCACATAGGCTCAAAATAAAGGCATGGAGGAAGATCTACCAAGCAAATGGAAAACAAAAAAAAGCAGGGGTCGCAATCCTAGTCTCTGATAAAACAGACTTTAAACCAACAAAGACCAAAAGAGACAAAGAAGGCCATTACATAATGGTAAAGGGATCAATTCAACAAGAAGAGCTAACTATCCTAAATATATATGCACCCAATACAGGAGCACCCAGATTCGTAAAGCAAGTCCTTAGAAACCTACAAAGAGACTTAGGCTGCCACATGATAATAATGGCGACTTTAACACCCTACTGTCAATATTAGACAGATCAACGAGACAGAAGGTTAACGAGGATATCCAGGACCTGAACTCAACTCTGCAACAAGCAGACCTAATAGACATCTACAGAACTCTCCATCCCAAATCAACAGAATATACATTCTTCTCAGCACCACATCACACTTATTCTAAAATTGACCACGTCATTAGAAGTAAAGCACTCCTCAGCAAATGTAAAAGAACAGAAATCACAAAAAAACTGTCTCTCAGACCACACTGCAATCAAATTAGAACTCAGGATTAAGAAACTCACTCAAAACCACACAACTACATGGAAACTAAACAACTTGCTCCTGAATAACTACTGGGTAAATAATGAAATGAAGGCAGAAATAAAGATGTTCTTCGAAACCGGTGAGAACAAAGACACAACATACCGGAATCTCTGGGATACATTTAAAGCAGTGTGTAGAGGGAAATTTAGAGCACTAAATGTCCACAAGAGAAAGCAGGAAAGATCTAAAATTGACACCCTAACATCACAATTATAAGAACTAGAGAAGCAAGAGCAAACACATTCAAAAGCTAGCAGAAGGCAGAAATAACTAAGATCAGAGAAGAACTGAAAGAGACAGAGACACAAAAACACCTTCAAAAAATCAATGAATTTAGGAACTGGTTTTTTGAAAATATCAGCAAAATTGATAGACCACTAGCAAGACTAATAAAGAAGAAAAGAGAGAAGAATCAAATAGACACAATAAAAAAATGATAAAGGGGATATCACCACTGATCCCACAGAAATACAAACTACCCTCAGAGACTACTATATATACCTCTGGGCAAATAAACTAGAAAATCTAAAAGAAATGGATAAATTCCTGGACACATACACCCTCCCAAGAGTAAACTAGGAAGAAGTTGAATCTCTGAATAGACCAATAACAGGCTCTGAAATTGAGGCAATAATCAATAGCCTACCAATCAAAAAAAGTCCAGGACCAGATGGATTCACAGCTGAATTCTACCAGAGGTACAAAGAGGAGCTGGTACCCGTCCTTCTGAAACTATTCCAATCAATAGAAAAAGAGGGAATCCTCTCTAACTCATTTTATGAGGCCAACATCATCCTGATACCAAAGTCTGACAGAGACACAACAAAAAAAGAGAATTTTAGACCAATACCCCTGATAAACATCAATGCAAAAATCCTCGATAAAATACTAGCAAACTGAATCTAGCAGCACATCAAAAAGCTTATCCACCAAGATCAAGTGGGCTTCATCCGTGGAATGCAAGGCTGGTTCAACATATGAAAATCAATAAATGTAATCCATCACATAAACAGAACCAACAACAAAAATCACATGATTATCTCAATAGATGCAGAAAAGGCTTTTGACAAAATTCAACACCCCTTCATGCTAAAAACCCTCAATAAACTAGGTATTGATGGAATGTATCTCAAAATAATAAGAGCTATTTATGACAATCCCACAGCCAATATCATACTGAATGGGCAAAAACTGGAAGCATTTCCTTTGAAAACAGGCACAAGACAAGGATGCCCTCTCTTACCACTCCTATTCAACATAGTATTGGAAGTTCTGGCCAGGGCAATCAGGCAAGAGAAAGTAATAAAGGGTATTAAATTAGGAAATGAGGAAGTCAGATTGTCCCTGTTTGCAGATGACATGATTGTATATTTAGAAAACCCCATTGTCTCAGTCCAAAATCTCCTTAAGCTGATAAGCAACTTCAGCAAAGTCTTAGGATACAAAATAAATGTGGAAAAAACACAAGCATTCCTATACATCATTAACAGACAAACAGAGGGTCAAATCATGAGTGAACTCCCATTCACAATTGCTTCAAAAAGAATAAAAAACCTAAGAATCCAACTAACAAAGAGTGTGAAGGACCTCTTTAAGGAGAACTACAAACCACTGCTCAACAAAATAAAAGAGGACACAAACAAATGGAAGAATATTCCATGCTCATGGATAGGAAGAATCAATATCGTAAAAATGGCCACACTGCCCAGAGTAATTTATAGATTCAATGCCAACCCCATCAAGCTATGAATGGCTTTCTCCACAGAATTGGAAAAAAAACTGCCTTAAAGTTCATATGGAACCAAAAAAGAGCCTGCATTGCCAAGACAATCCTAAGCCAAAAGAACAAAGCTGGAGGCATCATGCTACCTGACTTCAAACTATACTACAAGGCTACAATAACCAAAACAGCATGGTACACCAATGGGACAGAACAGAGGCCTCAAATAACACCACACATCTACAACCATCTGATCTTTGACAAACCTGACAAAAACAAGAAATGAGGAAAGGATTCCCTATTTAATAAATAGTGCTGGGAAAACTGGCTAGCCATATGTAGAAAGCTGAAACTGGATCCCTTCCTTACATGTTATACAAAAATTAATTCGAGATGGATTAAAGACGTAAATGTTAGACCTAAAACCATAAAAACCCTAGAAGAAAATCTAGGCAATGCCATTCACGACATAGACATGGGCAAGGACTTCATGACTAAAACACCAAAAGCAATGGCAACAAAAGCCAAAATAGACAAATGGGATCTAATTAAACTAAAGAGCTTCTGGCCAGCAAAAGAAACTACCGTCAGGGTGAACACGCAACCTACAAAATGGGAGAAAAATTTAGAAATCTACCCATCTGACAAATGGCTAATATCCAGAATCTACAAAGAACTCAAACAAATTTACAAGAAAAAAAAGAAAAAGACCCCATCAAAAAGTGGGCAAAGGATATGAACAGACACTTCTCAAAAGAAGACATCTATGTGGCCAACAGACACATGAAACAATGCTCACCATCACTGGTCACTAGGGAAATGCAAATCAAAACCACAATGAGATACCATCTCACGCCAGTTAGAATGGCAATCATTAAAAAGTCAAGAAACAACAGAGGCTGGAGAGGATGTAGAGAAGTAAGAACACTTTTACACTGTTGGGCGGGGGGAGTGTAAATTAGTTCAATCATTGTGGAAGACAGTGTGGTGATTCCTCAAGGATCTAGAACTAGAATTACCATTTGACCCAGCAATCCCATTACTGGGTACATACCCAAAGGATTATAAATCATGCTACTATAAAGACACATGCACATGTATGTTTATTGTGGCACTATTCACAATAGCAAAGACTTGAAACCAACCCAAATGTCCATCAATGATAGAATGGATTAAGAAAATGTAGCACATATGCACCATAGAATACTATGCAGCCATAAGAAAGGATGAGTTCATGTCCTTTGTAGGGACATGGATGAAGCTGGAAACCATCATTCTCAGCAAACTATCACAAGGACAGAAAACCAAACACTACATGTTCTCACTCATAGGTGGGAATTGAACAATGAGATCACTTGGACACAGGGCAAGGAACATCACACACCAGGGCCTGTCGCGGGGCTGGGGAGCCGGAGGAGGAATAGCATTAGGAGAAATGCCTAATGTAAATGATGAGTTGATGGGTGCAGCAAACCAAGATAGCATATGTATACCTCTGTAACAAACCTGCACATTGTGCACATGTACTCTAGAACTTAAAGTATGATAAAAAGAAAAAAGGAAAGAAAGAAAGAAACTAAGGTCTACAGGGTGTTAAGTAACTTGTGGTTTAGTCAAGAACTAAATTTTCCCTTTCACTATATACTCGACATTTCTCTTGCAAGGAATTCCTTTATTGCTCAGCATATAAAGGTGTGTAATCCTCCAAAGATCTCAACAATTTCTGGCAGTGAGCCATTTTAATTCTGAACTCATCAAACCATCTCTGTTTTTTTATAACATAGATAAATCATGAGAGATATTTCTATAATAAATAAAGCAATTACTCCTCTACTCCCAAAATGCATGGTACCAACTCATGGCCATTGGGCATTTTTTAAAATTCTAGCTGTGTTGTTCTGATTCCAATTATACACAGTTTTTTAAAAGTCTTTGCATATAAGAAATCTAAGCCAGAAAAAAATTTTGTTAGCTTTAAATAGGAGATGAAAAAGATTCTTAGAATGACCTAGTATGTCCCCAAACACTCTAGAATAGCATCGTTAAATATCACTGCCAAACAAGTTTTAAGGAATGATGTCCTTAAAGTCATTCATGAACATCTCAAAGAATTAAGAAATGGGTGAATTCCTTGTCTAGATTCCCATTAAAGAAAACTCTAGCTATAATTACGGTCTTTTTTCAGACAGATAGAAATTGATTAATTCACTTCTGTCAGAATTAAATGTGTGGGCACAGGAGGCATCAGGCTTAGGTTGGAATTATGGAATCTCAGCACTAAAGCATCTAATTTAGTGACCTCAGGCGTTTCTCTCAGTTTCTTCAACTGTAAAAGGAGTAATAATAGCAACTTCCTCTCAGGATGAGTGTGAAGACTAAAGGAGTCATCTGTAAGTGCAATAGGTTGAATTGTGGTCCCCTTTTCCCAAAATGTATGTTGAGGTCCTAACTCCTAGTCCCTGTGATTGTGACCTGATTTGGGGAAATAGAATCTTTGCAGATGTAATCAAAATAAGATGAGATCATTCTGAATTAGAGTGGGCCCTAATCCAAAATGACTGGTGTCCTTATAATAAAAGAAAACATACACAGGGACGAACATCATGTGAAGATGGAGGCAAAGATTGAAATGATGGTGCCACAAGCCAAGGAATGCCAGAGGCTACCAGAAAACCAAAGAGGCAAAGAAGTATCCTCCCCTAGAGATTTTGGAGGGAAATTGGCTCTGTTGATGCACTCGTTTTGGTCTTTAAGCCTCCAGAGCTCAGAAAATAAATTTTGGTTGTTTTAAGCCACCCAATTTGTGGCATTGGGTTACAACAGTCCTAGCAAACTAATGCAGGAAGGTTCTAACATAGAGCTCAGCACATAATAAGAGCTCAATAAACTATTATTATTACTACTACTCACGAGTGATGTTATATCAAGGTGTCAATAGAAAAAAAGAGTGATGTATGTTTTGCTTTACACAGCAAGGGATAAAGATCTGTTATAGATCATATCATAAGATTCAGGACCTTTCTTTAACACAGATTTCTTGGAGGGCCCTACACTACACCTTATTTTGTAATCTGAAAGTTGTATAAGTTTCAGGCCCCACAAAACCATGACCCACTCCTTCCTTTGACAGTTTGGAATTCCGGACTTTGAATCTTGCTGTTTCCAGTAAAAGCAGGGGCAAGCTGCCTTTTCCCTGCTTTCAAGACTTATGAAATCTTATGGCCCTAGCCTTGCCCTTGCTGTCTCTTGTGAAGCTGCAGCTCTTTAATCACTTACCAGTACCATGGGTAGGAGCTAAAACTCCTGGTTTGTTTGGTGTCCTTGCCTCGGAGTCTCATGAACTTGCTTCACTGACTCCTGTAAGAGAAAAGTAAAATGGTCCACAGAGAGTCAACTTTTCAGCCTCCAGTGCTCTTAAGATTTGTCTCATTTCATCGAAGAAATACTACTATGAGTCTGTTGTTATGTAGTATCAAGGTCTGGAGAATCCCTTTTGGCCCATATTTTCCCAGCAAATCTATTTCTAGCTCATTCTCAAATTCTTATAACCATCATTCCCCCAAAACTACCAATGCTGCTCTACAAGAAGTGCTAGATTCCACAGTTATGTAGAAAATTCACGTATCTGTTTGTGGCTGCAGGCCCTTAGCTAAAACAAACTGCTCCCCCTTCAGAGGACCATTAAACATTTAATATATAGAAACTCCTTCAGAACTAAGCAAATGGATATAACTACCCTTCGGTTTCTCACAGGCTTTCAAGGGGATGATTATTTTGTTTTTTTTTAAAAAAAGGTTAAATTTGGATTTTCACAGAGTTTTCTTAAAGCAGGTTGCATTTGCCCAGAAGCTCTGAGAAGAAATATTTATGAGTGTCTATCTTGCTTATTAAGGGAATACACATGGATATCATTAAAAATATGTAGAAAAGTTTGGGGATGAATTGTTAAGACTTCCTCTATTCGTTTAGTTTTCACAATTTAACATTGCATAAGCCAGTAACCTTAAGTTGGGGAGAATTAAGCCAAATTTGAATGCAGTAATCCAAGGCAATCCCAGCCAATCAGCTTTGTTCACCAGTTAACACGGCTGCATCTTTATTGCGTGGTCCCAAAGGAAACATTGAAGAATTCAATCCCTTCCCCAACACGTTTTGCAAAAATCAGAGATTCCTTGGAAATTGCTAAATCACCTCTTAACTGATACCTTTCTTGATTAAAAGGTGAAAGTTTGTTTTACCACATCACTTCGTAGGTGAGTGAGGGAGAGTTACAGAAAAGTACTTCACTAGGAAGTTTTGGGATAGAAGAAAAGAAACATACAAAGGATTGAAATAGTGTCTATGTTCATCCCAACCGCTGTTTATTCTACCACCTCCACAATAAGACTCCACATTTGTCTCACATGCAGAACTTCCTTTTATTTCAAAGGGAATTCCACCTCTTCCAGGAATAAAAAGGGATAAGACAGCGAGGTGCAGTTGCTGTGATGATGAAAAACCATCCTAGAAACATGATGTAGTACCCAGAAGTAATGCAAACTTGACAGCACTGGTACATGCATTTTCATTTCAGGTCAGAACACCAAGATGAAGTTCTAATCGTGTTCCAATTCATTTTGACCTGAAATAGATTAGCAATTGGATTTTGAAAAATGTGTGCCATGCTACATTGTTAAATCACTGTAAATCAGAGGATGATGAACTAACCCGATGTTAATTGTGAATATTGCTTCCAGGCCTCATTTCTTTAACAATGTGGAACTATGCTTTATTTTCAGTAGCTTTTCCAATATGCTTAATTGCATATTATAACTGAAAGCTCTTTGTAAAATTCTAAAGCCTTATCTATTAAACATTCTTCCATTATTATTATCTACATTCAATTTTCACACAGAAAATCTTCCCATTTACTACCCTCAAATAAAACTTTAGTAATTGTCAGTCTTCCTAACGTAAATATCTTTACAAAGTCCAATAAACTTCCCTCTCTCTATTTTTGATTCATAGAGATTTTAATCTGATAATACAACTCAGCAGGTATCCACTTTAATAAGTACTGAATGTAAAACGCAGAACCTTTCATTGTTAGAATATTCCTAAATCCTTTGATTGAATAGATCCTAATACTAAAAGCATTTTCAAAGGAAATGAGGAAAGACACAATCCCATTATTACATTATTTGCTTGGCATTAAAAAAAAAAGTTCCATGACCCACTTTATTAGTGGTTTTCCTAGTCAAGCTTATAATGATTTCTGGCCTTTGCCCTTGGGTGCTTTCCGAGGGATTTAGAGGCATATATCACCTTGACTGATATGCGATATAACTATTTAGTACAGCTATGAAATTAACTGTTCACCCTTTAGCCTGGGGCTTAATGGAATACGGGCTGGATATCACGGGCATTATTTAATAACTCACACTTTATCCCTTTCCTTTATGAAGTTCAACATTTTAACAAATGCTGACCACTTGTTGCTTATGCTGAGATTCCCCTATAATAGCCTGACAAAGAACACTCTTCCTTTTCATTCACGAATTCATTCAACAAATATTTGGTTAGTACCTACTGTGCACAGGGTGCTAGGTGCAAGAATATGATGGTGAACCAAAGAAAGCCACTCCTCATGAAGCTTACAGTGAGAGCCTTTCCTAACAATTATGTAGCATGCAAGGCCAGGTGTGGTGGCTCATGCCTCATAATCCCAGCACTTTGGGAGGCCAAGGTGGGAAGATCACTTGAGGCCAGGAGTTCGAGACCAGCCTGGCCAACATGGTGAAACCCCGTCTCTATTAAAAATACAAAAAAATTTGCCAGGCACGGTGGCGGGCGCCCATAGTCACAGCTACTCAGGAGGCTGAGGCAGGAGAATGGCGTGAACCCGGGAGGCGGAGCTTGCAGTGACCAGAGATCATGCCACAGCACTCCAGCCTGGGTGACAGAGCAAGACTCCATCTCAAAAAAAAAAAAAAATGTAGCATTCATACCCTTTTAAGGTTCCTATATAGTCTCACCTACTACATTTAGCTAGTCCTTGTTTATCTGAAATTCTGTGTTGTTCTTTCAGTCATCTCAAGTTCCTGTGTTTATAATACAGAATTATATTTCCATGGGAGAAAAGTTTTAAAAATAGTACAAATAATGCAGTTTGTTGTGAAGACTTTGCATTAGATGTGAAACCATATTCCTACGTCAAGCATTTCCCAGACAGTCTCAATTTATGAGACTGCATTGAATTCAGTGTTGATATTGTGGTGTTTTTGAATCATCATCTTGTTTCATGACTTTGCCTCATTGTTTCTCATGAATTGGAGGTGGCAGGGAGGTGGGAGAGAATTAAGAAAGTTAGCAACTTTGTTTTAAGGTATCACAAGCATTTTTTGCTATGTGTCCCCACAGTACTTAACACATAAATCTATATATTGCATATTATTTTCCATAACCTGCCTTTTCCATTCCAATTTCCAGTTCCTACCCTGTAATTTCTAAGTACACATAATTACTACTTCAGGTGCTAAATTCTACATTCACAAGTATCTACACCCCAGTCCTCCAAAACAAAAGACATCAGCTAGCTAAATACAATTACCATATTATAAAATGTACAAATTTCAGCAATAACCATGGCTTAAGAATATTCAAACATAAACACTCTTCCTCAAGGATTTCTTCCTAATGAAATCTAGGCTTTGTTTTAACAATTTTGACTTCAGGATACATCTTTAATAAGTGGCCAGTCTCCATGGCTGGGCACAGTGACTCACATCTGTAATCCCAACACTTTGGAAAACCAAGGTGGGAGAATTTCTTGAGCTCAGGTGTTCATGACCAGCCTGGGCAACATCGTGAGATCCCATCTCTGCAAAAAATTTAAAATTAGCCAGGCAGGGTGGTGCATGCCTGTAGCCCCAGCTATTTGAGAGGCTGAGGCAGGAGGATTCCTTGAGCCCAGGTGACTGACGCTGCAGAGAGCCGTGATTGTGTTGCTATACTCCAACCTGTTTAACAGACCAAGACCTCCATCTCTAATAATAATAATAATAAACAAGTGGCCAATCTCCAAATGTTAGGAAACAGAAAATAGATGTAACAAGAAAAGTAAGTGTGGCTATATAAATATTTACAATTTTTCCTTGTCCTTGTAGAGAAGACTTTATATTTCAGTTCAATATTTATATATGTATTCAGCAAGGAAATATTTGGTTAAACCACTACCAGCCATTTTTCTAGATGTTGAAGATATTATTGCGGGGAAAAAGAACAAAACAAGTTTCTGCCCCTATGAAGTTTACCTTCCAAAAAAAGAGGCAGATAAGCCCCCTGCTCTGGTCACTTTTTCAGCTACATCAGGAAGGAGCTCTATGTGATGTTAATGTTGATAAACAATATTTAATTTTTCTTTGTAATGAATAACATATTTAATATATTTAACAGGCAGTCTAAATATAGCACCTTTATGACTACAATTCACCAGTGGTCTCAGGTAACATTTTATTGGTAATAATGGCTATTTAAAAACCATTGAGAGTTAGCTAATTCTATAAATAGGAATAGTAATGGAAAACTATAGTACCTGTCCTCATCACTTATTTAAAGGAGAACAATCAGTTACATCTTTGAAGGGCAGTTTGACAATATTCTCATCTGACTTGCAGCCTTTACCAGCTGTCTACAGTCAGCATCCATTCTGATGGACTGGAGCCTGTGCCACACTGATTGTTAAATGCCCAAATATCACACTGGCAAAGCTTGTCAAAATTTTAATTAAACATATTCTTAAACCCAACAATTCCACATGTGTATATCCTAAAGATATACTTGCATATGTAAGAAATAATCTATGTAAAATGATATTCATTAAAACAGTATTCAATATAACAAGGAATTGGAAATGACCTAAATGTCCATCAACGGAGGACTGCTTAAATAGATTATGCTATGTTGATAAAATATTATGCAGTTTTTTAAAAGCGTGGAACAGGCCGGGCATGGTGGCTCATGCCTGTAATCTCAGAACTTTGGGAGGCCAAGGTGGGTGGATCACCTGAGGTCAGGGAGTTCGAGTCCAGCCTGACCAACATGGAGAAACCCCATCTCTACTAAAAATATGAAATTAGCTGGGTGTGGTGGTGTATGCCTGTAATCCCAGCTACTCAGGAGGCTGAGGCAGGATAACCGCTTGAACCCAGGAGACGGAGGTCGTGGTGAGCCGAGATTGCACCATTGCACTCCAGCCTGGGCAACAAGAGTGAAACTCCGTCTCAAGGAAAAAAAAAGGCATGGATTAACTCTGTGTGCAACGATATAAAAAAACTCTTCAGAAAGCATTATTAAATGAAAAATATCAAAGTAGAAGACACTGTGCAACATGCTATCATTTGTGTATGTGTATGTGTTGAATGCAGGTGTGTAATATATATATACACACATACACACATATTTACATACATATATTTGTGAATGCATTGAACGTGTCTCTGGCAGGATATGCAAGAAACAGGTAGCTGGCTGTCTTCAGGAAGATGTTAGGTAGCCTATTACCTAATATTTTTAGGAGGGAGGAGGCTTATTTTTTGCCTCAAATCCCTTTGCTACCTTTTGAACTTATTACCATATGCATGTATAGCTTTTTATATTATTTTTTCAAAGAAAATCAATCAAATAAACATGGTGACCCTTATTTTCTTTATATCTAGAGAAAATTTTAACTTCCTAAACATTAAAATGGGGAACAAAAAATCAAACATTCTCAAATGGCTTCTACTCTAACCAGAAAGTATGGCATGCATATTCATACGGTGAGGTTTTTCCCTCTTTGTCTTGTAATTCTAACAAAATGTCATGAACCTGTATATTTTACATTTTTTCATTATGTATATGTCAGAGGATTGATAAGCAATCTGCACATAGTTTAGAACCAGTGGATTTTCTTCTTTTGGGTGTAATGTTGTCAAATGGCTTATAAAGCTGCCTGCACGCTCTTCAGTAAAAGTTGGTTCTTGGGGACTCTGCGTCAAGATGAGGCTCATTATCTCATCCCTTGGCATATCAGTTCTCACTTTCTACTCACAGACATATGGAAAAGACTTCCACATCTTGGACCTGACCTCTTGTTCTCAGAAAATTCAGAATTTCTTTAGAGGGTACCAAGGTAGATCCTTGCAATGGCTTTAAAAACAAAAGGAAAAGAAATGTAATTCTATTATTTTAAAGGCAATATCTTTAATTTTTCACTTTACTTACTGTCAACCGCTGATGCATATTGACATAAGTACAAACAGATTATTTTCAAAGACTGTCAGGGAAGATTTTTAATCTATAATAAACAAAGAAAAGTTCGCATCTCCAGAAAAGTAATGAAACTTCATGTCAAGATGAATTTAGCACATTAAATTTGCTGCAGATTTAAATCAATGCAGATAGTGCCAAATAAAACAAAAGAAAACAAAAAAATACAAGGGAAGATTCAGAAACATTGATCATGGCCAAAATACGCCCCAATACTGTTAAGAGGTTTACTTCAGTAATATCTGTGGTCATTGACTAGATCAATGAAACTCATTCTTTCAAGAGCATCCAATTATCAGTTTACTGTAGAGTGAGCATTCTAATAAATCAGCATACTTTACATAGAATGAGACAAAGCCAACACGTAGATTAATAACACTGTACAAAAAAATCTAGTATGCACTCCCAGTAAGTCCAGAAAAGTAGTCTTGTGATAAATTATTTTATTTAAGTTTGACTCATACATGCAAACATTTCCAAGCCATGCCATTCTGATAGGTAGTTTATGGCTAGCAGTATTAATAGAGTTTGATTAAGCACTTAAGAGATCAATATACCTCTGTCATATTTACCCAAAAAAAAAAAAAAAAAACCCCAGCATGTTCAGTGAGTGCAAATGGACATGAATTGAGGTACTATATTATTCAGAAAGTTAACAGTAATATTTTTTTACAACTGCTTTGGTCTTTTGGAAAATAGGCCTTCTTAATACAATTCAACAGCTTAGATGCAATGAACTGAAAAATGAGTGAAGAGAAACATCAGAAACAGAATAAATCAAGTCAGTTAATATTGGCTTGAGATTTTTTTCCCCAAGAAATACCCACTGATTACAGGTAAAGAAGATTTTGTTGACAGCTAAGCAAAATACTAACAATAACAAATCGTCTAGGGCATTTTCAGTCACTAGTAGGTCAAAAGAGAAAATTCAGACATGAAACTAAATTTTGTTCTGGAACATCACAGTCCCTCTTCTAAGGCACATTAACAGTTAGAAATGTTTTATTAAAATTGAAATCTGGGGTGGGAGCAGTGGCACACACCTATAATCCCAGCACTTTGGGAGGTGGATCGCCTGAAGTCAGGAGTTTGACACCAGCCTGACCAACATGGAGAAACCCTGTTTCTACTAAAAATACAAAATTAGCTGGGCGTGGTGGCACATGCCCATAATCCTGGCTGCCCAGGAGGCTGAGGCAGGAGAATAGCTTGAACCCAGGAGGCAGAGGTTGCAGTGAGTCGAGGTCACACCATTGCACTCCAGCATGGGCAACAAGAGCGAAATCCCGTCTCAAAAAAAAAAAAAAAAATCTGATTTTTATCCAGTCAGCCTGCTGGACGTGATGGCCAATCCTGATCATTTACATCCCAAAGTGACTGAGACACAATGTACTGATGAATTTGATTCTTGATGATTCACGGCAAATACTTCCAGAAAAGAAAAAGAGTTTCTAAAAATGAACACCAAGAAGCTCATAGGAATTGCTGTCATTCCCCTAGGATTGGAGGCACTGGAATGCTCCCAGGAGCTGAAGGGTTTGGCCTTGAGGACTTAGACTGATAGACACAGTCTCGGTCCCAAAAAGTAACCCAATAGAACTGTCTCATGACTATACTGAATCTTAAATTTAAGAGCTGAAGCATTAGACAGAAATGCCAAATTCCAACTCTGGCTTTGCCCTATATAAGCAGAGGATCTGATACTGGGAAAGGGGTGAAAAGAGGCAGCTTTTGAAAAGCAGTAACAGTAAAGTGGAAAGATTATGAACTCTGGAGCCCAAGAAATCTGAGTTGATCCCACTAACTATATTCCTGTCATGCCTCAATATTCTCATCTACAAAATGGGAATGGATACTAATTCCACATTTTTGTAATGTTGTAAGTATTTAATGAGTGCGTATGAAAAATATCTTACCAATGACAGGACTCAATAATGGATATTATTTAGGCAGTCCACATGTTTTCTCAGACTATGACTCAGAGGTACAGAGGAAATTTAGTTTCATTAATGCAACGTAGTTGGCCCTGTAATTACTGCTCTTGGTATTAGATGAGATGTTGGCAGTTTTCCAATGTCGTAGACATATTATTCATTATTTTGTCTTTAAATATTCTCATAACTGGAAGTGAAGAGAGAACTGAGAATAGACCAATTTGTTTTAAAATGTGATGATTTCAAGAATTAAAACCAATGATTCACATCATAGCTAGTTTTGAGCTTTTACAAATATCAATGCATTGTCTCACTCTAAATTAATTAACTCAGAATTTATGGGAGCAGATCCCTGATTTCAGTATTTTTAGGCTCCTCAGTTGAATGTAATATATCATCAAAATGGAGAACCACTAATTTATACAGTCTCTATAAGCATTTTTTAGTCATTTGAATTAGTTAGCCACTCAAAAGGCTGGGCACAATGAATGCCCCACAGTCTGGATTCTGTTAGCAAGATTAGAAGCAGAGAATTACTGTTGGGTAGACAACCAATGGCATCTGCCACATTTGCTAACCATTTGCTAAAGCGATTACCAGTGTACTCTAGCATCCAAACCTGATTTTAAAGACCATTGCCAATACTGCTCTCTCCTGCTTTGGGTCAACTAACCTTATGACATAATTTTGGAGGGAGAAGTCTGCAAACACGATTTAAGAAGAAATTAAAGTGCATCAATTTCATATTTGCAAAATTTTATTCCCTACACAACATTCTAATACCAGTAATGGGAACCATGGCAGCTAGAGTGTGTGTGTTTGTGTGTGTATGTCTGTGTGTGTAAGTACACAAATATAAGCATGTTTTTGTCACATTTCCCCCTTTATTCTGCTCCCCTATTTCCTCTGACACATTATGAGGGTGATGTGCTGTTTGTAGATGCAAAAGTTGCCGTACAGTAAAAAGGTTTAAGAATTAGAGTTAAAATTACAGGGTACAAGACTCAAGTACTGTGGTTATTCTGTCAAGTATTAGGAAATAATGCAAATTATTTAAAAACCTGAACAATCAATTAAAATTGATCTTGGTTTGCTCCCCATTAACTCCCTGGCTGAAACTTGGACAAAAGGGAGTACCTCCAGGAGAAAGTAACTATGAAATAGAGTTCCTCCCACTCATATTCCTGGGTGCTGTGGTATATTGAACTCCCTTTATAAATGGCAGATACTTCAAGATGCAGATCATTTAAATGTGAAAAAAAATCCTTATCTGGAAAAAATGCAAGAAAAAGAGATGGTTCCTGTGAGCCAATATTCAACAATATTCTACTTTATTAGTAATCTGTCACTATTATTTATATGTAAGAGAAAACCAGAGATAACATTACTAGCTAAGAGAGGTGTCAATTAATAAGATCTGATGTTTGACTAGTTTAACGTATCACTGTTTGACTAGTTTAACAATCTGACAATTACAGATTGTTATTCTGTAAAGAGCTTGTTGCTGTTGTCAGTTTAGCCTCTTATCCAGGTGGCTTCTTAGGCTTAGCTACTTCATCTCTGACAGCCAAATTCTGGGAGGACTACCTTCAATTATTATGCTCTAGCATCCACATTCTTGGTTTCACTACTTTGACTGTCCCCAGGTTAATCTCTCTAGAATATCTATTGTCATCCCTGCATCATCTGGGAACTTGATAGAAATGCAAATTCTTCTGGTCAAGCTTAGATCTACTGACACAAAAAACTCTGGGGATAGGGCTCCGCAATTTCTCTCTCTCTCTCTCTCTCTCTCTCTCTCTCTCTCTGTCTGGCTCTGGCTCTCTCTCTCTCTCTCTGTGTGTGTGTGTGTGTGTGTGTCTGTGTGTGTGTGTGTGTGTGTGTGTGTGTGTAAAACGGAGTCTCACTGTTGCCCAGGCTGGAGTGTAGTGGTGCAATCTTGACTCACCACAATCTTTGCCTTCCAAGCTCAAGCGATCCTCCTGCCTCAGCTCCCCACCCCACAGCTGGGACTACAAGCACGTGCTTGTAGTTCATTTTTATATTTTTTTGGTACAGATGGGGTTTTGTCATATTGGCCCAACCTGGTCTTGAACTCCTGGGCTCAAGTGACCCGGCTTGCAATCTGTGTTTTAACAGTTGGTTCTGATGCATGCTAAAATTTTAGAACCACAGCAATATAACAAACTTTTCTATGAGATCTTTCTGTGAGTGGCCATCTCCTTCCATTTGAGGGTGAGTGCATATAGCCCCGTGAATACTCCTCTTGATGTCACATGAGATTTTGGCAGTTTCCCCATATTATAGTCACATGATAGATTGGCTACAACTGCTGTTCTGTAAACCTACCTTTACTTTAGGCTGAAGATCAATGGAAAATTAATAATACATTCCTGTATCTTGTGCTCCAAAAGACATTTTGACCTTCTTTTGCTATTCATTTTTTCTCTTTTCAAGATAGGGTCTCCCTCTGTTGCCCAGGCTGGAGTGCACTGGTATGATCATGGCTCACTACAGCCTCCATCTCCCAGGCTCAAGCAATCCTCCCACCTCACTCTCCCAAGTAGCTGGGACGACAGGTGTACACCACTATGCACAGCTAAATTTTTTTTTTTGTAAAGACAGAGTCTCACTATGTTGACCAGGCTGGTCTCGAACTCCTGAGCTCAAGAAATCCTCCTCCTGCTTCTACTTCCCAAAGTGTTGGGATTACAGGCATGAGCCACTGCACCTGGCCCATTTTGATTTATAGATTTGTCTTTATCTATTGGATGGGTGACAAATGGTTGATGAGTGGGCATTAGTGGAGAACTAACATTGCATGATTTGCATATCTCCTTGTATAGCAGATGGAAGGGTTAGGTTATTAGTGAGCAAAACCTTCCAGATAATTGTCTCTAGAACTTCTCTTGAACACTGCAATATACAGAATTGAAAGAGCTTGCCACAGAATGGGAAGCAGCTGCCAGACAAGTCTTCCAGGTAACATGGTACTTCCTCAATATAAGCTGTGTGAACTAGAACAGCTAGGACTATCATGTCACCCTCATGCTTACAAAGATGGTCAAGTAAATCAGGAAATATAGGAGATATAACTTTTGCCTTAATTTCAATCATGACACATAGGCTGCCTGTCAAGAACAGTTGATGTCAGGCTGGGTGCGGTGGTTCCTATCTGTAATCTCAGCACTCACCTAGAACAAGTAAAACTGTGCTCACCTCATTTACAAATAAAGCATGACTTTCATGGAATGCTGATGGCAAGAATCCAATCAGCCACATCTTTAGGCAATAGCCTTTGAAACTGCGTGGGTCACCTTAAACTTCTAAACATAAAATCAGAGGATTTGGGGACTACAAGGAATCTTAGGCTGGGTGTGGTGGCTCATGCCTGTAATCCTAACATTTTGGGAGGCCAAGGCAGGTGGATCGTTTGAGTCTAGGAGTTTGAGACAAGCCTGGGCAACATGGCGAAACCTTGTCCTTACAAAAAAAAAAAAAAAAAACAGTAATTTTAGTAAATGTAATGCACTTCCTTCATTTTATAGGCCTGGCAACCAAGGAGCAGAGATGTTAGTGTTGCTGAGATCATGCAAATAGATAATTAACAAGCCAAGACTAGAACTAGAATTTTGTCTTCTACCCATTGTCCTAGCACTACTCCATGCTGAGCCATCTGAGACCAGCCAGGACGCAAATATGCTTATGCTGAGGGAATGCTCTTATTAACTGACATCCTGACATCAACTGTTTCTTTTTTGAGACAGAATCTCGGTCTATTACCCAGGCTGGGGTGCAGTGGTGCAATCTCAGCTCACTGCAACCTCTGCCTCCCAGGTTCAAGCAATTCTCATGCCTCAGCCTCACGAGCAGCTGGGATTGTACCACCACGACAAATCTGTTGTCATCCAACTTTTTTTTGTATTTTTAATAGAGATGGGGTTTCATCATGTCGGCCAAGCTGGTCTGGAATTCCTGACCTTAAGTCATCCGCCCGTCTCAGCCTCCCGAAGTGCTGAGATTACAGATGTGAGTCACCGCACCCAGCCTGACATCAACTGTTCTTGACAGGCAGCCTATGTGTCATGATTGAAATTAAGGCAAAAGTTATATCTCCTATATTTCCTGATTTACTTGACCATCTTTGTAAGCATGAGGTTGACAGACAAAACACTGAGTCAATTGCTGCTTAGTAATTTCTCTTCTTAGAATAGAATCTGAGAAAATTTTTCAAAATGTGAACAGTGATTTATATCTTTACACATGGAAAATATTATAATTGTGAGACAACTGAATGATCACAGAAATTTTCCAACTTCTGTGTAATAGAATGCTATATTAGCATTCTAAGGAATTTTTGATGATACGGTTTAAAAATGTTTAAGCATAATGACAAGTAAAGAAAAATAAGATATAAAAAACTGTATGTCATACAATTTCAACCATATTTTGAATTATATAAATTTATAATTTATATTTAGAAAAATCCTAGAAATACATAAAAATATTAATAGTGTTTTATCACAGTTGTTGAGAGATTTTCTTTTTACTTCATGTATGATCTACATTTTATAATCTTAATATTTATTACATTTATATTTATAATAAAAATCTTAGGAGGGAGAAAATGTGAGTAATTATTCTCACATTGGTGTTTTTTTCTCTTCCTTTTTTTTCTTTTTTTTGTTTTTTGAGAAATGGAGTCTTGCTCTGTCGCCCAGGCTGGAATGCAGTGGCATCATCTCAACTGACTGCAGCCTCTCCCTTCCAGGTTCAGCCTGGAGTAGCTGGGATTACAGGTGTGTAATCTGCCTCAGCCTCCCAAGTAGCTGGGATTACAGGTGTGTGCCACCACGCCTGGCTAATTTTTGTATTTTTAGTAGAGATGGGTTTTGCTATGTTGGCTATGATGGTCTTGAACTGGCCTCAAGTAATCCACCCACCTCAGCTTCCCAAAGTGCTGGGATTACATGAGTGAGCCACTGCGCCCAGCCATTGGTGTTCTCTTAATTCCCTTACAGGAAAATAAATGTATCTTCAACTTAAACGTCGATGTGTCTACCACAAAGCAGTTTTTTTAAACCAAAAAATAAATAAACAAATAATCTTAAATTATTCTCAAAAGTGCCTTTTAAAAGTCCACTGAAGAATTTAAAGTTTAGTCTTCTGAGATAAATCAAATTCTGAAATTTAAGTGTATGACTCATTATGATAAGACAAAGACAGCCTGCAGGAGCTTCTCATTAGCCTTAGGAATTACATGCCTTAAATTAAAGACATATAAAATTTCAGAAGTCACACATGTGATTGTTTATACTACTGAATACAATTTTTTAATTAAGTAATGACACACATACAGTACTTCAGCAATTGTTTCAATATAAAAACGTTTCTGATAGGTTTACCAGTTGTATATGTATGAGTTTGTGTGCCCATAATTTAAAACCCTCCTCCAATATTTTGGCTGGCCACTAAAGAATTATAATGTAGTCACAGTTAAGTGTCTAGAATCTTCTCTGCAATAAAGTAGAGTATAATTAAATAACAAAATATAGGGTTTTTCGTTTTGTTTTGTTTTGTTTTTTTAGATAGTCCCGTGCTATAACTGAGAAGAAATTAGTTCCTGAGAGAGGCAATTCTAAAGAAGTAAAAGAAAGTTCAAAGAAGTTATGGCCTACTTACCAGAATCTAAAATTTGTAATTCAAATTAAATGGCTGTGAACAATGTTAAATAGCATCAGTTTGTTGAATAGTTTTAGAGACCATAATCATCTTTTCTGGTTAATTATCTTGAGTAATTTTAAAATGTTGACACTTTAATCAGCTCCAGATATGAGCTGTAATAAACTTGTAAAATTAAATTGAAAAAATAAATAAATAAAAAGAAAGTTCAGATTAGAAATATCTCTAACAATTATACCATCATAAATGAAAATCACTAGACTAAGGGAGAAAAAAGAAAAAAAAAAAGAAATATCTCTGTATCCTGAAATCTGTTGTCATCCAGGCATCTGGTGGGGTGGGGTGGGGTGGGATCATATGGGTAATCCTGGTAGGGAAGGGTGCTCAGAGAGAAGTTAAATTCAGAATGAAGCCAGATTAAAAGCAGATAAAGATATAATTAATGTAAGATCATCAAGACTGAAAAATCAGGGGCTGCTCAAGGAAGAAAAAATGTGAGTCTTAACTTCAGGGACTCTCTGTGAGTGAAATGAAGGAAACTTCATTGCTACATGTATTCCACTTACTCAAAATTTATTAAATGCCTACTCCAAGCGCTGCCAAATGCTGAAGCTTTATGTGTGTGTGGTGGGGGGAAGTTTGGACAGGAAATAGTAGGTAGGATTCTTCTGAGACTAAAATAACTGAACTTAAACGATCATGTTGGAATTGCAAAGAACTAGAAGGAAACACAGCAGCCTATTGTGGCCACCCGTACTATGGGGTGCTTTGTGGCTATGAAAAGTGACAAGGAAGGCTTCTAAATTCTGTGGTGGAGGGAGCCTCCAGGGTATATCATTAGGTGAAATAAACAAGGGACAGAAGAGTGTATTATTACTGACTACCTTTATGTAAGAAAAGGAAAAGACATTCACGCACTTGGGTGGTTGTGTGTGTGTGTGCACATATATGTATGTGTATTTGTGCTTGCTACAACTGTGGAAGGATAACCCAAGAAACTAATAAAAATGGTTACCTACATGAGAATAGAAAAAAAAGAAGAGAACTAAGGTGGAAGTTAGAGCTCTCTAAATTATTTTTAAGGTTTTGACTTGGGAAATACATAATTCTTTTACAGAATTTAAAATAAACTTTTTGAAAAGGGAGTCATTTAAAATCAAAAACATACTGAAATTATTATGATAACATAGTCATATTATTTCAAGTGACTTTAAAACAAAGTAAATGATGACACATTTCTAGTAGTATATATCAAAAAGACAAAAGGAACCACAATAAAATATTAAACTGCATTCAGTTGAAGAGCTCCTTACTAAGAGCTACTAGAAATATTATAGGTGGCCGGGAGCAGTGGCTCATGTCTGTAATCCCAGCACTTTGGGAGGCCGAGGCGGGCAGATCATCTGAGGTCAGGAGTTCAAGATCAGCCTGACCAACATGGAGAAACCCCGTTTCTACTAAAAATACAAAATTAGCTAGGCGTAGTGGCACATGCCTGTAATCCCAACTATTAGGGAGGCTGAGGCAGGAGAATCGCTTGAACCAGGGAGGCGGAGGTTGCGGTGATCTGAGATCTCGCCATTGCACTCCAGCCTGGGCAAAAAGAGTGAAACTGTGTCTCAAAAAAAAAAAAAAAAAAAAAAAAACAGTAAGAAATATTATAGGTAGGTATGTATATATACACACACACATATATACATATGGAAGGAGAGAGAAAAAAGAATCAAGCAAATAAGTGATTTTGGGTTATGTCAATGTTATTAGGAAACATTTTCTGTTACAAGAAAAAAATACAATCATACTTTTTTTTAAAAAATCGGTTTAAAAACTTCAATTTTATATTTGGATTAAAAATAATAAACATTTGTAATTTATTTCTCTCTTTCTTAAAAACATATCATATCTGTCTATTAAAAAGATTAGAAGCAATGACATACAACCAGTAGCAATGAGCACCCCTAAGGCCCAGACTGTGATCTTTAAACACCACTTCCCAATAAAAAGGAACTAGGGCTGATTCCAGGGCTGGTATTACACAGTATGTGCCTATGATATCTTGTTGTGACTGAAAGCAAGGATACTATTGAAGTCTACTAGAGTTATATCAAAAACACATAGCAGTCAACTTGAAAATGATCCCCCAGCTGAAAATGGGCCAATGTCAATATGGAAAACAATAATGGCTGCAATGCACCAAAAGCTGTAAAAATGCTACCAAAAGAATCTGAGTTATCTTTAAAAGTTAACAGAACATCAAATTCATTATTCAGAACATCAAATTCATTACTCTCAGAACATCAAATAGGCAAAAAATCCACCATTTTAAACATTTTCTTAACAAACTGATTCAGATCAATTAAATAGTTGATGAGTAAAAGCTCTCCTTTATAAAAGAAATCTAGCTAATAAGTGCAGAAGGAATGACTGAATTAGAATATAACCATTTTATAATCCTGGATGAAATAATTGATCTTGCAACTGTCCAATGGCAGCTGAAGCCATAAGGTAAAAGGTTGATGGGGAACTTTACAATGGAGGTTTCAGACTGGCAATACTTGAACTCACTGATAAATCTTATTCACTAAAAGCAAGATAGTCAGGCATTATGTACCTCTTGCTGTGATACAGTAGAAAATACACACACTTACAAAGAATGCTTGCAAAAAATCAAAATCCATAGTAACCAAGGGCCTAGATCCCATTGGCAAGTTACAGAAAATACAGAGAATAGAGAATATGCTAAATGTCAGGAGATTATAAGCAGCCAAATATAAAACATGAGTAATTCTATAGGAGAAATAGCCCCACAGTTTCTTCAACAAATAAATAGCATGATAAGAGGGAGGGGGCTGATATGTATCAAAAGAGACATCAGAGCCACATGGACCAAATGCAATGCATAAACCTTATTTGGATCCTGATTCTAATAAGCTAACTCTAAGATATTTTTTATACAATTTGATAATCATATTAATAATTTTAAAAATTGTATTAGGTGTGATAATGGTTTGTGGTTTTGTTTTTTAAAAAGCCCTTTACAATTAATAAATCAAGTTATAAGATTATGCTTAAATTTATCTACCTAGAAAGGTCTTCTTATTTCAAGGTTTCTCCAAAGACTCGCAAAGTACTTTTGCACATTAAAAGGTTGGGATGCACTGGAGAATGGTGGGGTATGAAAAGAGAAAGGCCCAGGGATCCCAAAACATCAGGTTGTTAACATTACACCCATGAGGCAGGGCGCGATGGCTCATGCCTGTAATCCCAGCACTTTGGGAGGCCGAAGCAGGTGGATCACTTGAGGCTGGGAGTTCGAGACCAGGCTGGCCAACATGGCAAAACCCCATCTCTACTAAAATTACAGAAATTAGCCAGGCGTGGTGGCACACGTCTGTAAGCCCAGCTACCTCAGGAGGCTGAGGCACGATAATTGCTTGAACACAAGAGGCAGAGGTTGCAATGAGCTGATATTGCATCACTGCACTCCAGTAAGATGACAGAGTGAGACTCTGTCTCAAAAAAAAAATGAATAAATAAAATAAAATTCCACCAATGGTAAATTGGACTAATCATCCAGGAAGACTCCAACCTGAGTTGGTCCCAGGACAACCTTCATGCCAGTTTTGATCTATTCACAAATATCAAGACTGGAATGTGTAGAGTTCGGCTCACTAAGGGTGACGCGGGGAATCAGCACCTAAGAAACTGCTTTTGGCAGTATTGTTGACCTGCTTTTACAACCTTTAGAAACTATGGGTGAAGGGTATGGAGAGGAGCCAGGTAGAGGGGACCTCCTGTTTGAAGGGTTAGAGTAAGCCTTAGCAGCCTTGACTGCACTTTAACATCACCAGGAGTGCCTTTGAAAGTACCCATGCCTTGGCCACAGGCATTTCCCCAGAGATCACGTTTTATTTTTAAAATCCCGCCAAGTGATTCTAATGAGAAGCCAGAATTTAGAACTATAATGATCAAAGATATTGGAATAAAAATGTCACCAAGTCTCCTTCAGATGCCAGGTTTAAGAAATCAGCTTTCGGGCCAGACCATCTGAGCTTGAATACCAGTTTCATCGTATTAAACAGTTACATGATCTTGGACAGATTATTTCATCTTGGTGCCTCAGCTTCCTCATGTGTAAAATGGGGATCAATAAGCAAATACACAACATTTTGTGTTCATGTGATTGTTAAGATTATTTAAGCACTTAAAGCATTTAGAACAATGGCGGGTATAAAATAAGGGCAATTATTATATCACGCAGTGTCTCTAAAAGAGAACCACTTACATCTCTTTAGCTTATTTAGCTACTTAGCTTGGGGATGGATTTTAATCATGGACATTAAATACTCTGATGCAAGCAGAGGAGACTAACTACTCCTCGACTTTCTAGGATGCTTTAACTGATCCCCTCCATCTCCCAGGCTGGGTGAATGTCCTTCCATTCTGAACTCTACAATTTGCCATTTGTATTTCTTACAATATTCTGAAATATTTCTTTTCATGTCTAAATCATCTCACTACACTAAGTTCTTTGGGGCACTCTACGGTGAACAAAATGTTAATAAAATCTAGAATTGGCAATAATGTAGGGAAATGAATACATAAAAATCAATCAAGTGACCCCTTAGTTACCTGTCCCTACAGAAAATAGAGAATGAGAGATTGAGGAATCAATTATAAAAATAACTTTTAATGGCAGAGAAAGAAAAGAAAGAGGAGACAGCAATTTAGAAAAGAGACTACTAACACAGGCTAGTTTAGGACATCGCCAAGGAGAGGAGTATGTTCACAGAAAGAGTGAGGTTGATGACAGGGACAAAAAGGTAAACCTAATATTCTTCACAGTACTACAAAGGGTGCAGAGATTCTATTTTTACTAATGTTTTAGTTAAAAGTTTACTTAGAGCCCGAATCTTGCATAGCTAGCTTGAATATGATGGAGGGTTAAAAAGCTAATAAATCAAAACAACACACCAATAAATTAATACCCATCTTCAATTATCTCAACAGTGAATGTTGTCACAGAACAGATATATTCAGAGGAGGGAGCAGCTCACAAGCAGAAACCACAGAGACACTTGGTACCATAAAATACAAATCAGACTGCATACTTTTTAATTAATGAGCATATTTCCCAAGTTTTCATTTAACCATCACCATAGATCCTGTATGGAGAGTAGCATGATTGCATGTGATTTTTTTTCCCTAAGTTTTACCATATGCTTCATTGGAATATTTCTTTTTACGCAGGCAGCTGCATAAACTTGCATTTCTCCTGTTAACCATGCTACAGTCCTTACCTCATCTCATGCATAAAAAATACTATGGAAACTCTGAGTTCATTGCATTTTGACACATTGTACACATTCATTCACACACACTTTTAAAATGAATTAAACTTAATTCAGAGTGAAAACTGGAGACGATGACCATCAACACAATTTATTGCCAGGCATGGTGCCTTGTGCCTGTAATCCCAGCTACTTGGGAGGCTGAGGTGGGAGGACTGCCTGGACTGCTTGAGCCCAGGAGTTCGAAGTTGCAGTGAGCTAAGATCATGCCACTGCATTCCAGCCTGGGTGACTGCAAGATTCCTTCTCAAAAAAAAAAAATAGTTTAAGATACAAGTTATTGCCGGATATGTATTTTTACTATTGATAATTTGTGGATGTCTTCTGTGGTTTGTTTTCTATAACACTCTGTAACATGTTGGAAAATGTCAATTATCAATATCGATTTTCTATAGGGAAGGCTGGCCACACTGAATGAAAAGCACAGAGCACCTTTCCTGTGCATCGTTAGCAGAAAGCAGTGACTGTAGAAGAATAACTAGGAAGAAGAAAATCAGATTAAATAATTAGTGTCAATTAGCTACAGCAAAATCATTCTATAAACAATTGGTCTCCAGTGCCCTGCTTAATTATCTGAGACTTCTATGTTCCTTACCAAGCCTGCTTTGATTCATGTTGACTCTTGAGTTTCCCAGAGGAATAATTAATTATTGTCTTGTAAATAAACCCTTAGTAATTAATGGCGACAGAAAACAATATAGTACCTTTTTTAAAAAATGTATTCAAGGAGAGGACCTTGACCAAGTGAAAACCTTTGCAGTATTTTTCAGGGGAGACCTATCATATAGTTAGAATAAATGGTTGGGAGTTATAACAGAAAGCTGACAAGTAAAATGCATCCTTCCTACTTTACATACCAGCAAAGAAAACGCTTTATGTTGTGTCACTTTTGAAAATGTTTGTTATTCACTAGACATCATTCTAATTTGATCTTGGACCTAATTAAAATACATTTTAAACACCCAGTTTAAATCATTAAACAATTTATTTTGAGAGTCTTGTAGATAGTGCATTCACAACCCACAAAGCAAAAAGATTGAAATTAAAATAGCATTCCATTATTCAGGTGTGCCTCTAAAAGCTGGCACCTGGTATCATCAGCTCTTAAATGGCATTCTAATCTCCTCCCAAGAATGGTAGATGCCAATCAGGTTATCACTCCCAACAAACATAGCACAGTATTTTGTACATCAGTGATGGTCGTTTCTTTCACATGTGTATTCCGATTCTGTAAAATATTACCCTGGGTCTTTTGTTGTTGTTCTTCTTTAAAACATTACAATATCATATGGGAGTTCATTTTTAAGAGAATACTTAATGCTTCCAATGTAATAGGACATTAGACATATAAATTCCAATATTGGAATATTCCAAGCCATGGTCAACAATATACAGCTGTCATAGTGGGACATTTAAGGAAGATTTAGAGCTCTGGCCAGATTACTGATTGGCACGTGTACTCTCAAGAATCTAAAAGAAGCACAACATGGAACCTACTCACTAGATTCCTGTAGCCAAAATTTTTATTTTAAAGTTGCATGCAACGTGGTCGTATTTTTCTTGTCATGTCCTCCCTTGCAACAACCACTGACTTTATGGCTGAGATCTTGGCCTCTAGTTCATTGCATCTCATAAATCTTCTGTGACTAGGAGAGCCTACTTTTAAGCGAGAGTGATAAAGCATGATTATATTGAATTCAATGCATTAGATAACAAATAAATAAATAACATGAAATGATAAATTATAGCTCTTTAGTCTTATACATAGAAATATTTTATTTTCTTAATAAGTTGTCAAATTTTATTCAATAGTAATAATATTAGCAAATTTAATTTTGTGAAGCAAATTAATTAAAAAATTAAATAAAACTAGAAGTCAAAATCATAGCTCTTATGTTTTAAGAAAAAGGCTTGATTATGCCCAGAAAAATCAAAGTAATAGAAAAATAAATATCTGAAGCAGAAACACCAAGCATTTCATCATTTATTATGTCTGGTATATTTTTCCAAATGACATAGAAATGTTTGCAATAACAATTATGTTTAAATGGCATTCCAATACATGATAAAATGATGAATAATCTGCTTCAGTCCCAGTTTTGCAATTAATATTTGCCCAAACCTTATCAACTTTAAAAATGGATACTATAGAAGCAGATAGTAATGAGAAAACCACTGAAGAGAGAACGATGAGAAAACATTTCTTGTAAATATGTACTGTGAAAGTTATAGTTTAATAAGAGTATTAATAACTAAGAGTATTAAAAATTAACATGGATTAAGAATTTTGATATTTTTTGTCCATGTCATGTTAGATTAAGACATATATATATATAAAATTAGGGGAAAAGAATAATTCAAAAGGGGAAGAGTTTCCTGATAAGCTTTATTTTATATAGTGTGGGGGAAAACCCATTAAAGAGTCAAGATACATTTTTTGCCCCCAAACATTAAATAATTTATATGAAATGCCTAATGTGTCTGAAAAAAAGTACGTCTGCATAATGGAAAATATATAGCAAAAGGAGTAAGAGGGATGCTTCTATGTAGAACTTAGTGGCATAAGAGATACAACTTTGAGACTCTGGGCTGTGCACAGTCAAAGCAGACAGCAGGCACAATGACATGTTAAATTACCCACATGATGTATAGCTTAATGAACCCCCTTGTGTTGATCACGCTTGGCATTAATCAAGAGCCATGAACAGATTCCCTTATTTTCTCAATGCTACTCTGATAAACTGCAATTTCATTTAACCTTGGACAGCAACTTTAATAGCTTCCACAGGACAACTGTCGATACCTTCCTGGGTATACAGTGATTAAACCGCAACCCAAGATGCATGTCATGAATTTTCTTCATTTGAAATTAGAATTTTTATTCTTAACAACTATTTGCATAAAATATGCTGAAGACACTGAGATGTGTAAAGATTTGCATTTATCTGAAGTCTAAATTTTCCATGCCATATTATAAAATATAATTAATATTATATTCATGAGCATTTTCCTGGTGTGTTTGTTTCACTTCTTTTAAACAATCTGCCCTGGACGGAAGCAACAGAATGAAGAAATTCAAAGTTAACTTTGAAGCAAATTCCCTCAACTGTTCTACTGTGCCCAAGACATATCTTCCAGGTAGTTGGAGACAAACGGGTAGATCTTCCTATCAAATTCAATTGGGAAGTGAATGATGCCTTCCCTTCCTTTAAACTGCACATGTAATGGCCACACCATACAAATAAATCTGACTAAAGATGGATTGTCAAATAAAAAAAAGATCTCCAGTTTCAATTTCCTTCCTTGATCTCCAATTTATGTTTGTTTGCTAAACTTACCTAATGGCGGCTGGGCGTGGTGGCTCACGCACGTAATCCCAGCACTTTGGGAGGCCGAGACGGGTGGATCACGAGGTCAGGAGATCAAGACCATCCTGGCTAACATGGTGAAGCCCTGTCTCTACTAAAAATACAAAAAATTAGCCGGGCGAGGTGGCGGGCGCCTGTAGTCCCAGTTACTCAGGAGGCTGAGGCAGGAGAATGGCGTAAACCCGGGAGGCGGAGCTTGCAGTGAGCCCAGATGGGGCCATTGCACTCCAGCCTGGGCAACAGAGCAAGACTCTGTCTCCAAAAAAAAGGGAAAGAGATTAAGATCTACCATAGGATAAACTATGCCAGAATTTGATTCCCTCTATAAGGAAAGAGAAAATTAATGAGTTGAAAGATGCATAGGATGAACAGGGTGGGGGCAGAGGGCAAAAGAGAGTAAGAAAGAAATAGATATGGTCACAGAATATACATATTTCTCTGTTTTATGAGAAAATACTTATATTAGCCTGTGCCAGTATTTTCACAATTTAAAAACTGACACCTGTGTCTATAAATTGCATTTCAGGTATTCAAAATGAGCAGTTTTTTATGAAGTATCCCAGATTAGATATAACCTTATGAATCATTTTGTTTTCAATATTTTGTTTTCTTTTTACTATTGGTATAAAAATCTGGTTATTTAGGGGCCAGTAAGGCTTAATGGAAAAGACACTGAATTGGAAGTTAGGGTACTTGGTTCTGAGCCCAGCTTACCTCTGACTAGCTGTGTGACACTAGGCAAGTCATTTAATCTCCATCCATAGATAGAGTCATTTAACCTGTTTGGGACTGCCTATCTATAAAATGAGAGGATTTGATTTCATTATCTTTGAGCTTTTTCTGGAATTCTTATTCTATGATCCATGACTAACTCCCATGAAAGTCCTTGGGTTTTGGTTTGGAGTTGCATTTTTTCTCTCTCTTTCTCTCTTTTTTCTTTCTCTCTCTCTTTGACGGAGTCTCGCTCTGTCACCCAGGCTGCAGTGCAGTGGCGCGATCTCGGCTCACTGCAAGCTCCACCTCCCAGGTTCACGCCATTCTCCTGCCTCAACCTCCCGAGTAGCTGGGACTACAGGCGCCCGCCACTGCGCCCGGCTAATTTTTGTATTTTTAACAGAGACGGAGTTTCACCATGTTAGCCAGGATGGTCTCGATTCCTGACCTCATGATCCGCCTGCCTCGACCTCCCAAAGTGCTGGGATTACAGGCGTGAGCCACTGCGCCCGGCTGGAGCTGCATTTCTTTACCATGAAGGAGATGAATGTTCTATAATAGAGTTCTAACTTCCCATTGGGGACATGTGTGACTTCCACTGTTCAGCATTTTATTTCACGCATATGCTCAGACCCTAGATCATTTGTGCCTCTGTTTAAGGCTGTGGCTGGTTGGTTGTCAATATTTTAGAAGACAGCAAAAAACGGAATTTAACATCGATTGCCTCTAAAGCTGAGCTGCTGTCTTGAAGAGAAATTATTTTTGTCCTTCTCTATGCAAAAGAAAGGAAGCCTAGACCAGGATCAATGGCTTCTTCATAGTTCTGGTTACTTTTTATTCTGTGCTCAAATTCTTATACTGCTAAATAGAAAATGTAGCAGTAGTGGAAGTTTTCATTAGGGAGACAAAGTTATTCTGCTGTGGCTCATGCGCCAGTCAGATTCTAATAAGAAATCTCTTAAGAGCAGAAATTCCTGAGTCCAATGTTGTGAAATAGGGCCTATGCAAATTGGCAGGGGAAGGGTTGTATACTTGGAAGCCAAGCAGAACTGCACATAAGCCAAATCATGGCTTTTCAAAGCACAGGCAAATAGCTTGTCATTGACCAGCCAGGTTCACGAGTTAGCCTGGTCAAGGACTCCAACACTCCTGGCCTTCATCCATATCCTTGAATATGCCAAGCTTTTCCTGCACTGGAGTCATTGCACATGCTATTCTCTCTGCCTGAATTGCTCTTTTCCTCCTTCTTGGGCTAATTAATTCCTTCTCAATTTTCAGATCTCAGCGTCAATGTTATGTCCCCAAAGAGGTCGCCTCCTGACAGTCACACTCCCACACACCCAACCACCAATCAAATCTAAATTATTTACAAGATAAATAAGATGTATTTTAAAGAAACAAATCAGTGAAGTGTCTTGCTGGAATCCATATAATGATTTGAACAGGGCACTAAAGACTAGTATCCATAAAATAAGGGCATTCATTTACAAAGGCATGATATTAAATCAACTCAACAAAGACATACTGAGTTTGTAGTCAATAGTCAGTGGAAGGTGAAAATTGGTTCTGCTTTTCGGTTACATTTATTATTATAAGTAGAATATTAATATATTTTGGGGACAGGATTGTATTTTGCACACAACATAAAACAAAACAAAAAAATCTCCTCAAATATGGGTATTCGAGATGACATCAATTTTAGTCACTTAGACTAGAGCTTTCTGTTTGACTTCAATATTTAAAATACTTAATCAAAGTTGCAACACATTTTATTTGAATCATAATTTTATTATTTAGTTGAGGCCTATCAAGTAGCAGTTAGAATACATCATTCTAAAATGTGGATACTGGCTGGGCACAGTGGCTTATGCCTGTAATCCTAGCTCTTTGGGATGCCAAGGTGGGAGAATCTCTTGAGCTCAGGAGTTCAAGACCAACACAGGCAGCAGAGCGAGATGCTGTCTCTACAAAAAATTTAAAAATTAGCAGTGGCGTGAACCTGTAGTTTCAGCCACTTGGGAGGCTGAAGCAGGGGATTGCTTGAGCTCAGGAGGTCGAGGCTGCAGTGAGCCATTTTCATGCCACTGCACTACAGCGTGGGTGACAGAGTAAGACTTTATCAAAAATAAATAAATAAAAATAAAATTTGGATACTTTCACAAATACTAAATAGTTAAAATATTAATTATGTTATGATAATGAAAAAACAAAACACTTGTTCCAATACCAAAGCTTAGATTCTTTGAATATAGTAATAGGAGCCCAAAGGTTTTTTTCACACAGATGAAACCCTCCAGATCTGCATTAAGTAAAAAGAGAAACAGAAAAATTTCTTTAAATCTGAAAGTAACAGTAAAACACATACTTAAATAATTTAACATTTAAATTATATTGCTGGAGGAAATTATAATCTATAAAACAATAACACAAACAATTTTCTACCTTCTCTGTATAATACAAATTGATATTTACTGGACATTTTCCATGTGTTAGGCACTGTACTGTAGGTACATTATAGTCAATGTTTGGTTTTATCTACATAAAAATGATGATATAGATTGATATAATGTGAATGTATATCTCTTTTCTTTTTTTACAGATTAGGCAGATTAAGTATTCTTCCTAAAATCATGTTGTTAATAAGTTGCAGAATCAAATTTTCAGCCAGAGCCTATTTCCAAAACAAGGGCTCTTAATCATAAGCAATACTGCCTATTACCTTCCTTCCATTATTGAGAAAGAGGGCTAGAAAAAAGAAAATCTAACAGAATTCAGATGGCTACCTAAATTATCATATATTTTGATTTAATGAAGGACAAATCATGCCAATTTGCCACATAACTAAAATCAACAAGGCAAGGTTTCAAAGGAAAACACCAGATCCCAAGAGTCAATACATGGAATTTCTAGCCAAGTGCAAGACGTGCCTGTAGTCCCACTGCTCAGGAGGCTGAAGCAGAAGGATCACTTGAGCCCATGAGGTTGAGGCCACAGTGAACCATGATCATACCTGTTAATAGCCATTATACTCAACTCATTGCACTCCAGCCTGGGCCACAAAGTGAGATCCTGTCTCAAAAATTAAAAGTTAAAAAACATAGGCCGGGCGCTGTGGCTCAAGCCTGTAATCCCAGCACTTTGGGTGGCCAAGACAGGTGGATCACAAGGTCAGGAGATCAAGACTATCCTGGCTAACACGGTGAAACCCCGTCTCTACTAAAAAAAATACAAAAAACTAGCTAGGCGAGGTGGCGGGCGCCTGTAGTCCCAGCTACTCGGGAGCCTGAGGTAGGAGAATGGTGTAAACCTGGGAGGCGGAGCTTGCAGTGAGTGAGTTCTGGCCACTGCACTCCAGCCTGGGCGACAGAGGGAGACACGTCTCAGAAAAAAAAAAAAAACACACACAAATTCTATTCTCCCTTATTCCCTTATGCCTACTGACTTATTAATTCATCTTAAAGAGATTGGTTCTCAGATTATACAAATGTTTTTCCATTCATTCAGTAACAGTAGTGATAAATATCTTTCCACTACCTTACAGGAAAGTTCTGAAAATTAATAATGTCTGAAAGGATTTCATTTCTCTGAAGAAAGAAATTATATAATACTGTATATTTTTATCCCAAGCAACAAAAGTGAGTAGCAACAAAAACTCATTTTAAAGGTTTAGAATTGTCACTGCTTTACAGTATGCTAAATTAAGAATGGAAAATTAAAGGATGAAATTCATAACCCATCAGTAAGAATTGCTCGACGGTACATTAGCAAACTTAAATACCAACCACACCCATAAAGAATCTGAAAGAATGTTGGTTTGAAAGGCTATCTGATGGTCCAATTAAATATCATCAAGATATAGATATTTTTCTACTTTGATATTTACCCATGACCTATATTTATATTGTGAGATGTCTTAACTTTTATTTTGTCCTTTCTTATTATTGATTCTATTGAGATTTTAGCATTACCTTAACTTTGTTAATATATTAAATAAAACATTTTTATAAAACAATACTTACATTTACATTCTCGCATGGTTAATTTAAGAATTCATTTATTCTTCATGTTTATTATAAAAAGCAATGATTTTAGCCTACTTTTCCTTTTCTGATCTTAAACCTTCTCACTGAAAATCTTTATTAGGTTTTAGGCTTTAAAAAAAAAAATCCAAAACAAGTCTTGTGTTTCTTATTTATGGGCATTATCTTACTTTTCCCTTCTATATCTATGACATTATTAAAATGAATCAAACCAGCTTCTGTCATTTTCATCAGAGGTGAAGACACTAGATTCCCCCAATTTCATTTTTTTAAAATTTATTAATAAATAAACAAAAGAAAAGTAAAGGAAACCTACTACCAGTCAAATTGCATACATCACTCACTTTTGAAGTCACAATAATTTGGCCTGGTCACTAGGGATCCACTTAGTGTCCTGGAAGAAGTAATTAAATAAATGGGCCCTTGTGGCCCAAAGAAGCTAATAGAGCTGCCTTTTCAATAATAAAACGTACCATTTCATCCTGACAACATAACAGTTAATTTCTAATCTGCAAAATAGGAGCTGCCAGAGTTGGCTGTGTTGTTCCTTTCAGATATGTTGTTGATGACTCAGAATTACAGTTTTTTATCCAACTTACCTGTATTCAATTTTAAACTGTTCACTGAGTTTAGATGAAATAGAAAATGTGAAGACGCAAGAGATCTGTATTTCTAAGCTTCCGACTCCATTCCTTTAATGCCACCACATGATAATTTTCTGCTTTGATGCTCTACATATTTAATTTACTCTGTTTTAAGGAGTGACAGTCATGCCTTGGTCTGGTCCTGGCTAGTGCAACGTTGCCAAGTAATTTAAGCTTTGGGGCTTCAGAAGAAGGGGATGAGTTATTTGGTTGCTTTCAAATCTGAAAGTATCGTAAGAGTCATATTAAATCCTGATCATTGTTTTGGCATGACATTCCATACCTTTTTACATGGTTAGTTTCTTCTCATTCTTCAGGTATACATTATTGTCTCTAGGAGAGGACTTCCTTTACCACCCAATTTACAATATCATATACACAAATATCCATCCCTCAGCCCTCCTTTGCCACATATAGAAAACATGCATTCATACACAGACAAACAAAGGCATGCACGCACACACTTAATTTTTAAGGCCTGGGCACTTATCCTTCATGGCACTTATCATAATATATAGCTGTTTTCTTTGCCTGTTCACTCATTTTTTTTCTTTCTCTTCTACAAAAAATATAAGCTCCCTGAAGGCAGAGAATCCACCTATCTTCTCCACAGATATATTGCTGGAGTCTGACACTGCCTGGCTCATGAAAGACCCTCAATTATTTATTAAATGAATGAGACAAATTTGAAATCACACAGCACATATTCTAAAAGCAAAGTTCAAATCTCTTAATCTATGAGGAATCCATATCAGCAGTATGCATGTGTGGATGTGTGTGTATAAATAAAACACTGTAATGAGCATTTATTGAACACTTTCTATGTGTCAGGCACTAAATAAATGTTCTGCATAAATTAATGAATTAATTCATGAATCTGAGAATTTCAGTATATCACCATAATCAGGTAAACCAGACAGAATTCTGAAGACTAAGCTATAATCAAACATTGCCTTAATTTAGGCTTAAGTTTCTTAACACAAAGTTATCAATTATTACCTTTGTTTCCTTTCATGTACATTATGGTATATATATGAACAAAAATTTACAAGATCTTTAGCTAGATATCTTACATTGACTTTAGTGTATATGGGCCATTGTCTTTGGTTACATATTTTTAGAGCTAAAACTTCATAGTCATAATATTTTAAAGTTATCAATAAAATTTATTTTTTAAATTAAAAATATAGATGAACAAACCAAAAATGTCACAAGGCCACAAAGTCTCAAAAATTAATCTATGAGGAACAATTATTCTATTAATAATTTATTCTATTAACAGAATAAACAATTATTATATTGTTCTATCCTAGGAACAATTATTCTATTAATAGATTCTAATTAATCTGAGGAAAAAATACTCTATGAGAAACAATTCTTATAAAACTATCAATATTATACAACTTTATATTCTGAGTTATCATTTAAATGCAAACAAAAAGGAAAAATATGACATAATGATATAATGAATAAGGCAGAGGACACTAGTTAATTCACTGACTTTTCAGCCCATCACTAAATTGATCAATAGCTGAGTACACAGATTCACTGGTTACTTTATGTGCTCTTTTAAAAAAAATCATTAAAAATATTTTCATTGCCTTATATATCAGCACCATTTTGTAAAGAGAAGACACCTGGTTCTTATACTTTTCATAGCATCCTTCACAGAAACAAATCTCTTTCTAACCTATTTTTGTTTCCAATAAGAATTCAGCTGTCTTTCATTAGAAATGTTTAACTGACTGGCTGTATATATGTAGAGTTTTACATGCTTAACAGAAGATTTTAATATAGTTTTAGCTCCTACTTGAGATAAATCAAACTCAAAGTGACAAATAAGCAACTGTGCCTGCAAGAAGTGGGGGGTTGTCTGATTTAAAACTCTGAGAGGTTTAGAAAGCTTTCAATCTCAAGTTGCACAAAATACACATTTTATTCAGCAAGACATGATAAATGCTTTATTGCAGGTTGTTCCTTTTTAAATTCACTAGATGCAACTGAGAATAATCTGAAGCTATAGTATATTAATAAAATTAGCCAGAAATGGAGAGAGAAAACTAATATAAGTAGTATAATTTTATCAATTGCTTTAGAAATTTTACATAAACATTTTCTAATCTTAAATGTCTTACCTAGTTTCCTTGTTTTCATTTTTCTCTTCTATTATACTTGGTACCAAGCTGGGTTTTTTTGTACAGTCCAAACATTTTCCTGATTACTACGGTGCATGATTGTGTATAAATGCAAAGCAGTTGGAGATTATGCAGGGGAAAATGGTTGATGCACACATTTCACTTCATAGACCTAACTTATTACCATCTTGCTGCTTGATGAAAAATTCAGAATATTCTTTGCAATAGCTTTGTTCTTCAATGGGGTTATTCTTTTCTTTTGCTTTTCCAGATTAATTACCTGTAATAACATTTTGCCCTTCTGGTTGTCTACAGATGTATTAATTCCCTACAACAATAGACTCTTATATGCTTTTAAAAATAATCACTGGTAAGAATTTCTGCTTGATCTAATTTTTAAGAATCAACATTTGGCAGCTAACACAGTGATCGCTGATTTAGGCTAAAATCATCAATAAATGCCATAATCTCTGGGTAAAAGTTAGTTGGGAACAGGATCCAAGTACCTCCTCTTGGTTTATGTATTAACTACCAAAGGGAATAATATCTTTAAAGTAGAGACAATACCAAACACCTCCTTAAGGAAGTTAGCATCACCAGTAATGCGATAAACTGGCACCGCATGGCACTTGATAGGATACTCGGAAATGAACGCACCACTACATATATAGTACTCTAACAAAAATGCACACACTGATTCTAATCATGAAGACACAAACACAAACGATCAAACACAAAACAATTGGCTTGTTATTTTCAAAATGTCGTGAACAACAAAAGGATTGATGAGCTGGTTCAGATTTAAGACTAAAGAGACTAAGCACAATATGGAATACTGAATCGATTCTGGAATTGGAAAAGGTTTTCTTTTGCTTTGTTTGTTTTTCTCTAAAGGGCATTCTTGGGACAATTGAAAAAAATATGAACTATATATTATGTAATTTGTGTTGTACTAATAATGCTAAATATCCTGAATTTGATCATGAGACTGTTGCTCCAGGAAAGACTATAAGGACACATATGTTATATGTATTTAGGGGCAATTTATTCTCAAATAATTCATCATGATAAATAGATTAGTTAGATAGATGATGTCTACATATTCATGGAGAGATAAAGCAAATGTGAGAAAATATTAACAATTGGGGAACGTGGTGAAGTGTACACAGGTGTTCATTACCCTACACTGTAAAGTCTTCTATTACTTTTTTGTAGATTTGAAATTTTTCAAGATAAAAAGTAAAAAAATAGACAGATTTCTGCAAATCTTGTAACAGGAACAAATATTCTTACAGAAAAGGAGAAAAATCAAGGTTAAAAAATTAAGCATTGGCCGGGCGCGGTGGCTCAAGCCTGTAATCCCAGCACTTTGGGAGGCCGAGACGGGCGGATCATGAGGTCAGGAGATCGAGACCATCCTGGCTAACACGGTGAAACCCCGTCTCTACTAAAAAATACAAAAAACTAGCCGGGCGAGGTGGCGGGCGCCTGTAGTCCCAGCTACTCTGAAGGCTGAGGCAGGAGAATGGCGTAAACCCGGAAGGCGGAGCTTGCAGTGAGCTGAGATCCGGCCACTGCACTCCAGTCCGGGCCACAGAGCGAGACTCCGCCTCAAAAAAAAAAAAAAAAAAAAAAAAATTAAGCATTATATAATTTAGTGAATTTATTAATCTTCCCACTACATTAAAATACATTGTCAATACTAAATATTTTTAATATATTTACTTTTTCTGTAAGGGTTCAAGAACTTTCCGTTTGTTCAGCCTGGCATGTATATCTGTCAGTCTAAATTAAGGTACTGTCTTAACTGCCAAAGCTCCTAATTTACTTTTGCCAATTATGAATTATACTTTACAGTCACAAACTTAAACATCTGAGGTACTTTTCAAATGTGTTTTCTCAAATCCTGTTTCTTTCATGGAGGAAGGTATCTTTTCCAAAATAGTGAATTTCAACATAAAAATAAAGTTTGGTTAACATTTTATGTCTTTACAGAATCTTTTTTCACCTCCATCCATCCATTTGTCATTCTTAATTCTGTTTGTGAGTGTGTGTGTGTGTGTGTGTGTGTGTGTGTGTGTGTGTGTTTCAGAAAGCTTTAACATGATTACTTTCTATCCATTTGGAGAAAATATTGATGTACCCCTAGGTTTGGTTCATTCTTTCATGTTTACTCTTCACTTTAACCTAAGACTCCAAAGAAAAACACCTTTAACCACTCTTCTCCTCAAGTCTAACTACTGTCATTTCTTTGCTAATTTCCTGTGAATCCTTATAAATTGCCTTAATTATGAGAAGTAAATATTTTGTCCTAGAAAAATTTCACTCTTTTTCTTTTGTTTGGAATCAATAAAGAATGGATGAGAAATATACAAAAGGAATCATAATATGCTCTCTCTTCACAAGAGCCAATTATTATACTAAAATGTTTTACTTAGTAAAGGAAGAAGCTTCAGTTTGAGTTGGCTTCATTACAAAGATGAAAGCTGCCCTAAACAGTAGTGTTTATTCAACTGGGAAAGTGGGCAAATGACCAATAAACCTCAAAATACCCTATACTTTTTTGTTCAGACTTAGGGCTTCACTCTCTCACCAAGGCTGGAGTGCAGCAGCATGATCATAGCTCACTGTAGCCTTAAACTCCTGGGCTTAAGCCATTCTCCTGCCTCAGTCTCCTGAGTAGCTAGGACTACAGTTGCATGCCACCATGCCCAGATAATTTTTTTATTATTATTTTTCTAGACATGGGGTCTCATTATGGTGCCCAGGCTGGTCTTCAACTCCTGGCCTCAAGTAATACTCCTGCCTCAACCTCCCAAAGTGCTGGGATTACAGGCATGACTAGCTGCCTATATTTTTCTATTAAACTCCAACTTTAAACCAGCAATGCTTTCACTAATCCTTAGCAGCATTACAATGTAAAAAGTTTTTACATTATACTAAGCAGGTCATGTTTCCTAGATGTAAAAAGCAAAAATATTATTTTTAATCATCTTAGTTAATACTAATTTTTCTATTTTTAAAAGAGATAATGTCATAATCCATGAAAAGTTAATAGCATAGTGTCTGTCACATGATCAATACACCATAAATGTTAGATAGTATCCATTGTTATTTTTCACTGTGTTTGCCTAATCTCAGAAGTATTTTTCTTTCCATCCATCCGCTTGCATTTTTGATAGCTCAGCCTCCAAAAATCACACGCACAAACGTATGTAGTACTGACACTTGGTAAATTCTATTTACCAAATTTTAAGTCATTACTTGAATTTGTGATGTTTGCATCAGCTAGCTGCATAATCAATCATTTTAAATTTGCAGTTTGAGCAAACTTCATGTTTTTTGTTTGTTTTTTGTTTGTTTTTTCTGCAAGCTGGCAGCCCTTTTGCTGATGCAATTCCTCTGCAAGTTTGATAGGCTTTCTATGTGTCAGATAATAGTCTATTCTATTTAACATAAGCCCAGTAGATAGTTGCAATAATGGTGCCAACTTTGTTCACACTTCTCTGAACCCATTACCTCCTTCAATGTAAGCCTGGGGGTAACTCCCTCCCACACTCACGCTGGTCTAAGCCATGTAACCTGCTTTGGCCAATGTGACAAAAGTAAATGTAACACAAATAGAGACTTGAGAAGTATATGTTCTTTGGAGTTTCTCTTCTCTGACTGATCTTGGAATCCCTGCCACTCCCATTGTGGGAACAAGCCCAGACTAGCTGGCTTAATAATGAAAGATATGTGGCCTGGTCTCCACGTTAAGACCAGCAAAAGTTCCTCCTTAATTAGCCCAGCCCAACTTTTCCAACCCACGTACACAAATGATTGTTTTAAGCCACTAAATTTGGGAGTGCCTTGTTTGCAACAATAGATAATTGAGAAAGACATTGGTACCTAGAAGTGGGGCATTTCTGCAACAGAAACCAAAAACGTTGCAATTTGGCTTTGGAATGATGTGGCTGGTAGAAGCTGGAAAAGCAGCAAAGCAACTATGAAGCCTTGAAAAATGGTAAGCACACTGTTAGCAGAGGCTGCAAAAGTAGCAAAGAAACTACTATGGCAGCCTAGAAAAATAGTTATTTGAGATTGGTAGTTGTGGAACAATTGGTAAAATGTTACCTACGGTAACTAATGAACTTTTGGATTTGATTAATGGCGACAGCCTCACAGAAAGTTAAACTTGTTAATTGGCTTCTTTTAGCTGCCTATGATAAAGTACTAGAAACGAGAGATGAGCTTTGAAAAATTCTGTTTATAAGCAGAACTTAGGAGAAATATAGAGGGGCTGGAACATGCTGGGAAGAAAATAAATTGTTCCTTATCTCCAATCTTCCCTGTCAGTAAAAAATTGTCAGAATAAGAAATGGCTTCAGGGTAAAGATCAAATCATAGTGTGACTGTAAGTCCCTTTGTTAAAAACTCTGAAAAATTTAAGATTACACATAGTAGACACTCAGACAAAAATGGCTTTTAAGATTTTTAAAGACTGTTTCCCCCAGCAGGCTGACACACCAAAGTAAAAAGTCTCAAAAAGTCTCTCTCAATAAAAATTATAGATGTGGCTTCTGGGGTATGGTGTGAACCTGAATCTGCCTTGTAGAAAGTTCTGAAAACACTGAAGTCAATTGTGCCAACAAAAGCACCACCAGCTTGGACTGAAATATTCACATCAGCTTGAAACAAAAAGAGGCTTCTGGGCTCCCAACATTCTACAGGAATGAAGGTTGAGGAAGGTATTCAGCTGCATACAGAGGCCATTTCTTATTAAAAAGGAATGACATTTCAGAGGATAGAGTCAAGAACAGTGATGCCCAATGGACTACACAGTACTACTTCCAGAGAGCAGTAGAAAAGAAGACACTGGAGAAGCAGTTGCCAGAAGTGGAATCTTATCCCAATCAAGGAAAACTTTCTCCTTGGAATTTTCTCCAAAATTTTCTCCAAAAATTTTCTCCAAAATTTTCTCCAAGGAAAATTTTCAGATCCTTGAAATATAAGGATCTGAAAATCTATGCCTGGCTGGGTTTCAGAATTTCTATGAACCAGTGATTGCTATGTGTTTCCCATTTTCCCTCCTTCCAATAGCAGTGTCTACTGCAGTTATCATGTGTTTGTCTTCTCACTGCATAACTTGTCTTTTTAATGCAGCTGGATCAAGAGGATCTGCATCCAAAAAGTCACTCCCAAACATAATTATGGAACAAGAGATTCTGGACATTGAATATGATGCTGTGATTGGGTGAGATTTAGGGGGTCTTGGGAGGAAATACATTATGAATGCAGAAAGGATATAAATCATCAACACTAGAGGCCTTCTGTGATAAGACATGGCAGTAAGAGACCATAATCATTCATGCCTGCCTGTATCCGTAAGCTTAGTTCTTCCCCACACTCTGGACTAGACCAGGTGACTTGCTTCAGACAATGAGACAATTGCAAAATGACACCAGCAGAACCTCAAAAAGTGCTCATACATGGGAGTTTGTTGTGTTGGCTTATCCTAGAACCAGCATGTGAACAAGCACAGGTTAGCCTGCTGAATAATGAGAGACACATGGCCCAGTCACCTTTGTTGCCCTAGCCAACAGAAACAGAGTCAACTAGCTGACCAACAGCTGACCACAGTTACATGACTGAACCTAGTCAAAACCCACCCAGTTGAGCCCACCCAAATTGCCAACAAGCAAATAGCAAGCTAAATAAGTAAACGGCTGTCGTGTTAAGCCACTAAACTTGTAGTGCACAGTAACATAACAAAGGACAATGTTCTCATTCCTCATCAGCAAACCACAGCTCTCAGACTAAATCCAGTCTACCCTCTTGTTTTTGTACAGCCTACAAGCTATAAACAGTTTCTGTATTTGTAAACAGTTGAGGAAAAAATCAAAAGAGGAATAATATTTGTGATATATAAAACCTATATGAAATTCAGATTTCAGTGTTCATAAATAAATGTCATTTGAACATAGCCACACCCATTGGTTTACATCTATGGCTGCTTTTGCACTTCAACAGCAAAGACGGTAATTGCAAAAGGAGTATCTTGCCTACAAAACCCGATATATTTACTATCTGGTCCTTTACAGAAAGAGTTTGATGATCTCTGTTCTAGGTGTGGTTCAGTAGTTTACACGTGGTCAAAAACAGCACAGCCAAAGTTTGGAGGAAGAAGGAAAGAGGGTGTGCCATGTCTTGGCAGCCTGGGCACCAGCTTCAGGCCACCATCCATACCCCCCTGAAACTGCCCGTATACTAACTTTGAAATTTTATCAGAAGAGCAAAGGTGTACAACCAATGACCAAGGACTCTCCAGCAGTGACCAAAAAGGTATGAAGAAGGAAGCAAGGCACAAATGACCTAAGAGTCCGTGTAAGGAATTTGTGTTTGTGCTGTCACTAGCTCTCTCCCCCTCCTTAAAATATTGTAGATGTAGCAACACAAGTATTAGCAGAACTCCAGCTTTAGCAATTCAACAGTTACCTACTGCAGGGCGGAAGTCTAAGTTCCATCAAAACAAGCAAACAACTAAGGCTTCTAATCCCATTGTAAGTATTCCACAAGCATAGGCACAAAGAGAAGACAGCCAACTAGAAACAAATGACTGACAACTTTTAAGGCCTTCATTTTATTTGTTGTTGTTGTTGTTGTTGTTTGAGACAGAGTTTTGCTCTTGTTGCCCAGGCTGGAGTACAATAGGTGCAATCTCGGCTCACCGCAACCTCCGCCTCCTGGGTTCAAGTAATTTTCCTGCCTCAGCCTCCCTTGTAGCTGGGACTACAGGCACACGCCACCATGCCTGGCTAATTTTTGTATTTTTAGTACAGACAGGGTTTCACCATGTTTACCAGGGTGTTCTGGATCTCGGCCTCCCAAAATGCTGGCATTACAGGTGTGACTCACCGCGCTCAGCCTCGTTATTTTCATAGTAGTGTCTTTGCTTATGCATTTTCCTATGTGTTCTCCCTTTTCTCTAACTCTCCCTTTTGATTGCCCTGAGAAAACATAACTGATAGAAACTTATTAAACTTGAGTTTGACTAGCTATGAAGAAGAAAGGCAGCAGGATATTTACCACCAGGTGCTGTATGTCCCATTGTATTCACCCTATTCTCTAACAATTCACTGTTATGGATATGGAAATAAGAGCCAGCAAAAAGGACAGGTAGACATAAAATGAGAGAAAGAAAAAAGAGGAGGACGATGAGAAAGAAAGGATGAAAACTGAAAAAGCAGAATCCTATTCCAACCTATTTACACAGGATCAGAAATAGTACAGAGGAATTTCAGCTACCAAAAGGAGGACAGAAGGTAGGACGTAGTGGCTCACACCTGTAATCCCAGCACTTTGGGAGGCTGAGGCAGGAGGATCCCCTGAGGTCAGACCAGCCTGGCCAACATGGTGAAATCCTGTCTCTAATAAAAACACAAAAAATTAGCCGGGCATGGTGGCGCGTGCCTGTAGTCCCAAGTACTCAGAAGGCTGAGGCAGGAGAATCACTTGAACCAGGGAGGTGGAGGTTGTAGTGAGCTGAGATTGCACCATTGCACTCCAGCCTGGGTGACAGAGTGAGACTCCATCTGCAAAAAAAAAAAAAAAAGGAAGACAGAAATGTCATTCTCTATATTCCCAGTTTCAGAGGATGCCTCAGATTTGAGTACAGAAAGGATGGCTACAAATTAAGACCAAAGTCACCAGGAATTTTCAAGTTCATCTTTCACTTACATACCTGCAATGTCTTCTAAGTTGGTAGAGAACAGCTGGAAAAAGAGAGTGACAAGCTTCTGATGGAAGCTGCCACACATATGCCTTATTTTATTTTTATTTATTTATTTATTTATTTTTATTTTGAGATTATTTTTTGAGACAGAGTCTCACTCTGCCACCCAGGCTGGAGCACAGTGGCATGATCATGGCTCACTGCAGCCTCGATATCCTGGGCTCAAGCATCTTCCTGCCTCAGCCTCCTGCATAGCTGGGACTACAGGTGCACACCACTGCACCCAGATGTATTTTTTTTTTTTTTGGAGAGACTGGGTCTCACTATGTTGCCTAGGCTGCTATTGAACTCGCAGATTCAAGTGATTCTCCTACCTCAGCCTCCCAAAGTGCTGGGATTATAGGCACGAGCCACCGTGCCTGGCTTATTTTAAATTAAAACTGTTTGCTGTTTTCCAATGACAGATCAAGGTGGATAGTGGAAGCACTCAGCCTGGGCACTTGCAACAAGGAGACACATGAGTCGCAAATTTTAAAACAATAGAAGTGTGTAAAAATCAGTCTGTTCTTTATTACCACCATGCATGAAAAGCTCTAAATGTTATCCATCATAAGATATTCCTTTCTACCAAAGCAACTCACCCAACCCAACCACATTCTGCTTCTTAGTACTCCACTGCTTATGTTAACCAAAACTCTAAAAGATTTCTGCTCTTTCAAACCCCTTGACACTTTAAAACTAGCCTCACACATACATTCAGAATCAGAAACAAATATAAACACTCCAAAAGCATTGAACAACTGAATTCTACATGAGGCTTTGTTGGAAGGCTAAAAGAGGAGTTACATAATGGACAACGTAACCAATTTTTTTTTTCTTTTATGTACAATTCCCATTTTCTTTTTCTCCAGAGGATAATTTTTCTTCAGTCCTTAAGGACTCAGCTCCTTACATGGGCTTTGGCGGGGGTCATGGGGCAGCACTCGCAGGTCTACACTGGGGTGAAGGTGTTAGGTCCTTGCAGGCTTCACAAGATCGATTCCTGACTACCTTGCTGTGAATGGCACAACTCACAGGGCAAAGTAACTTCCCACACAGCTTGGGAAGCACTTTGCTGTCAAAGGTGCTCATTTTATTTGTTTATTTATTTATTTTTATTTATTTATTTTTGAGACGGAGTCTCACTCTGTCGCCCAGGCTGCAGTGCAGTGGCGCGATCTCTACTCACTGCAAGCTCCGCCTCCCGGGTTCAGGCCATTCTCCTACCTCAGCCTCCCGAGTAGCTGGGACTACAGGAGCCCACCACTACGCCCGGCCAATTTTTTTGTATTTTTAGTAGAGACGGGGTTTCACCGTGTTAGCGAGGATGGTCTCAATCTCCTGTCCTCGTGATCTGCCCGCCTCGGCCTCCCAAAGTGCTGGGATCACAGGCGTGAGCCACTGCGCCCGGCAGATGCTCACTTTAGAAATGTCCCTGACAGCTGTAACCTCTACTATGTTTGGAATGACGAACTTGTTAATAGCCTTGTCGCTGGTCAAGCATTGGGCTCAATTTGTGCAGCAAATAGGCTACACATGGTCATGGCCCTTTTGCGCACCACCATTGTTCCTTCTTTTCTTTGTCGTCTTGGAAGCGAGGACCTGAGGGCGGGAATCTTTTAAAAAACCCTTTCTCCTCTATCCCTCATCTCCTTTCTCCTTTTCTGAAATCCCTCAGGTTCTCTTTCCTTATCCTGTCACATGAATCTTTTTCCTTTTTTCTCCTCAAACTCTGATCCCCTCCTTAGTGTCTCTGTCCCTTTCTTCTTTGAAGAAATGTCCCAAATTTTTACCTTCACCCACTAGGCCCCTCCACAAACAAATGTAATAAAAATGTTCCTAGGATTATATGCCATTCCTAGAGAGTCTTAAAAGGCCAGAGGTGGAGGGAGGGTGTTTGTAAGTAATGAACAATAATTTAACACATTCAGTTGATAAAATGATAAAAATGTGAGCAACTACATTGTCAGGTATATACTGGGTGAACTACAGCACTCATTTAAATATATTATAGAAAATCACCAAAGGACTAAAGTGTGAATGGAAAGTATTTCCTAAAGGTGTTTCCTTTTATTTATATTACACCTTCTACTATGAAGATAACACATATTTCATCTATGTTGGTTTAGCATTTGTGGTGTCCAATCTTATAACATCTATAATATCAAGGGAACCTGATAAATTAAAAGAAAGAAGGTTTGCGTTTTGAGACTACATCGCCACCTCAAGTGCTTACCACAGAGCATGTTTTTCTGTAGTATTCTTCTTTATACAAGTTGCTATCGTGAATTCTCCAATAGTAAAATGGAATAAGAGGTTTAAATTGCTTCAGCACAATCCAGCGAGGTTTCAATCCACTTACTGAAATGTACTTTTGCCTACAAGCATGTGCCCCTGTTTAATGATGCACTCACCACACACCATACAGCTGAGAAGTGCCTGCACTAAAATGTTCCGTCTGCTTTCCCAGAGAGCAAGAATGAGAAAAATAGTGGGTTCCCCTCCTGAGGGCTAAAATGACCAGGAACCTCTGCTGGATGAAGTTTAGTTTCTCCTTGCTAATGTTTCTCACAGCATCAGGCCAAAAAAAAAAAAAATTAAAAAGTAGAATTTTTTAAAAAGTAATTTTGTCAGGATGGTTTATTTTCAAGATAGAGAGCTAAATGTCAATTCTAGAATATATAAGAAAAAGATAATCTATTCAGAAATGTGCTATCCTTTGTAGTATATGCTAAATAGAATTCTCATAAGGCACCATATATGTATAATTATGTTATTTTAGAGTAGACTCTAACAACACCAACTGCAAGTGATCTGCCAAAAGATGGATCTAAGCCAGGACCCCATTCTCTCAACCAAAAAAGGCCTGAAACACTATGTTCCTGCTCTAAAGCCCGGTCACCAATGGGCAATCAGAAATAGATTATTTCCCACACAGTGACAAACATGGAAGATACTCTAAAAGGTCCTTGAGCCAGGCATAGCAGTTCACGCCTGTAATCTCAGCACTTTGGGAGACCAAGGCGGGAGGAAGGCCTGAACTTCAGAGTTCAAAACCAGCTTGGGCAACATGGTGAAACTGTCTCTACCAAAAAATTAAAAATCAGCCTGGTGTCATGGTGCATGCCTGTAGTAGTTCCAGCTACTCAGGTGGCTGAGGCAAGAAGACCACTTGAGCTTGGGACGTTGAGGCTGCAGTGAGCTGTGATTGCACCACTCCACTCAGGACTGGGCAACAGAGTGAGACCCTGTCTCAAAAAAAAAAAAAAAAATTCTTGATATTCTAGAATTTTGGTCTCCCAAGTTTTTAGATAATACACTCCATCAGTAAAAAATGTCCAAGTATGAACTGCAAGTAGTTATACATTTATTCATTTTAAAATCATAGGCTGGGCGTGGTGGCTCACACCTGTAATCCCAGCAACTTGGGAGGCCCAGGCAGGTGGATCACCCGAGGTCAGGAGTTCGAGACCAGCCTGACTGACATGGAGAAATCCCATCTCTACCAAGAATACAAAAATTAGCCAGGCATGGTGCTGCATGCCTGTAATTCCAGCTACTCGGGAGGCTGAGACAGGAGAATTGCTTGAACCCGGGAGGCGGAGGTTGCAGTGAGCCAAGATAGTGCCATCGCACTCCAGCCTGGGCAACAAGAGTAAAACTCCGTCTCAAAAATACATAAATAAATAATAAAATTATATACATGTGCTGTCATATTAGGTATATCTAAAATAAAATTTACCAAATAAAATAATAAAGCATACAGAATTTTATTAGGTGACAGTATTTTTAAAAACACAACTCTCAGCCAGGCACGCTGCCGCACGCCTATAATCCCAGCACTTTGGGAGGCTGGGGTGGGCAGATTGCCTGAGGTTAGAAGTTCGAGACCAGCCTGGCTAACATGATGAAACCTCATCTCTATCAAAAACAAAAAAATTCGCCAGGCATGGTTACAGGCACCTGTAATCCCCGCTGCTTGGGAGGCCAAGGCAGAAGAATCACTTGAACCAAGGAGGTGGAGATTGCAGTGAGCCGAGATCACACCACTGCACTCCAGTCTGGGTGACAGAGGAAGACTTTGTCTCAAAAAATAAAAAATAAAAAGAACTCTCATTAAAAATACAATATTAATTAAATTAATACAATAATATGTTTGAATAGTTTCACAAATTTTGGTTAAACACCGTGTGACAGGATTTGAAGGTCTGCTTCTAAGTTCAGTTTCTTTTGCTATGACTTTTTAAAGATAGGTGAAAAAGATTTCTCATAAATATATGTAAATCCCAAATGGAAGAACTGCATCATTTGGCTGTTCTTTTTCACGATGCAGTTTTTTTTTTTTTTTTTTTTTTTTTTTTGAGACAGAGTCTCGCCAAGACTAGAGTGCAGTGGCGCAATCACTGCTCACTACAGCCTTGACCTCCAGGCTCAAGCCATCCTGCTACCTCAGCCTCCCAAGTAGCTCAGACCACAGGTGTGTGCCCTGATGTGGGGCTAATTTTTAAAATTTTTCATAGAGACAGGGTCTCTCTATATTGCTCAGGCTGGTCTCAAACTCGTGGGCTCATGGGATCCTCCCACTTCAGCCTCCCAAAGTGTTGAGATTACAGGTGGGGGCCACCTGCCTGACCATGATGCTCATATTTTAATCCCTCAACCAAATATGATTTTTGGTAAAATTCAGCCAATAAATTTCCATTTTCTCTAATGTCCAATCATTGTTGCAAACTAATCATAAATATGTTCAAACACATAAAAATTCTTCACTTGGAAGACAAGAAAAAAGATCTTTAAGTTCTGTTTCCAAATTTTTGAAGTGTGCCAAAATAAGCAATTTCTTATGTAACACATCATTTTCTGCAAAATCATATAACAATGGAAACATTTCCCATCATTTATTTTTGAACGCTCCTCAACAAAAAAAGAAAAAAAAAGGAACATTCTCACTTACTGTGAAAACTGCTGCTATTTTGTGGGTACAAAGGAAGTGAGCAAGTATGTGTGTGTACGTGCCTATATTAATTTTCTGCTAGGTAGCATTCTACTCACAGTTACTTATCACAGAAAGGTCAGCCTACTTGGAAACTTGTATTTTGTGAAAGCAATGTGAACTGTGTCTTTAAATTTGACAATTCCAAATGTTTTGTCTCAAAGTGACCACTGAACTGTAAGTAAGGCATAAGAGATTTTCATGGTCAACCTCTCATCTTATTACTAAACACTGGGAAGATTCTATAATATAATATATTCTATAGTATAATCCATAGATTCACTTAGGATAGACACATGTAAGCTAGGTGGTTCCGAAAGGAATGAAAGGAGAGAATGTCCACTCCTCTTTACATTAGATGGTCCCTTCTATTTGAAGGATAACATGCCCAAAAAATCACATGAGCACCTAATATACAGGATGTCAATCACAGTCAAGCACAATTTATTTACATTTTTTTAGACCAAAGAAATATAGAAACAGAAATTCTAATATTTTCTTCATACTTGACAATAAATTTCTTGAATAATCCCTGGGAGTACTTCAGAGTAATGGTCCTGAGTGTGGTTCTGAAAATACTACCGGGCATTGAATTACTCCAGGACCTTGTTAAACTAGCAGATTCCCAAGCCTCATCCAAACCTATTGAGTCAGAATCTCTGCAAGAGATGCCAAGATCTCAGCATTAGTAACAAGCAGGTCATGTTAGTTATTTACCACTGCATAAACAACCATTCCAAAATGTAATGGCTCAAAATAATGACTGTTTTTTTTTTTCTTGCAATTCTGTGGATTGGCTGGACTTGTGCTCCACTGTGATATCAGCTGACTTCACTTAAATGGCTGCATTCAGCTGGGAGCTCTACTGGACTGAATTATCCAAAAGGGTCTCACTCATGGTCTGGCACTTGGTGCTGACCATCAATGGGGCACCAAAGTCCTCTTCCATGGGGAATCTCTCTCTCTCCTCTGGTCCCTCCCCATTCAGTAGTCTACTCTGTGCTTCTTCACATGGAAGCCAATTTCCAAGATCATAGACATGAAAATTGCCAGGTCTCTTCAGGGCTAGTCCCAGAACTGACTCAGGGACTCTTCTGCTGCTTTCTGTTGATCAAAGCAAGTCATGTGACCTGACCAGATTCAAGGAAAGGGAAACAAGACTCTATCTTTTGATGGAAGGGGCACCATGAACGTACAGGGTTAGGAAGAGTCGTTGGTAGCCATCATTGGAGACTAGTACTACATAGATGATAAAATTTGAGAACAGCTATTTTATAGTGATATATCCAATAAAGATGGTTGAATTTAACATAAGAGCAGTTTTTAGTATCCTTAATGAGTTTTTGCATCAAACTGTTACTAATAAGAGCAACAACCCTAGACTGAAATATATATATATACACACACAATGCAGAATACTCTAGAAGAGTGGTTTCTTTCTCTTAATGCTAAATTGTATTATAGTAATTACCTTTTTCATTTTTTAATCATTCATTCTTGAGACATTGGTTTCATCTTTGCAAAATATAAAATTGTAAATAGAGTATTTGGATTTAAAAAGTGTTAATGAAAGAAAATATCAAAACTCTTTCAATATCATGGTTTTATCTTGATCAAACCAGCCACATGTATTGAGGAAGTTGGCAGGAACTGCTCTCAGTGTAAGACCCTATCATTTAAGGCCTTCTACCTATCATGAGATTAATCCCCTGGGTTAGTTTGTTTTGTTTTTTTGGGTTTTTTAGAACAAGAACAAAAAGGACCACAGAGAACTTTCCAAATCAATGAGCTTTCAAATACAGAAAATATTGCCTGTAAGGATATCATGCAGTTTCCATCAGACATCTTGAGACCATAGCTTAAAGGAATGTATTATTTTTCTAAATTCTGAATTTGAATCATGTAGTTACAAAGAGCAGTGTTAACGGCTGAGCGTGGCTGACCGTCCAGCATCTGCTTTTAATTCAGCTTTGCTGCACTCTACTTGTCACAACTAAATTTTATAGGAAGGAATTAAATGCTTTAGTCAGAGGTCAAAAGCTAAAGACCCACAGGCCAGATACAATGACAGATGTATTTAATTTGGCCTGGATGTTTTTTAAAAATTGAAATTAGTTGTCACCATTAAAGAAAAAAAAAGCAATACTTCAAACTTCTCAAAAAACAAAATCAGGAACACTTAATACTGAAATTGCATTCCCCTATGACATCACAGGACTAAAGTTGATTATGAATGGTCCCTGAAGATAGGTCATGCACTTTCCAGTGAACCATAGTCCCCACTCTTCTCTGTTGTCTTCCTCTAGAATTACACCATTTACATTCTCTACATGACATTTGGAAGTACTAGATCTTTTTTTTTTTTTTTGCAGCCAAAGCACTATTTAGAAATTCAGGGATTGACTAAAAGATTCATTTGTAAATATTTATAAATATCACAGGTCTACTCTATTTCAGGCTAGGCTTTCCTGATACATATCCTAGCACATATTTTGATATACCTTGCCTGCACTGCAAATTGAAACCCATTTTTTTCTTTTTAAATAAATAAAGTCATTTTTAAAAGCTGTCATATATTAAGAAGTATAACAGAATTTCTAAGAAAAAAATCAAACTAATGAAATTTTTCATGTAGAATAGTATTTTGGGTTTGTTTTCCCCAGTCGAAGAGAAAAAGAGGGTGGGGAAAATACTCTGAAATAACACAAAGAGCAAAAAAAAAAAAAAAAGATGCAGCAAAATTTGTAAAGTTTTTTCTATCACATAGCTATCCTACTTAAGGACTACTATCATCATCACAAAATCTAAAACAAAACACAGGAATTAGTCCACTTCTTGATATAGCACTGCCATTAATATCCTTTCTGTGCTTACTGAAACTGTCCTACCAATACACAATTAATAGTTTTATGTAAAGGATAGTAAAAGTGCCAAAAGAGCACTCAAACTGGAGTAACCAGAAGACACGTGGATGCAAATTCTAGCTCTACCAGTTACTCTCAGCAGATTTGGGGCAAGTCAACTTACCTCCATATACCAGCTTCTTTATTAGAGACATGATGAAGTTGAGACTCAATATTTAACATCCAACTAATTCTTATCTTTTAAGATTTTAAAATTTATTATTCTAAGAAACTTTCAGGCCAGGTGCAGTGGCTCATGCCTGTAATCCCAGCACTTTGGGAGACCGAGGCAGGCAGATCACAAGGTCAGAAGATCAAGACCATCCTGGCCAACACAGTGAAACCCCGTCTCTACTAAAAATAACAAAAAATTAGCCCAGCGTGGTGGCAGGCCCCTGTAGTCCCAGCTATTCGGGAGGCTGAAGCAGGAGAATGGCGTGAACCCGGGAGGCAGAGTTTGCAGTGAGCTGAGTTCACGCCACTGCACTCTAGCCTGGGCAACAGAGCGAGACTACGTCTCAAAAAAAAAAAAAAGACCGAAACTTTCTCCCAATCTGACTTATGTGTGACTCTCTGAGTTTTACTATAACACCTTCAAGGAACTGAATTTAGTTACTGATCTACTTCAACTTCCTCAAAAGAGAGCTCTCCATGTGAGTCAGTGTTTGTATTAGAATGGGGCACAATATTTTAAAGATATGGCATTGGGGAGCAGAGCATTGGCATTAAAATAAAATAACATTAAGCTCTAATATGAGATTTGAAAAACATAGTCTGGGCAGAGGGTCCAGTGAATCTTAGCAGGAATAACCAGTCTTCAGCATTATCAGCTTAGTGCTGACTGAAGAGTCATTTGGCTACATGGGATTTTTACACATCTGTCAACTAAATCAGAGTTCGAAATGAAAAATCTGGCACATAGAAACATTATGGGGATTTGTGAGTCCCCCTGGAGAATTTTGGGTCCATAAACCAAAGAATAGATTACTATGATACATAAATAGAGTATTTTCATCTGTGACAGACATAATCTCGCCCTGGTACTCTTTGTGTCATGTTACGTACTGTCCTCAGACCCACTTTAGAACATGCTAAAAGATGAGTAACAACATTAAATACGGAAAACATCAAAGAATAAAGAACGGAACCACCTTTGGGAAGACCTAAATGCAATCTCTCTCAGTACCACTAACTGTGGCCTCCGAGTTAGCCCACTAACTCCAGTCCTAATGTAAGTACATTACAAATCACTTCAACGGTCACGACCTCATTCATCCGTCCAGCAAACCTGTGCCATAATAGGTTTTACTAGTACAAAAACTGAGGCTCGCTGTGTTTGTAACTTACCTAAAGTCACATAGGTGATAACGGTGTCCCTGAATCCAAATCCACATATTCTTTGTATTGAGACAGGCAGGCGGAAAGCGCTCCCTGGCAAAACTCCAACCGGCCAGTGCACTGGGAGGAGTGCGCACTGGGATGGAGCCACAGAAGTTCCCGCACGTTTGCAGTGGGAGGAGCTTGGCCCCTCCTCTTCCTGGGTGGAACCTGGGATTCAATCTGTGAGGCGGGAAGCCCACTGGCAGGAAACACACTCTCTCGCTTTGCTAAGAGTCTCTGTTTCACCTTTTCTTCCATTTCACCCAATAAACCCTGCCTTCCTCATACTTCAAATTGTCTGTGAGCCTAATTTTTTCGTGGCCATGTGATAAGGAACCCTGTCTTTAGCTGAACTGAGGAAAAAGTCCCACAACACTATTATGCCATAAAGTGTTTTTAATCTGTAAAATTAGAATATAGCAAGTCTTTATTGAGTCTCGAATTTCATTTATTTATTTTTAAAAAATGTTTATAACTTGAGTGGGTCAAAACGTGGGTATATAAAAAATAGGAATTTACGTGTCTCTAGAAGAAAAAGAAGAGATTGCAAGGGAAATATTTAGTGTCCTTTTGAAAGTACATTAGTGCCAGGCACTACAGAAGTCTTCCTGAAGGTGGTAGTACAGGCAAAGCATGCACTTCAAGCTTTGGGAACAATTTTTAGAAAAATTTTTGAGGTCTTTATAAAAATTGTCAAGGAACTGTTAACATAATGACAGCAACATATACAAATGTCTGGAACACTATCACATATTTTAAATCTAGTTTTTGATGTAGATCTATTGGGAAATATTATGTCAGCCTTTCAGGAAGTATATAATTTTGAGATTGAATAAAATCAGGTTGTCTCCATGTTTATTTGAATTAATGAGATGTTTGATGTTGTCCACCTTCTCCCTTGTTGTCCAAACTCTAGTCAGTGCTCTGACTTGAAAGCCAAGTTCTCTATGTCTGTAACCAAAGAGAAAAGCTCATCACCCTGGTTAGGCAAAGTTCACAGCTGCCACAGCCTCCCGAAATGCCACACTGCCTCCATCAGTGTTTCTTCTTGTGTTCTCTTTGTGCAGAGTGTGTTTGGAGTTACTGCAGTTTTTGGTCATCACTGAATGATGATATCTCTTTAGAAAGTCTCTGTAAGTGTACCCAGGGCTCCCTGAAGATGTGTAAAGTCTCTGCACAAGTTTGAGCATTCTTAAGGAGCAAATTACTAGCATTTTGTATTTTTATATTTGTACAATGAGAAAACTTTCTACGGATTTGATATTCTTTCCTGGAAATACTTCCATAAGAAAACAGTATATGGAAAACCCATTTTTAAGGAAAGTTTATGTTTTTACATTAAACAACAATTGAAAATAAAATATTCCTGTTGGAATAATGGGATCTTGATTGTAGGCCGTTTGTCAAGTTAACCATTAATGACAGAGCTTAGCAATGACATATAGCTAACAGCAAAAGTTCTTGTGGCAGTACCCTCATCTTCCCCTTCTCCCATGCTAAAGAATAAAACAACATATTTCCCAAGTTAATGGTCCCAATGTGGGGCCAATTTTATTTTCAAATAATTACAGAATCACAAGAAGTTGCCAAAATAATACAAAGAAGTCCCATGTATAGTTCACCCATTTTCATCTTCAAAAATAACATCTTATATAACTAATACAATATCAAGACCAAGAAAATGACGTTGGTACCAATACAGTCTTACTCAGATTTCACCAATGTTGACAGGCACTTGTGTGTATGTGCATATGTGTGTGATTCAGACACTTTTATTACATGTAGATGCGACAAGGGTACAGATCTGCTTCATTACTATGAAGATCCCTAATGGTTCCATTTTATAGTTATACCCATCCATCTCCCTCCCAGAGACCATCTCTATCCTCTGGCAACCACTACTCTGTTCTCCATCTCTATAAATTTGTCATTTGGAGAATGTAATAGAAATAGAATAATACGGTATGTTACCTTCTGTTTATAACCTTTTTTTCACTCAGCATAATTGCCTTGAGATCCATCCACCTTGTTATATGTGTAATAATAGTTGATTCCTTTTTGTTGCTGAGTAGTATTTCATGGTATGGATGCCACACAGTTTGATCATTCATTCACCCATGGAAGGGCATCTGGGTTGTTTCTAATCTTTGGCTATTACAAATAAAGCTGCTATAAACATTTGCATATACATTTCAGTGTCTATAAGTTTTCTTTTCTTTGGGTTGAATGCTCAGGAGTATCATTGCTGAGTTGTATGGTAAAATGTGATTAGATTTTTAAGAAATGGCCAAACTATTTTCAAGTGGTTGTACCATTTTGCATTCCCACCAGTAATGTATAAGGGATCCAATTTCTCTGCATTCTTGCCAGCATTTGGTGTTATTGTTATCACTTCTTTTTAAATTTTTTTTTTTTTTTTGAGATGCAGTCTCACTCTTTCACCCAGGCTGGAGTGCAGTGGTGCTATCTTGGCTCACTACAAGCTCCACTTCCTGGGTTCATGCCATTCTCCTGCCTCAGCCTCCCGAGTAGCTGGGACTACAGGTGCCCACCACTGCGCCCAGCTACTTTTTTGTGTTTTTAGTAGAGACGGAGTTTCACCATGCTAGCCAGGATGGTCTCGATCTCCTGACTCCATGATCCACCTGCCTAAGCCTCCCAAAGTGTTGGGATTACAGGCGTGAGTCACTGTGCCCGGACTACTACTGAGTTTTGAGAGTTCTTTATCACATATATGGTTTGGAAGTGGTTGACAAATGTTTTCCTTCAATCTGTTGCTTGTATTTTCATCTTCTTAACAGGATCTTTCATTGAGCAGAAGTTTTTAGTATTGAAGAAGCCCAATTTATTTGTTTTCTTTTGTAGAATTATAATATTGCTGTCATGTCTAACAATTCTTCATATAGTCCGGGGTTCTGAAGATTTTCTCCTATGTTTTCTTCTAAACACTTATACCATATACCATATCTCATGGACTAATGCTTTTACCCTAATTCATATCCCATATACTTAAGGTCTCATTAGAAACAAATGACACCCTCCAACAGATAATTGGATAAAGCTTAATAAAGGGACCATTTACAAAGGTGCAGGAAGAGAAAAGAGAAACCAAGAAAGGTGAAGCACCCTAGGGTAGCAACAGTGGGGCACTATTATCACTCCTAGGCCTGACTGGGCGAGAGGGAGAGGAGATACCAGGGAGCTGTAGCTGCGGAAGTCCTCACAGCAAGAGCTGTGGCCTGCCTAGCAACCCACTGGGGAGGAGCCAGAAGAATACAAAGCTAAACTTCCCTCTCTTCCTTCTTACCAGTTGGCACCAGAGAACACAACAGCTTGTTTACATACTTGAAACAAGACATGGTATCAAGAAAAGTTGGATTTTAAGAAGGGTACCAGAATGCCTACATTTAGATTCTTAAAGTACAAACATCAGTAAAAAGCAAAAAAAAAAAAAAAAAAAAAAAAAGAGAGAGAAAGAGGAAAATGGAAAATCAGAAATGCCAGTGTCAACTTATCTGATCATACCAATGCTGCATTTGAAATAAAACACGTAAAATGCAAAAAATGCTTACTCTAATAGCAAAGCAAGAATTTCAAGCCTTGCTGAAAGTACTAACTATCCACTATGTTTTTTCTTTCTTCCAAAGGCAAGCAATCCTGATCAGGGAGGTGTAATGGCATTGCCTTCCCCAGGCTTCCAGGACTTTCTGGATTGTCAAGCAGTAATTAACTTGGTTGGGGGTGGGGGGGGGGGGGTAGGCAGAGAAAGCTGGGAAGGAAAGAGAGCCAGTAGATGGCAGATGGTTGTCATTTAGGCATTTTTGTCCATGTGGAACAGGATCCTTGCCAAGGGCAGGCCTTCAGTTCCCAGACTGGAGAGAAGGAGGGTGTTAGAAAACAAGCAGTGGCATAGTCCTAAAAACTAGGACTAATAGGGGAGAGCAAAATGGTAACCTGAGATCTCTGCAGAGTCTCAAGGTCATTTGGGAGCAAAAGATTCCAGATCCCAGATTTCAGGGCCCGCTGCAAGGCTCTCTCTCCTGATTTGCATGGGGACCTGCAGAACCCAGGGCTGGGCTTGTGACCGCCATTTGAAGGGACATCTGAGGCTGTTAACATATTTGATTAAGTTTAGGTTGTTCAGGAAAATGGGTGGTTTGAACATACACGATTCAGTGTGGCAACTGACGAAAGCAAAGATGGGGTGCTGGCCCAGAGCTTTAAAAGGTTACTATGGATGGGAATGTTGTTGTTGTTGTTTTTGTTGTTGTTGCTGTTGTTTTGGGGATGGAGTCTCACTCTGTTGGCAAGGCTGGAGTGCAGTGGCACGATCTGAGCTCACTGCAACCTCTGCCTCCTGGGTTCAAGTGATTCTCCTGCCTCAGCCTCCTGAGTAGCTGGGGCTACAGGCATGCGCCACCACTCCCATCTAATTTTTGTATTTTTAGGAAAGACAGGGTTTCATCATGTTGGCCAGGCTGGTCTCAAACTCCTGACCTCAGGTGATCCACCCATCTTGGCCTCCCAAAGTGCTGGGATTACAGGCATGAGCAACCGTGCCCAGGAATGCTTTTTATTCATTCAGTGAACAAATATTTATCAAGTTTGTTCTAAGAGCCAGGTCCTGTGTTGAGTCCATGGGACACAGTGTTAAGTAAAGTCCAGTTCTCTTAACCTTAAAATGGAACTTAAAATTCAAATAGAAAATGCCATCAGGCCTCCCAAAGTGCTAGGATTCTAGGCGTGAGCCACCATGCCCGGACTACTACTGAGTTTTGAGAGTTCTTTATCACATATATGGTTTGGAAGTGGTTGACAAATGTTTTCCTTTAATCTGTAGCTTGTATTTTCATCTTCTCAACAGGATCTTTCATTGAGCAAAAGTTTTTAGTATTGAAGAAGCCCAATTTATTTGTTTTCTTTTATAGAATTATAATATTGCTGTCATGTTTAACAATTCTTCACATAGTCCAGGGTTCTGAAGATTTTCTCCTATGTTTTCTTCTAAATATTTATACCATAAACCATATCTCACGCCTGTAATCCCAATACTTTGGGAGGCCGAGGTGGATGGATCACGTGAGGCCAGTAGTTTGAGACAAGCCTGGCCAACATGGCAAAACCCTGTCTCTACTAAAAACACAAAAATTAGCCAGAGCATGGTGGTGTGTACCTGTAATACCAGCTACTCAGGAGGCTGAGGCAGGAGAATTGCTTGAACCCAAGAGGTGGAGTGTAAGGTACATGGATGTGCTTTGGTCAAGGATAGGCCAAGGCAGGCGTCAGGCCTGTATGACTCAGTGAGTCTGGTGCACAGGCGCACACCTCCACTTGTTATGTAACCTGTCTGTGTAAGTTCATACTTGGCTCTAAGCCACTATTGTCTGTAAAAGGTATAACTGTCCTGCTGACGCTCTACAGCGGCTCTTTGCTTGGCTCCTGGGGCTCTGCTCAGCTCAACATGGCTTGACATGGCAGGCGCGCTGGCAACCAGAGAAAGAGAGAGAGAGAGCCAAAGATGTCCATCTTGCAGACAGAGGGGAGCCACAGCACAGTTTGCACTGGTACCCAGGGAGAGAAAGAGTTAAGCTGCTGATCCCAAAGGCAAGGGAGAGCCCGCCATGCAGCTGCAGGCACGGGGGGTGGCAGGAGCCGCAGAGCCAGAGCAAATAGCTGAGATAAAGGTGGACAGTGTAAGAGAGCTAATGTAAGTAAGCTACTGATGAGAAAGCTGCTGAATGAAACTACATTTCACCTGCCTACAGCCCCCCAAATATTCTTTCTGCCCATCCACCCACTCCCATCAGACTTCAGCATGGGCTGAACCCAGACTCTGGCATTTGGACCTAACACAAAGGTTGCAGTGAGCCGAGATTTTGCCACTGCTCTCCAGTCCAGGCAACAGAGCACTCTGTCTCAGAAAAAAAAAAAAAAAAAAAAAAAAGCCATCAAAGAGAAAGGGAAAAGAAAGATAATAATCTCTAAAGAGTGATAAATGCTATGAAGAAAACAAAAGAGGGCATTTGATAATAGCTGAAGTGAGAGATGGGAGAAATGGTACTCTAATTTCGTTAAGATGTCTCTGAGAAGGTGACATTAGAGTTGAGGCTTATTGACGGAGGGAGCAAGCCCCTCACAGGAAAATCTAGGAGAAATGCAAATAGCTGGAGCAAAGGACTTGCGACGAAGGATTTTGGCCTATTTAAGTAACAGAAAGAAGGTGGGCGAGGCCAGAACAGAATGAGCCAGGAGGAAATCATTTAAGATAAAATGAGAAAAAGGGAGGAGGCTGGCACCAGATTTTAGCCTAGAAAAACTGAAACTCCTAGTTTGATCTCAAACCTCAGCTACAACATTCAGCCTTAGGTACTGACCAGGTGTAATTCATTGAACAATGCCATGTTGCCTCTGACAATTATCTCCAGCAAGCTGATGAATTTGTAGTCAAGAGCCTCTCTAAATCAACACTATTATGCCTTATTACCTCCAAGCAAATCGGCATAAAGGGATAGAACAGACCATTAAAAATGAGCCAGCAGTTTGCTAGGTGACTGTTCAATAAGATTTCATTAGCCCTTCTGTGGATACGTTTCCTGTATGTTCACCCATAGGAGCCTGTCCTGTTTAATAATTCTGCGGGCTCTGCATCAAGGTTTGCCTCCATCCTGACCATGTCGATTCAGAGCCAGGACACAATAAGAATGCACTTTGAATGCTGCTCTTAAGAGAATTAACCAGGTCGGGCGCGGTGGCTTATGCCTGTAGTCTCAGCACTTTGTGAGGCCAAGGCAGGTGGATCACTTGAGGTCAGTAGTTGGAGACCAGCCTGGCCAACATGGTGAAACCCCTTCTCTACTAAAAATACAAAAATTAGCCAGGCATGGTGGCAGGTGCCTGAAATCCCAGCTACTTGGGAGGCTGAGGCAGGAGAATCGCTTAAACCCAGGAGACAGAGGTTGCAGGGAGCCAAGACTGCACCACTGCTCTCCAGCCTGGACAACAGAATGAGACTCCATATTAAAAAAAAAAAGAGAGAGAGAGAGAGGCCGGGTGTGGTGGCTCACGCCTGTAATCCCAGCACTTTGGGAGGCCAAGGCAGGCGGATCACGAGGTCAGGCAATCAAGACCATCCTGGCTAACACCGTGAAACCCCGTCTCCACTAAAAACACAGAAAATTCTCCGGGCATGGTGGCAGGTGCCTGTAGTCCCAGCTACTCAGGAGGCTGAGAAAGGAGAATGGCGTGAGCCTGAGAGGTGGAGCTTGCAGTGAGCCGAGATCGGGCCACTGCACTCCAGCCTGGGCGACAGAGCATGACTCCGTCTCAAAAAAGAGAGAGAGAGAGAGATTTAACCTGAAGACTTGGTTTTGCCCAGATCATACATCTCTCACTGTAACTGAAGGGTGTAAGACTCACCATTTGTGGACAGATGTGCTGGCATTAGGTTGCCATGTCAATACCCTCTCTAGGCATTCATCGTAGGGTCCCATGGAAAAGCAGAACCACCTGACATACCTCCTTCAGTGTTCTCTAGTGGCGTTCCTTTGACCAGAGTTCCTGAGCACTGAAAAGAAACAGAATATGAAGGAAGAAATATGTCTTCCTTGGCCACTTTTACTGCTTAAAGTAGTCACCGGACTCACAATCATTTAATCATCACCTAGAGCAGTTTCTTAAATACATACTCTTCTTTTGGCTAAAAAACTCAGAGAAATGGTCATGCCACATAGACAAACATGTCTATTGGTGTTAGGACTCCAGATAAGGTTTTTTTCCCTGTGGATTATTTTAGCTATAGGCTTCTCATGGATTCCCCGCCATTCTGGCCCCAGAGATCTCCTGCTTTTGAATGAATAGTGAAGTTTTAACAATTACCTGTTCACTGTTGCCTCAGTCCCTCAAAAATAATTTTGTAGGACATTAAAATACCATAGGTATTTACAAGTTGGCTTCTGTTAAAGTGTTTTGACACTAGTCTTTTTTTTTTTCTGTGAACAAATACTTTTTAATGAGTTTAAAGTTTTTTTTGCTTGTTTGTTTTGTTTTTACAAATATACTGGAGAATCACGCAATGCTGCCAGCATTGGACATAGTCCAGGGACCACAAGTCTGCACACTCCTTTGCTACTGGTCCTGTAATGGCAGAACCTTTCATCTGGCCTTTATTGCTCACTATGACCCCTGCATTATCTTCAAAAGAAAGAAACACGCCATCTTTTCTCCGGTAGGGCTTTCATTGTCAAATGACTACTGCTGGATGTACCTTTTATCTGAGCTCTGGTTTGCCTTTCTTGACTGTAGCCATCCCCATGTCACCCACACTAGCAGCGGGAAGTCTGTTCAGCCATCCCTTGATCCTCTTCACGGAGATGATATACAGGTTTTTGGCTCCTGTGTTGTCAGCCCAGTTGATCACAGCTCCTACTGGAAGACCCACAGAAATCCGGAATTTCACACCAAAGGGCCCACCACATCCTCACTTCCACATCTTGAACCCGAAAAGAAGGAAAAAGGAAGTAGATTTTGACACTATTCTTAAACAAATTATAGGCAAATTTATCCTGTTTAAAAAAAAAAAAAAGAATAGGCTGGACGCGCTGGCTCACGCCTGTCATCCCAGCACTTTGGGAGGCCGAGGCAGGTGGATCACAAGGTCAGGAGTTCAAAAGCAGCCTAGCCAAGATGGCAAAACGCCATCTCTACTAAAAAATACAAAAAGTAGCTGGGTGCAGTGGCATGCGCCTGTAATCCCAGCTATTCAGGAGGCTGAGGCAGGAGAATTGCTTGAACTCGGGCTTCAGAGGTCACAGTGAGCCAAGATCATGCCACTGCACTCCAGTCTGGGCAACAAAGTGAGAATCCATCTCAAAAAAAAAAAAAAAAAAAAAAAAAAGAACAGAGTTCTCACCTCTGCAATCAGCAATTCTGTATATTCAGAACTTTGAATATCTTTGCAAATCTGTTAAAGTATAAGCACCAGAAATAGGCTCATGCGAAAAAAATTATGTGGCTAGTAACGGATCTAGTAATATTCTTTAAAAATTCAGAACTACAGTAATCTCTAGTACTGAATATTTGCAACATGTTCATGAAAAAAAGACTTATACACTCTAATATGATTAAAACACACTTCAAGATTAAAATATTCATTTAAATGGTTCATATTGCCTGACCTTCCTTTGGAAGGTCTAAGGCTTTTTGTGGAAAAGCCCTTCTTAGAACTCCCTAAATTGAATAGTCACCGTTGAATAGCCATTTTCTACATTCCACTCAGAGTCAGGTTGGCCTGAGGTTTTCAGATGTCATCAGCTTGTCCAGCAAAAACATGCGTCTTTGGATTGCTCCTTCCTACTCCATGAACATGTAAAGTTAAAGCCACCCTTTCAACGGAGCTTCCTTCTCTGGGAAGGTTGGCCTGGTCCCTTTCCTCCCTAAAGGCAGGACCATCACCACCTGTGAAGAAAGATGGACAGGGATAGGAGAGGGAACAAGAAATTCCCTTCTCCAGGCCTACATAAGGAAGGAGAAAATTTCTCTTTTCTTAGTAATTCAGAGATCCTGACTGGCATCACCTCCCAGGACTCCAAATGCTTCCTTTCTTGTTATAATCCTCTTAAGTTCTTTTTTTCCCATTCCCCCTGTGATTCTGTCAGTGTTTCCCACTCATTCTTACTGGGCTTGGCGCCCCTCCTCCACACTGCAAACCTCGCCCAGAGGCAAGGAAAGAGGCCTGGGGGCTTTCAAGTTTATGGCCCATTATAGGTGCATGCTGGGAGGTGTTGAGCAGGGCTGCGGAACTAATCAGTTATCTTAATACTGAGGACAGTAGGGCTAGCATTTGTGGATTGCCAAATGTCACTGCTTATTTCAACTGTAGAAAAAAGAAATCAGCTTTATGAATTACTGATCAGTGCTTTGAATACCCCCCTCAAAAAATCTACAAAATCACCTACCAGAGCTAACCAATTAAAGAAAGAAAGAAAGCAAAAACTCAAAAGAAAATTCTTTGCTCAGTGAACAAAACTAAAGGCAAGGTAAATCAATGCTATTGCAGAAATTGAAAATGAAACAAAGAGACATGCTTTATGTTCCAATGAGGCTCATATGAAACCGACACTAAGATTCCATACTCAGGGTTAATCACAAAACCATAGAATATGGATTAAGCTACTGTGAAAGGTAAAATACAAAGCAACAGGACAGAGAAATTTTAATCAGGAACAAAGATTGCCATAATCGCCAAATGGGTTTGTTTTTGGAAGCAGAGACATTTGTAGAGGACAAACATTCTTAAAACAATAGGAGTGGTATATAAAATTAACCAAAGTAAGATCTAGGCTAATGTTTGGGTGAATCAGAGTAAGTACTTTCTACAAATCATGTGTTCTGCACAAGACTAACTCTATGCATCTCTTCAGTATGGTCTAATTTTTCTAAAATTAGACTGTAGCTCTTTGAAGGCAAGAATTTCTTCTTTATGCTTTATAGCTTCTGGTACACAAGGATTATCTAATTTTTAAAAATTAGTCCACTCTCGTAATATCATCTTTTTTTTTTTTTTTTTTTTTTTTTTGAGACGGAGTCTCGCTGGTCTCCCAGGCTTGAGTGCAGCGGCGAGATCTCCGCTCACTGTAAGCTCCGCCTCCCGGGTTCACGCCATTCTCCTGCCTCAGCCTCCTGAGTAGCTGGGACTACAGGCTAATTTTTTGTATTTTTATAGAGACCGGGTTTCACCGTGTTAGCCAGGATGGTCTCAATCTCCTGATCTTGTGATCCGCCCGCCTCGGCCTCCCAAAGTGCTGGGATTACAGGCGTGAGCCACCGCGCCCGGCATATTATCTTATTTTTTGGACATCCTTACAGTATTATTATTACTGTAAAGCTCTTCTTCCGCTCGTTTTTTTTCCCCTTAAGATGGGTAGAAAATTCCACATAAATAGTGCAAAAATAAAAATCATAGGCAGCTATAAGAAATAATTATTGTTTGACAACAATCACACCAATTTAACGATAATAACAGAGCATATTCTGAGAAAAAATAAGTTGGTTCTTTTTTTTTTTCTTTTCCTGAGAAAAGATAATATGTTTGCAGGTGTCTTCTCACCAACCAAAGTAGGCACACCTCTATGGGACAAACAAGCTCATTTTGTCAAGAGACTTATTTATAGAATCCTTGAAAAACTAAATAAATAAGGGTTATTTCTCCAAAGAATATTTCAAACATTTTTGAGAATCTTGGATGGAAAAGCCAGTACCACAATAAACAAATGTAAATTTTAATGTAGTTCTTCTTCTTCCTTCTTCTTCCTTCTCCTTCTCCTTCTCCTTCTCCTTCTCCTTCTCCTTCTCCTTCTCTTTCTCCTTCTCCTTCTCCTTCTCTTTCTCCTTCTCCTTCTTTTGAGACAATGTTACTCTGTTGCCCAGGCTGGAATGCAGTGGTGCGATCTCAGTTCACTGCAACCTCCACCACTTGGGTTCAAGCCATTCTTCTTCCTCAGCCTCCTGAGTAGCTGGAATTACAGCATGCACCACCATGCCTGGCTAATTTTTGTATTTTTAGTAGAGACGACGTTTTGCCATGTTAGCCAGCTCCAATTCCTGGCCTCAAGCAATCCACCCAAGGCGGCCTCCCAAAGTGCTGAGATTACAGGCATGAGCCACCACGCCTGGGATTAATGTAGCTTTTTCTAAAAGAGTAAGAATAAATACTAAGAAATTAACATAACTTGTGGGAAACTAGCATGTTAGCAAGACAGGAAATTTGGTAAGTTCCAGACAAGAAGCTTAAAATGTGTAACTGTGTAGATCATGATAATGAAAGCATACAGTTTTACTATATTATTCATTTCTGTGACAAAGTATGTAATAATTATCATCATAGTTCAGTCAGCTTAGCAGATCACACTTTGAACTCTCTAGGATAGGCTGGAAACGTAAACTGGAAAGTAAAGAACAAAGAGTCTTTGTAAAACGCCAATTCCTTGTTGAGCCAATACACATAATATCCTATAAAGAATGGACTGCTAACACTTAAGTGGTAATAATACTGTAACAATAAAAATCTTGCATTTAGGCCGGGTGCAGTGGCTCACGCCTGTAATCCCAGTACTTTGGGAAGCCGAGGTGGGCGGATCAGGAGGTCAGGAGATCGAGACCATCCTGGCTAACACGGTGAAACCCCGTCTCTACTAAAAATACAAAAAATTAGCCGGGTGTGGTGGCAGGCGCCTGTAGTCTCAGCTACTCAGGAGGCTGAGGCAGGAGAATAGCATGAGCCTGGGAGGTGGAGCTTGCAGTGAGCCGAGATCCTGCCACTGCACTCCAGCCTGGGGGACAGAGTGAGACTCCATCTCAAAAAATAAATAAATACATAAAAATAACAATCTTGCATTTATAGAAAGCTTTACACTTTTCAAGTACATTTATTTTAGCTTATTTGATATCCCCAAATCATGAGTATTCATCTTTGGACCCTGAGAAAAATGTATTCTTCATTCAAAAGATTCTTGGGCTATCTTGCTTTGTGCAAGAAAACAGTGCAAATCAGTGAGTACTTTACTCCCAAGCATGAATTTTGCTTTCCTCATAGCACAATGTAATAGGAATACGAACGCAATATGAAAGCAGGTTTAAATTGCTATGAATCAGTGAAAGAAAACCCTTATTGAAATCACAAATTATTTATCTTGGAGACATAATTCTCCAAATCAACAAAATAATATATTTGATGGAAACTGCTGGCTGTCTACCAAAATCTATTTTCCTTCTTTTCCTGGGCATATGACTACCAGGGTAGATCACATTTCCCAGCATCCTTTGTGGTTACTTGTTGCTATAGAACATGAGAAGTAATCAATTCTATTACTTGGCCTGAGTTGAGGACACAGGGTATGTTTCTTCCTGTTCTTTCTTCCTTTTTCACTTGAAGGAAATGAGTTGGCAATCTCACTTTGCCATGCATATGGCAACAATGCCCTAGGGGATGGTTGTGCAAGCTGATGGAAGGTACCTGAGTCTTTGATATCAGGGAGTCAAGCTGCCCTGGACCATTCTCCAGATACAATGAGAAAAAGAAACTTTTGCTTTATTTAAGCAATTATATTTAACATCTGTTTGCTATATCAGCTTATCTTTAATATATATTCCTTAAACAGAAAGATTTTTATCATCAGAATGAATGTCATGTATCTGTGAAGATATAGATAAAAAGATAAGGGATACAGCTCATCCTTGTCAAATGGAGCAAAGTTCACACATCTGTGGTGGTATCCAAACCATGCTTAATAAAAAACAATTCAGTTAGCCATCCATGAATGCTTATAAGTTTCAGTAATAGTAATAAGTGAATTTGTGTCATCTTAAGCAATTAAACACACAGTTTATTAAATGAGCAATTAAATACACAGTTTATTAAATGAAACCAAGAAACAAAGGGAATAACATGTTATCAATGTCTCACATATTGAAGAGATTTGGATTTCATCTGAAAATTCCTAACACTTGGTAAGTTGACAGAGTTAAATAGTCAATCTTAGGATTTTTACAATGACCTCCACATTTTTCCAGAAAGTAGTCTGTGAAGATGTAAAGCATATTTTATATCTTATGTTTGATATGCATACACTGATTAATAGGTTATATTCAGCCCCACTCACTTGTTGGCTTTACAACAAATGACAGCCTTGATTTTGTGACATGGCAAGTCTTTGAGCCCTCTTATCAACTAGAAATTTTTGTATGTGTGTAGAATTTATTTACTTATGAAATCTGCTTCTAGTTACTGAGAAGACGCATACTATGAATTTTTTAAGCAGAGAGGGGTTTGTGAAAAAAATAGAAATGTAAAAGAGATTATTCTGTATAAGCCTACCTCATAAATAATACTTATACTGCCCAAGGTAATTTATAGATTCAATGCCACCCCCATCAAGCTACCAAATACTTTCTTCACAGAATTGGAAAAAAATACTTTGAAGTTCATATGGAACCAAAAAAGAGCCCGCATTGCCAAGACAATCCTAAACCAAAAGAACAAAGCTGGAGTCATCATGCTACCTGACTTCAAACTATACTGCAAGGCTACAGTAACCAAAACAGCATGGTACTGGTACCAAAACATATTTATAGAGCAATGGAACAGAAGAGAGGCCTCAGAAATGACACCACACATCTATAACCATCTGACCTTTGACAAACCTGACAAAAACAAGAAATGGGGAAAGGATTCCCTATTTAATAAATGGTGTTGGGAAAGCTCACTAGCCACATGTAGAAAGCTGAAATTGGATCCCTTCCTTACATGTTATACAAAAATTAATTCAAGATGGTTAAAGACTTAAATGTTAGATCTAAAACCATAAAAACCCTAGAAGAAAACCTAGGCAATGCCATTCAGGACATAGGCATAGGCAAGGACTTCATGACTAAAACACCAAAAGCAATGGCAACAAAAGCCAAAATAGACAAATGGGATCTAGTTAAACTAAAGCCGCTTCTAGCCAGCAAAAGAAACTACCATCAGAGCAAACAGGCAACCTACAGAATGGGAGAAAAATTTAGAAATCTACCCATCTGACAAATGGCTAATATCCAGAATCTACAAAGAACTCAAACAAATTTACAAGAAAAAAAAGAAAAAGACCCCATCAAAAAGTGGGCAAAGGATATGAACAGACACTTCTCTAAAGAAGACATCTATGTGGCCAACAGACACATGAAACAATGCTCACCATCACTGGTCACTAGGGAAATGCAAATCAAAACCACAATGAGATACCATCTCACGCCAGTTAGAATGGCAATCATTAAAAAGTCAAGAAACAACAGAGGCTGGAGAGGATGTGGAGAAGTAAGAACACTTTTACACTGTTGGGCGGGGGGAGTGTAAATTAGTTCAATCATTGTGGAAGACAGTGTGGTGATTCCTCAAGGATCTAGAACTAGAATTACCATTTGACCCAGCAATCCCATTACTGGGTACATACCCAAAGGATTATAAATCATTCTACTATAAAGACACATGCACACGTATGTTTATTGCGGCACTATTCACAACAGCAAAGACTTGGAACCAACCCAAATGTCCATCAATGATAGACTGGATTAAGAAAATGTGGCACATGGACCAGGTGCAGTAGCTCACGCCTGTAATCCCAGCACTCTGGGAGGCCGAGATGGGCAGATCACCTAAGGTCAGGAGTTCAAGGCTGGCCTGACCAACATGGAGAAACCCCATCTCTACTGAAAACACAAAAATTAGTTGGGCGTGGTGGTGCATGCCTATAATCCCCGCTACTCAGGAGGTTGAGGCAGGAGAATTGCTTGAACCTGGGAGGCAGAGGTTGCAGTGAGCAGAGATTGCACCATTGCACTCTAGCCTGGGCAACAAGAGCAAAACTCTGTCTCAAACAACAACAAAAGAAAAAAAAAGAAAGAAAATGTGGCAAGTATACGCCATGGAATACTATGCAGCCATAAAAAAGGATGAGTTCATGTCCTTTGCAGGAACATGGATGAAGCTGGAAACCATCATTTTGAGGAAACTATCACAAGGACAGAAAACCAAATACTGCATGTTCTCACTCATAGGTGGGAACTGAACAATGTGAACACTTGGACACAGGGAGGGGAACATCACACACTGGGGCCTGTAATGGGGTGGGAGCCTGGGCGAGGGATGGCATTAGGAGAAATACTCAATGTAAATGATGAGTGAATGGGTGCAGCAAACTAACATGGCACATGTGTACCTATATAATAAACCTGCACGTTGTGCACATGTACCCTAGAACTTAAAGTATAATAAAAAATCCTGGCCAGGCACGGTGGCTCAAGCCTGTAATCCCAGCACTTTGGGAGGCCGAGACGGGTGGATCACGAGGTCAGGAGTTCGAGACCATCCTGGCTAACACGGTGAAACCCCATCTCTACTAAAAATACAAAAAACTAGCCGGGCGAGGTGGCGGGTGCCTGTAGTCCCAGCTACTCAGGAGGCTGAGGCAGGAGAATGGTGTAAACCCGGGAGGCGGAGCTTGCAGTGAGCTGAGATCCAGCCACTGCACTCCAGCCTGGGCGACAGAGCGAGACTCCGTCTCAAAAAAAAAAAAAAAAAAAAAAAAATCCTTGGAAGTATGAAATACTTCTAAGACCCTGTAAGTGCACAATTCATATACAGTATATACTTTATCACTTAATTTAGAGAGCTAGGGCAGGGCATGGTGGCTCACGTCTGTAATCCCAGCACTTTGGGAGGCTGAGGCAGGTGGATCACCTGAGGTCGGGAGTTCAAGACCAGCCTGAACAACATGGAAAAACCCCGTCTCTATTAAAAATACAAAATAAGCTGGGCATGGTGGCACATGCCTATAATCCCAGCTAGTTGGGAGGCTGAGGCAGGAGAATTGCTTGAACCCGGGAGGTGGAGGTTGCGGTGAGCCAAGATTGCACCATTTCACTCCAGCCTGAGCAACAAGAGTGAAACTCCGTCTCAAAAAACAAACAAACAAACAAAACAAAAAACAAATTAAAAAAAAATTTTAAAGAGATTATTCTATATAAACCTACCTCATAAATAATAACATTTAATTATGTTAATTATAATAACAATAATATAATTAATATTAAATACTGGGTGATTATTCACTGCCAGGCATTATTCGAAATATTTTATATGTATTAATTCATGTTATTCTCATAACATCTTTGTCAGTAAATGGAAGAGCCAAGACCCAGTCCAGACAGTCGGATCTTCTTAACCATAACCCTATTCTGTATTATAGGGAATAGAATATTTAAAAGAATAATATTAATATATTGTTAAAATATATTAAAATATTTAAAAGAATAATAATTATACCTTATTATACACTGCAGAATGTTTTCAGATCTCATATTAAGCTGAATTCTCACAGCTTCATTAGGTAGAAAATATTATATATATTTCACAGATTAGAAAACATTTGAAGAATTCCATCAGTTGCTCAATGTTATATAACAAAAATGTGACACACTGACAGCATAGAATTGGATTTCTAATCCAACTCCATCCTCTTTCATTTCAACAAGTTGTCAGAATTTTATTTGCCCAAAATGTACCGTCTGGTAATTAATATTTTTCTTTTTGTTGTTGTTTCCTGTGCACATAACATAGTGCCTGGCACATAGGTGAGAATCAATAAATATTTGTTGAGGCCGGGCATAGTGGCTCACACCTTTGAGAGGCCAAGGTGGGAGGACGCTTGAGCCCAGGAGTTTTTTTTTTTTTTCTTTGAGACGGAGTTTTTTTTTTTTTTCTTCTTCGTTCTGTCACCATGCTGGGGTGCAGTGGTGTAGTCTTGGCTCACTGCAACCTCCACCTCCCTGGTTCAAGTGATTTTCCTGCCTCAGCCTCCCGAGTAGCTGGGACGACAGGCGCCCACCACCACACCTGGCTAATTTTTTGTATTTTTAGTAGAGACGGGGTTTCACCATGTTGGCCAGGATGGTCTCGATCTCTTGACATCGTGATCAACCTGCCTCGGCCTCCCAAAGTGCTGGGATTACAGGCATGAGCCACCGCGCCCGGTCAGGAGTTTATTTATTTATTTATTTATTTTTGAAATAGAGTTTCTCTCTTGTTACCCAGGCTGGAGTGCAATGGCACAATCTTGGGTCACTGCAATCTCTGCCTCCTGGGTTCAAGCGATTCTCCTGCCTCAGCCTCCTGAGTAGCTGGGATTACAGGCATGCACCACCATGCCTGGCTAATTTTGTATTTTTTAAAGAGAGACAGGGTTTCTCCATGTTGGTCAGACTGGTCTTGAACTCCCAACCTCTCAGGCGATCTGTCTGCTTCGGCATCCCAAAGTGCTGGGATTACAGGCATGAGCCACCGCACCTGGCAAGGCTAGAAGTGTTAGACCAGCCTGGACAACATGGTGAGACCTGCCTCTACAAAAATGTTTTAAAAAATTAGCCAGGCATGGTGGCACACACCTGGAGTCCTAGCTATGCAACAGGCTGAGAAGAGAGGTTTGCTTGAGCCCAGAAGGTCAAGGCTACAGTGAGCTCTGTTGGCACCACCGCACTCCAGACGTGATGAAAGAGCCAGACCCTATCAAACAAATAAATAAATAAAATATTTATTGAGTGAATGCATGAATGAATGACTTGGGCCTGGAAGGTTGAGTAGAATTTTAACTTAACTTGCCTAAGTTTGGAGGCATGGGCTAAAGGGGATAGTTCTCAGAACTTACAGAAGTGTGTTAGTCTGTGTTTGTAGAAGCTGTTTGTTCAGCATCTGGAAAAGAGGCCTTGGGATATACTCAAATGAAATGAAAACATTTGTCCTCAAAAAACCTTGTACCTGAATGTTCATAGCAGAATTATGAATGACACACCGAAATAAAATAGCTGATTCTCACCTATGTGCCAGGCATTATGCTATATGCACAAGAAACAACAAAAAGAAAAATAATAATTTTCAAACATTACATTTTGGACAAATAAAGTTCTGATAACTTGTTGAAATGAATGAAGATGGACTTGGGTTAGAAAACTTAGGTTCCGATTCAATGCTCTTGGTATGTCATTCTTTTTGGTTAAAATAACCAAAAGTTTTGGTCTGAGTACAGTGGTTTTATAACAAATTGATTACAACCAGTCACAGATTTCCGTTTTTTTTTTTTTTTCCTTAGACGGAGTCTCACTCTGTTGCCCAGGCTGGAGTGTAGTGGTGCAGGATCTCCGCTCACTGCAACCTCCTTCTCCTGGGTTCAAGTGCTTATTCTGCCTCAGCCTCCTGAGTAGCTGGGATTACAGGTGTGCGCAACCACACCCAGCTAATTTTTGTATTTTTAGTAGAGACAATGTTTCACCACGTTGGCCAGGCTGGTCTCGAACTCCTGGCCTTGTGATCCACCTGCCTCAGCCTTCCAAAGTGTTGGGATTACAGGCCTGAGCCACTGCCCCCGGCCCCAGTCACAGATTTCTTTGTTCCTTCTCCACTCCCACTGCATCACTTAACTAGCCTTAAAAATTTTTTTAATAAAATTTTAAAAAATCAAAAACAAAAGGTGTAGACAACCCAAATGCCCATCAACTGATGCATGGATAAGCAAACTTTCATATATCCATATTAATATTATTAATGGAAGTAATATTAACAACATTATTCATTCATTAAAGGAGACAAAGTACTGATACATTATACAACATAGATGAACTTTGAAATGTTATACTAAGTGAAAGGAGCCTGTCACAAATGACACATATTATATGATTCCATTTATTTGAAATGTCCAGAAAAGGCAAATCTAGTAGCTTAGGGCATAGGATGTAAAGCATATTTTATATCTCATGTCTGACATGCATGCACTTATTAGGAGGTTGTATTCAGTTCTATTCATTTATTGTTGGCTCTGCAACAAATGACAGGCTTGATTATGTGACATGGCAAGACATTTTTTAAAAAAGACGTATGTATTGATTGCTTTGGGCTGGTGGAGATGGGAAGATGAGGAGTTTGCATGGTGGTAGCTAAAGAGTATGGGTTTTTTGAGGGAGATTTAAAAATGTTCTAAAATTGATTGTGATAATGGTAGTACAACCCTGTGATACATTTACAAACATTGAATTGTGTGAGAACAAACTCATCTGTCCAAACCCAAAGAGTAGATTCAGAGAACGAGAGAACAACGAAAGTCATACTTTTAATGACAGTCTTGCCAGATCAGGTGTCTGATGGGCAGGCACACCCTGCACAGTTTCAACAAGCAACGTATCCCTTAGTGCACACGTCCCTCCCCTAGTTCCTCATAGACTGAGTATATGGGGTTACAATCTTCCCGGACGTCGCCGACTGGTTGTTGCGTAGGGGCTTTAGGTGTTTTCTTTCTTTCTTCCTTTCTTCCTTTCTTTCTTTCTTTTTTTTTTTTTTTTTTTTTTTTTTTTT